>NW_006408555.1:7340943-7341603 GCF_000296735.1 Chrysochloris asiatica | reverse complement strand
ATGAGTCAGAACTGACTCGTGGACCCCTAACAACAACCACAGTGGGTGAATGATGTGCTTGAGGGGAACCAGTGAAAACAAACCCACAAGATGAAAGTCCGGCCTCGGGGATTTTGAGTCAGAGTCTTGGTTTGGCTGGCACTCTTCTCTTTGCTCATTTCACTGGTGGAGTCTCAAAGTAGATAGCCAGAACTTTCTCCCTTGTTTATCAGGTCTGCTGACACCTGTCCACCATGGGTGACCCTGTTGATATTTGAAATATCCATGGCATCATTTCCAGTTTCATAACAACATGCAAGCCACCATTCTGACCAGTGAAAGATGGCCAACGACAACAAAGAAAACCCTTCATGAGTTGGATTGACCCAATGGCCACAACAAATGACCCAACCCTCCCCTTGATGACGCAGATGGCGCAGGACTAGGCAGCATTGTGTTCTGTTGACCATGAGGTCTCCATGAGTTAAAACCAACTCAAAGGACACTAACAACTGCTCTTTGTTAACCGCATGGCCTGGGGCAGGTTGCCCCATGGTCTGTGCCTCTGATTTTTTTTTTTTAATGTTGTATTGTGAATTATACGATAGCTTACATGAGAGAACTTTAGTTTTACATTCATTCTGTTGTATATCATTTCATTGCCATGGTTCCAATCCCCTC
>NW_006408555.1:7338601-7339988 GCF_000296735.1 Chrysochloris asiatica | reverse complement strand
CTTCATTGCTGCTTTTACCCCACTTCCCCCCATCGGTGATGCATGTTGTGCCTCTGTTTTATCAAATGGGGGTGAAGCACTACTGGGACTAGGGTGAGGTTTCTCGACTCCAGCACTGTTGGGTAGTTCCCTGCTGTGGGAAGCTATCCTGTGCATTGTGGGATGCACATCCTATACATCTACCTTCCATCTTGAAGGCTTCCTCGCCTAATGTTGCTGTAACACAAACGACTTTTGGATGCAAACCACAAGCAGGGGTCTTTAAAGAACCAACATAAGTTTTCTTGTACGTCTGGAGGCTGGAAGGCGTGGCTGTGTTGCCTCCATCTGTTAGCCTTTCTCCTGGTTTCTGGTGTTTGCCACCCTCCTTGGTGTTCCTCTGCCTTCTTCCTGCGTGTGTCTTTGGGTCTATTCTGCTCCTTTGGTAACTCTTAAGGGATTTGGTTTAGGGCCTACCCTAATCTGGTGGTGGTGGTGGTTGTATGTTTCTGAGTTGGTTCCAACTCCTAGCGACCCTGTGTAGGGTTTCTGGGCTGTAATCGTTATGGGAGTAGAAACCCTTATGTGCTTATCTTAGTGGCTAGTAGATTTGAACTGCTGATCTTGTGGTTAGCAGTCCAGCTGAACATCTATCACGCTACCAGGGTTCCTTCCCTCTGGTATGACCTTAATACCATATAAGGAAACCACAATTTCCAAACAGGATCATATTTACCGGTACAGGAATTCTACATCTCGGGGGTGGGACAGAGTCTCATCCACAACATTTAAGTGTTCAGACATTGCTGAATTCACTGGGAGGCAAGGTCACCCCCGGTTCAGAACCAGAGACCTAAGATTTGCTTGCAAATACTTTGGGTTCTCAGTGCTTAGTCCAGTTACTGATGATATATAGAATGTAGCCTAGTAAAACGGGCCTCTTCAAGCTCACCACCTGCTCCTTGGAAACCCTATACATGGTTGCTATGGGTCAGAATCGACTTGACAACACTTAACAAAAACAACAACAACTACTATTTCAGAGTCCTGGTGTGGTGCTGTAGGATCAGCACTGGACCGAAAGGTCACTTTGAACTCAGAAACCTTATATAGGGTCTCTATGAATCAGAACCGACTCAAAAGTACCTAACATCAACAACAAATATACTACTAAATTTGGAGTCCTGGTGTGGTGCTGAAGGATAAGTACTGGACTGCTAACCATAAGGTCAGTGATTCAAACCCACCAGCTGCTCCTTGGAAACCTGATACAGGGTCACTGAGTTAGAACTGACTTGATGCCTTCACAACACTACTATATGAACAGCACTGGACTGTGAACCACAGGGTCAGCAGTTCAAATACACCAACTGCTCCTCAGAAACCCTATACAGGGTTGCTATGAGTC
>NW_006408555.1:7318558-7337507 GCF_000296735.1 Chrysochloris asiatica | reverse complement strand
CCCCCTCAGGGAAAACCCCCTTCTAAGACTAAGGCTCAATGGGAATGCACGTTTTAATTGGTGACCACATTCGTCACTGATAAGGGGAAGTGAGGGAAAAACAGCAATGAAGCTGAGAGCTAAGCCCTACCGCATTCAATAAACTCTTGTGAACCCAGGTGGAGAACTGGTTGGCCAGCAGTGTGGCAATACCTGGGGACTCTTGGGTTCAGAGTCAGTGACATAGCCACAGAGGACTAGAGTGGAGAATGAAGCGTCCACTTGATAAGAAGAGAGGGCACGTGCATAAGTACATCCACACTTACAGATAATACCCACTTGACCTGGCTTCAATGACTGAATGATCAGAGCTCAACTAGAAGACGAAAGAAGAAGGGAAAAAGAGTAATCTGATACAATTTGATGAACTTGACCTACACCTATGGAGGCAGTAGCTCAAAAGAGGGAACAAATCTTCATAGCGAGGATCATTCCTACCTCCTCCACACACGGAGAGGACAGGGATGGGCAACTTGGACATTGGCTACCCAGAATGGAGGGGATACAGAGGCAAGAAGTGACTGGCTTACAAGCTTTCAAGAGGGAACCTAGAGCTAGAGGGCGTGGAGCAAGGTAGAATCTCCACTGAGTAGTATACATTCTGCCTAGATGAAAGGAAATGCTGATAGGTCTCTTGTGATATAATAGTGAATAATTGTTATCAGGATTGATTGTAAGGGATGGAAATGTAAAGGTAGATGTTTTGGGGCAAAGAGAGGGGAATGGTTAACCTTGCAGTCTGGGAGCGGAGGTCCCTGGGACCATCAAAGCAGAAGAGCAGAGAACAGAACCCTACCCAGAGAAGCAGTGATGCCAGGGATGGAGGCAGAGATGATGATGTGGGGAGATGGAGCATCTGGGGACTTTGGACCCGGAGAGGGAGAGGGGCGGTATGTGGACGACAGGGTGGAGCC
This sequence comes from Chrysochloris asiatica, assembly GCF_000296735.1. NCBI lineage: Eukaryota > Metazoa > Chordata > Mammalia > Afrosoricida > Chrysochloridae > Chrysochloris > Chrysochloris asiatica. Next base: position 7,336,554 of record NW_006408555.1, on the reverse strand, counting down.
TTGCGGGGTATACCCTTTGGTTGATGGATGATGCATGGAAGGGATTATAACCAAGGCAAGGAAATGATATACAACGGGATCAATGTGAAGCTGATGTCTTCCCATGTAAATGATCACATAATTCACAATAAAGCATTAAAAAAGAGAGAGAGAGAGAGAGAGAGAGATTTACAGCCTCGGAAACTCTGTACAGAGTTGCTATGAGATGGAACTGACTTGACGGTAATTAACAATAACAGGAAATGTTTCAGAAGGTGGCAGCTTCATCTTTCTCCCATGGAGTGGCTGGTGGACTTGGACTGCTGACTTCTCCAGTAGCAGGATAGTTCTTAGCCAACAGGACCATAAGGAATTCTCCACCGCAACAAGTTGCTTAAAAAATATTAAAAATACACTAAAGGAAGTGGCCATAGGATTCTTACATATCTGCATGTTTCAAGCATTAGTGGCACAGTAGGATAAGTACTAGACCACTAACTGTGAGGTTGGTGATCAAACCCAACAATAGCTCCTTGTTGTTGTTGTTGTTGTTAGGTGCCATCAAGTCGGTACCAACTCATAGCGACCTTATGCACAGCAAAATGAAACACTGCCCGATCCTGGGCCAACCTCATTACTGTTGCCACGCTTGAGCCCATTGATGCTGCCACTTTGTCAGTCCATCTCACTGGGTGGTCTTCCTCTTTTTCTCTGACCCTCCACCTTACCAAACATGATATCCTTCTCCAGAGACTGGTCCCTCCTGACAATATTTCCCAAGTATGAGAGACGAAGCCTGGCCATCCTGGCCTCCAAGGAGCACTCTGGCTGCACTTCTTCCAATACAGATCTGTTGGTTCTTTTGGCAGCCCATGGCACTTCTAATATTCTCTTCCAACACCATAACTCAAAAGCATCAATTGTTCTATGGTCTTCCTTATTCACTGTCCAGCTTTCACATACATAAGAGGTTATTGAAAATATCATAGCTTGGGTCAGGTGCACCTTAGTCCTCAAGCTGACATCTTTGCTCTTCAATACTTTAAAACCTTGGAAATCCTTAAACAGTGTGTTTGGGAGTGGAACCACTAAACAACACTATACCAGAGTTTAAAAGGGCAGGGGTGGCTTGGTCATAGTTCAAAAGGTCAGGGGTTGTCTTGCACACAAGAGATCCAAGTTTGATTCCTGTGGCCACCACCCGTCTCTCAGGGGAGGCTGGCATGTGGCTATGATGCTGAGTAGGTGTCAGCAGACTTTCCAGACTAAAGTAGAGTAGGATGAAAGGTCTGGCAATCTACTTCTAAACAGCAACCATTGAAAATCAGTCCCAAACCATCTATTTCTGAAAAATCAGCCAATGGATCAGAGTGATCTGATGTACAAGAATCATGGGGATGGTGCAGGGCCAGGTCCTGTTTACCACTGAGTCCCCGTTTCTCCACAAACCATGGAAATACCTGTACAGTGTTTAGAGTCAAGCCATGCTTTCCAGGTGGCTAGGCAGGGAGGGCCAGGACTTAAGATGGTTATTGTTGTGAGGTGCTGTTGAGTCTGTTCCGACTCATGTACAACAGAGGAACCGCTGCTTGGTGTGGGGCCATCGTTTTTATAGGGATGGGCGAAAGTCTCCTTTTCTCACCTAAATCTCAGTGAGCTCAGAAGTTGGATGAGATAGAGCCTTCATTTGGGCTCATCACTGGACCAGCTGAGAGGGAGGCACTGCAGAAGCCAGACAGTGGGGTGACAGAGAATGTATGTAAAGAGGGCTCTTGTCTGCCTCTGTCTGGTGGAATCACTGCTGCTCCAGTCCCTGGCATGTGTTGTTGTTGTTAAGTGCGGTCAAGTCATTTCTGACTTACAGCGACCCTGTATAGTATTTCCAAGAAACAACTGTTAGGTTTGGACTTCCAACCTCAACGTTAGCAGTCCAGTGTTTATTCTACATTTCCACACCAGGACTTCAGCATGCATTGGTACAGTTAGAATGTTGCAGCAACAGATGACGTTGACTTGATATTTTTTCTCCCTTTCCTTGTACAGCTGGGGTCCCATTGCAGAAACTGGCAGCCTACAGCTCATCTAAGGCAGCTCTGATGATGTTCTCAGGCGTTCTGAGACAAGAACTTTCCAAATGGGGAGTCAAAGTAATCATCATCCAACCCGGAGCCTTCAAAACAAGTAGGTGTCGGAGTCCCGGAGCCCTGCAGTATTCACACCCGAAGGAATCCCAAAAGCCCCCTTTTCCTGGTAGAGCTAAAGACCCCTCAGTAGTAGGACAAAGAGGATTAAGGTGGATGGGCTTCTTCTCCAAATAGATGGACATGTGCCAAGCTCTTCAATGCAGACGACAACCTTGGCTTCCTTCTGGAGTTCCTGGGTGGTCCAAATGGTAATCATGCTTGACTGCTACTGAAAGGTTGAAGGTTTGAGTCCACCCAGGGTTGCCCCAGAAGAAAGACCTGGCTACCTAATTTCAACAATTCAGACATTAAAAACCTTATGGAGTACAGTTGTACTTTGACAAACACAGGGACACCGTTAGTCACAGTAGCCTTAACATTCTTCCCCACCCCACCAGGACTCGGTACCTATGACATACACATATATGTACAAGGGGGCTTCAGAAAGTTTCTGGAAAGCCAATGGGATTTTTCACAAACTTGTGACCCCCCCCCTCGTATGTATGTATGTATGTATGTATATATGTACATGTATCTATGTATCTGTATCTATCTGTGTGTGTCTATGTATGTGTATGTTTTATGTATGCTTATCTATGTGTATTTATGTGTACATATGTATCTATGCATGGGTATGCATCTATGCGTGTATCTATGTATATGTATCTATGTGTGTAGGTATGCATGCCTATGTAACTATGCAGGCATGTTTACCTATGTGTGCGTGTGTATCTATGCATGCATATGTCTACGCATGCACGTATAGCTATATGTGCTTGTGTATCTATGTTGCATATGTATCTATGTATGTACATATGCATGTGTGTTTATCTATGTGTGCGTATGTAGCTACACATGCGTATGTATCAATGTATGTAATTACACGTGCATATCTATGCATATGTATGTGTCTATGCATGTGTGTGTAGTTATGCATGCTTGTGTATCTACATGTGCCTATGTATATGTTGTTGTTAAGTGCTATCAAGTCAATTCTGACCCATAGCGACCCTGTATATAGTTTCCGAGGAGCAGCTGGTGAGCTCGAACTACTGATTTTGTAGTTCAAATGGCTTTTCAGTCTGGCGCATTAATCTACAGTGCCACACCAGGACTCCATGTATGTATATATGTATGTGTATATATCTATGTGTGCATATGTAGCAATGGATGCGCATTAATCATGTATGTAACTACGCATGTGTGTGTATCTACGCATGGGTATGTGTCTACATGTGCGTATGCATATATGTATGTGTATATACACATGTGTAGACACATACTTATGGATAGATACCCACACATGTAGTTACATATGTATATGTATGTGTATATATATGGACGTATATGTATGTGTATATATCCATGTGTGTATGTGTAGCTATACATGTGTATTTATCTATGCACGTAACCACACACATGTGTGTGTCTACACATGAGTACGTGTCTACATGTGCGTGTGTATGCATGCATATGTGTCTTCACATGTGTGTAGCTATACATACTTGTTTATCTATGTGTGCTTATGGATCTATGTATATATGTGTGTGTGTGTGTGTGTGTGTGTATCCATGTGTACGTATGTAGTTATGCATGCTTGTATATCTATGCATGCATGTATGTATACATGTGTATAGTTATGTGTGCGTGTGTATCTACACGTTTGTGTCTTCACGTGTGTAGCGATGTGTGTCTCCACATGTATGTCTATGCATGCATGTGTAGCTATGCATGTGCATGTGTCTTCATGTGCTCGTGTAGCTATGTGTGTGTGTCTACACATGTGTATGTGTCTATGCATGTGTGTGTATCTATGCATGCGTATGTGTCTTCGTGTGTGTGTGTAGCTATGCATACATGTGTATCTACATGTGCATATGAATCTATGTATCTATGGGTATGTAGCTATATGTGTGTATATGTCTTTGTATGTATATGTATCAGGAGAAAAATTTGAGTTTGTTCCGCTAAAGACGACCACCTGGGACTCTGCTCTACGGGATTGCTATGACTTGGAGTCTGCTCAGTGATTTACACTCATTAATAAGAATCACTCTGCGGGAGAAGGCTGAGCAGTCTGCTCCTGGAGATATAGAGTCTTGGAAACCCTGTGGGGGAAGTTCTACTCTGATGGTTACTATGAGTCACAATCAACTCACTGTTTTTTGTTGTTGTTATTGTGTGTGTATGTTGTTGTTGTCAGGTGCCATCAAGTCAGTACCGACTCATAGCGACCTTATGCACAGCATAACGAAACACTGCATGATCCTGGGCCAACCTCACAATTGTTGCCATGCTTGTGCCCATTGATGCTGCCACTTTGCCAATCTATGTTCCTGGGGGTCTTTCTCTTTTTCTCTGACTCTCCACCTTACCAAACATGATATCCTTCTCCAGGGACTGGTCCCTCTTGACAATATGTCTGAAGTATGAGAGACGCAGTTTGGCCATCCTGGCCTCCAAGGATCACTCTGGCTGTAATTCTTCCAACACAGATCTGTTGGTTCTTTTGGCAGCCCATGGCACTTTCAATATTCTCCTCTAATACCATAACTCAAAAGCATCAATTCTTCTATGGGCTTCCTTATTCACTGTCCAGCTTTTGCATGCATATGAGGTTATTGACAATACCATGGCATGCATGGATCAGGCACACCTTAGTCTTCAAGCTGACATCTTTGTTCTTCAACACTTTAAAAAGGTCTTGTGCAGCAGATTTGCCTAATGCAATACGTCGTTTGATTTCTTGACTGCTGCTTCCATAAGTGTTGATAGTTGATCCAAGAAGAATGAAGTCCTTGACAACGTCAATCTTTTCTCTGTTGATAAGAATGTTGTTTATTAGTCCAGTGTGTTTGTGGGGTAATATATTTATGTGGGGTTCTGGCATGGCACCATAGGATAAGCACTGGACTGTTAACTCAAGATTGGCAGTTCAAACCCACCAGCCCCTCTGCAGGAGAAAGATGAAGTTTTCTGTTCCCACAAAGATTTACAGCCTCAGAAACCCTATAAAGCGTTTCTGTGGGTCAGAACCAACATGACAGCACACACCACCAACGACAAAGTGCTGTGCAAGCCACTCTGCATACATTGTTTATGATACTCTAGATGTCATTATTTTTTTAAATGTCTACTTTATTATTGGTGAAAACATCCACAGCAGATGATACCCATATTCAACCATTCCTACATGTTCAGTTCAATCAGTTCAGGGACCCACGTACCATCCTCATCATTCCTCACACTGCTTCATCACTAGTGACTTAGGTTCATCTCAGACTTAGTCACTGTTGTCAAGATCCCCTTTTTCTAAATTGCAAAATAGAGCAGGAACACACACACAAAATGATCCCACATGTTCAGTTTAATACATAAAACACCCATGCTCCCAACCCCCAGATCCAGATGGGTTGGTGGTGTGGGGGAATCCCCACATACAATTATGTTGTTCAAGTCTGGAGCATCTCCAGATGAGTTGTCCAGGTAACAATTTCTGCAAACACAGTGCCATACCTTCTTGAAATGAAATGAGCAATGGAAACCCTGTTTGCCTCTCCTTGAGGATAATTGGATTTCATGGGTTACATTTCACTTAGAGGTTCTCCTGTGATGCTGACATCAAGAAATGTATCCCCAAGGGGTAAACAAAGGTACATCCTGTGACAATCCATGAGCAAACAGGAGGGGATGTGGGTGGCAGGCACTTTTGGGAAGGAAAGTAATCTGGCAAGAGCTATTAAAATCCATAGTGCAAATGCCTTCTAACTGGGAGAGCACACTTGGGGGATTCATGTGAACAGGAATCAAAGCCGAGGGACAAGAGGCTGTTACTGTGGAAGATTCTTCACCGTGATGACAGAAGTTGGAATGTCTAGGGATCGATCTGTGTATGTTTCGGAATGTCTATTTTCAGAAAAGGTTGAAAAGTAATAAATCAATCCCAAAATTATGAAGGCCATCAATGAAAAAATAGGAACAAATGTGAGGGTACTAATTCAGGGCATACAGAGACTACCAAACATTTTGAAAACTACACAGACAAAATAGTTGATTGGGAAATATTAAAAATTAAAAACTTATGTGCACCAAAAGACTTCACCAGAAGAGTAAAAAGGGAACCCACAGAATGGGAAAAAATCTTTTGTAATGACACATCAGACAAGAGACTCATTTCTAAAATATATATAGGAAATTACAATACCACTACAAGAAAAAGACAAAACAAACAAACAAATAAACAAAAACTATTAAAAAGTGGGCACAGGGCATGAACAGACACTTCACCAAGGAGGAGATCCAGGCAGCCAACAAACATATGAAGAAATGTTCACAATTACTAGCCATTTTTGTAGTTGTTAAGTGCCATTGAGTCGGTTCCAACCCAAAGCAAACAGGGTTTCCGAGGAGCAGCTGGTGAGCTTGAACTGCTGACCTTGCAGTTCAACTGGCTTTGCAGTCTGGCGCATTAGAGATGCAAATCAAAACAACAATGAGATATCATCTCACACCAGCAATAACAGCAAAGACCAAAAAAGTAGAGGGCAATAAATGCTGGCGGGGATGTGGAAAGACTGGAACATTCATGCATTGCTGGTGGGATTGCAAAATGGTCGAACCTCTCTGAAAAACAATATGGCACTTCCTCAGAAGGTTGGAAATAGAAATACCTTATGATCCAGCAATTCCTCTACTTGGTATTTACCCACAAGAAATGCTGTGGGTAAATACCAATAAAAGAAAAGCTGAAACACGAGTAGATATATGCACACTTATGTTCAAAGCAGCACTATTTACAATAGCAAAAAGATGGAGACAGCCTAAGTACCCATCAACTGAAGAATGGATAAATAAACTGTGGTACATACAGACAATGGAATATTATTGTACCTTGAAGAATAACAAAGAAGCTGCAAGCCACTGCATAGCATGGATGAATCTTGAGGACATTATGTTGAGTGAAATTAGTCACAAAAGGACAAATACTGCATAGGACCACTACTGTAAAAGACTAAGAAAAAAACACCCAGACTAAGGGTGTGTGTGAATTATTTGCTGGTTACTGGGACGTGGAGGGGTGGGGTGAGGGAAGGGAGGGGAAGGTGGGACACAGGGTAGGGAATAGACACAGGATAATTTGGGTGCTAGGGAGTGGGGCAATACACAAGAAGAGGGAGGGGAATGGAAGAACAAGGTAGATGGGAAAATAATTAGGCAGGTTTGCATGGGCTAAGTGGGACAGAGGTAAATAATGATGCATGCACAAACTTGGAATACAGGGATTGAGACATGGTTGGATGGGGAAAAGGGGGGAAATAATGTTAAGATGCTTGGCTGTCTTTTGAATCTTGGTTTCCCTGGCATACCATTATAGAATAGACACTTGAGGGGGAGAGAAAGGAATAGCCAGAAATATCACCATAGAAATCTTCTGCCAATAACTGATTGGAATACCTAAAATGGGGCTACAACGTGCCCAGTGAAGGAGGCTTCCATAGACCATAGGTGGAATTCTGAACCCCATCCAGAATCTTCTGAGTGGGAAATTTCCACTTGAAAGGATGGGCAGACCAGTCCGGAGTGGTTAAAAGAACAAAAAATACTTCTGGACAAAAAGCCCGACAGGAAAAATACAAAATAATATAGGCAGTCCAACTGATTACTGCAAGAACAAGTAAGTTACTCACCCAGGAGACATCAAGACAAGTGGCCGGGTTCTCTTAGGGCAAACCCTCTTCCAGGATTAAGACTCAATGGGAATACACGAGCAGATATGTGCTCTGATTGGTAACCACATTCATCACCGATAAGGGGAAGTGAGAGAAAAACAGTAATGAAGTTGAGAGCTAAGCCCTACCACATTCAATAGACTCTTGTGAACCTGGGTGGAGAACTAGTTGGCCAGCAGTGTGGGAATACCTGGTGACTCTTGGGCCCAGAGTCAGTGACATATCCATGGAGGGCTAGAGTTGAGAGTGAAGTGTCCAGCTGATAAGAAGAGAGGGCATATGCATAAGAACACCCACACTTGCAGATAAAACCCACTTGACCTGGCTTCAATGACTGGATGATCAGAGCTCAACTAGAAGATGAAAGAAGAGGAAAAATGAGTAATCTGATACAATTTGATGAATTTGACTTATACCTATGGATGCAGTAGCTCAAAAGAGGGAACAAACCTTTACAGCGAGGATCATTCACACCCCCTCCATGCACAGGGTAAACAGGGATGGGCAACTTGGACATTGGCTACCCAAAATGGGTGGTGGGGGAGGCTACAAAGGTAAGAAGTGACTGGCTTGCAAGCTTTCAAGAGGGAGCCTAGATCCAGAGGGCGTGGAGGAAGGTAGAATCTCCACTGAGTAATATCCAATCTGTCTGGGCAGGGCTGATGAAAGGAGATGGGAATAGGTCTCTTGTGGTACAATAGTGATAATTGTTATCAGGACTTACTGTGAGTGCTGGAAATGTAAAGGTAGACATTTTATAGCAAAAGGAGGGGAGTGATTGCAGTCCAGGAGCAGAGGTCCCTGGGACCATCAAGGGAGACAAAAGGAGTGTGGGACCCTACCCAGAGAAACAGTGATGCCAGAGATGGAGGCAGAGATGATGACATGGAGAAATGGAGTGTCTGGGGACTCTAGACCCAAAAAGGGAGAGGGGCTGTGTGCTGACGACCAGGGTGGGGGGGTGGGGGGGGACAGTGACAGGCTTGCAGGTTGGTTTGTTGATGATGCATGAAGGGGATTGTAACCATGGCAGTGAAACAATATACGATAGGGTGAATGTAAAGCTAATGTTCTCCCATGTAAACTATCATATAATTCACAATAAAACATTTTTTTTTTAAAGTAATAAATCCCCTATGAAGTGCCTACTTAAAAGGGAGTTGTGGGACATCCACCCTTCTCAGCAGAAGCCCATTCAGAATGACCTGCTTTCCTGGTGTGGGTGGGACGCTTCCATTGTTTCAGACCCGGTACTCATCCATCTCTCCTCTTTTGTCTCAGATATTGCAGGCACAAATGAGATGTGGAATAAGTTGGAAAAGAACCTTTTGGATGCCCTAGACCCTGAGGTGCAGAAGGACTATGGGCGGGACTATGTCCTTGCCCTACGGAATTTTGTCCGCTCATTGCCTCTGATGTGCAGCTCAGACTTCTCCCCTCTGCTCCTGGATATTTCTCATGCGGTGTCTGCGAAGAGCCCCTTTGCTGTGTACACACCGGGGAAAGGGTGTTACCTGTGGATCTGCCTTGCCTCCTTCCTCCCTGCTTCGGTGTTCGATTTTCTCAAGAAAATAGAGTTAGGGTTCTTTAAAAAGATGAAGAATGGTAAGCACACTGCCCTGCAAAAATAAGGCCAAGGAGCCAGTGGCGGACTTTAGAAAGTGGGGCGTGTCACCATCTTGGAATCAGGGCAAGCCTGTGAGCTTCCAATTAAAGTTGTTTTTTTTTCCTTCTGACCTTGGTTTTCCTACTGAGCTTTGTTGGTTGGATAGGACTTAGTGGAGAGAAGGCAGGAGAATGATGCCAACCATCAAAAACATCCACTAAGAGCGTCACCTAATTCTCATCAATGACCTGAGGAAGGTATCTCATACCTTTTCTTTACTAGGTAAGGAAAGCCCTAGTTCATTTGCACACAGCTAGCAGTATGGCACTGTGGGTTAACGCGCTGGACTGCAAAGTTGGTTTGAATCGCAAGGTTGGCAGTTCAAGTTCACCAGCCACTCCTTGAAAACCCTGTACAGGGTCACTATGAGTCAGAACTGACTTGACAACAAACAACAACAACAACAACAGATAAAGCTGCAGTTCAAATCCAAGTTGGTCTCCATTGCCTGCCAGGAATGAAGAGAAAAAGGAAAGCAGAAAGGGAGAAGAAGAAAGCCCTGGTGAGAATGATACTGATCCCCAATGTTCTAGCTGACTCTCACTGTTCGCACTTGTCATGGTTTTTGATCATTAGGAGGAGCCCGTCTCTAACAAAGGGCATCATGCTTTGTAAAGAAGTTGTTGTTCTTAAGTGCCATCGAGTTGGTTCTGACTCATCGTGATCCTGTATAGGGTTTCCGAGAAGCATCTGGTGGGTTTGAAGAACCGACCTTGGGGGTCACAGTCCAGTGCTGATCCTACAGTGCCATACCAATAAAACAGAGGAAGACCCCCAACGAGATGGGTTGACACAGTGTCTGCAACCATGGGTTGGAGCATAATGGTTGTGTACGTGGTGTAGGCCCAGGCAGGGTTTTGTTCTGTTTCCTTGAGGTTGTTAGGATTTGGAGCCAACTTGAAGGCGGCACCTAGACAACAACCATGGTCTAGAAAGTCACTGTGGACACTAACTTAGCGGATCTGGAATCACTGCTCCTGAGAGATACACGTAGGGTTCGGTTTCTGTAAGTGTCTGGTCACAATGTGTTCATAAAGTAATCAATGCATAACTTTACACTCTGTGCATATCTACTTATACACAGTTTACTAGAGAGCTGTTGTTGATGCATCAACGTTGTACACATGGACTATAGCTCACATCTAAACGAAACTCATGGAACACACATGTTTTCTCTGCCGGGTGCATCAGCGTTTTCTTGTGCTTAGGGCCACTAGAGAGTACTTTTTGTGGTGTGTGGTGGGTGCATTTTAAACAGCAAAAAAAAAAAAAAAAACCACAAAAAATATACAGACTGGTCCTCCTCTTGCGCTCTCTTGTTAATGGTGGGCGGCGGCTTCTAAGCAGGACACAGATAACCGCTGCCCGCACGGGGGAAACTCTTCCCTGCCTCCCGCTTTCTGCCAGTGCCTGAGCTCGCCAACATGTCCGTGGTGCCATCCAATCACTTGTAGACCGGTTGGCCCTGGGGCGTCAACCATTTCGCCAATGAGTACATCCAGCAGACCAAGCCCCTCACCCTGGAGCGCACCATCAATTTGTACCCTCTTACCAATTATACTTTTGGTACAAAAGAGCCCATCTATGAGAAGGACAGCTCTGTTGCAGCCAGATGTCAACGAATGAGGGAAGAATTTGATAAAATTGGAATGAGAACTGTGGAAGGGGTTCTGATTGTACATGAGCACCGGTACCCCATGTGTTATTGCTTCAGCTGCGAACAACTTTCTTCAAATTACCTGGTGGTGAACTAAATTCAGGAGAAGATGAAATTGAAGGACTAAAACGTTTAATGACAGAGATACTAGGTCATCAAGATAGAGTCCTTCAAGACTGGGTCGTTGATGACTGCGTTGGTAACTGGAGGAAAGCAAATTTTGAACCTCCTCAGTATCCATATCCATATCCAACATAAGAAGTTGTTCCTGGTTCAACTTCAAGAGAAAGCCTTGTTTGCAGTTCCCCCAAATTACAAACTGGTAGCTGCAGCATTATTAGAATTGTATGACAATGCATCAGGATATGGACCCATCATTTCTAGTCTCCCTCAATTTTGAGCAGGTTCAATTTTATATACAACTGAATTCCTGCACAGCAGAGAAGTACAAGAAGCCATCTCTGTGAGCACAGCTAACCACAGTGTAGAATAATTAACATGGTAGACAAAGGTTCTGGCTTTATCTCTTTCCCAATCCCTAAATTGCTCCCTACTTTCTATTGTTTGAATAGTAAAGTTAATAGGAATAACTAGATAGTGGTGTAAACAAATGTGATAATGTTAAATTGTCTTTTGGTTCTCATACTTTTGTGTACAGCATTAAACAAGTGGATTTTTTTTTTTTAACTTTACATTAAACTTTAAATATATATATATATACAGACTGTCAAAAGGACCCATGTTGGCAGTATGAGAGCTGAGGCAAGCAGAGTGTCACCTTGTCCCATCTCAGCTGGAAACATGAGTGTTGGACAGCCCAATCTTTTTGCCACTCTGCACTTCTGCCCAAAGCCAAGAGTGATACTGTGAAAGTGTCCTCAGGATTGATCTGAAGGTTACAAAGAAGCATTAGCAAGCAGGTGACTTCACAAATACAGATTCATGAATCTTGGGGCTTGATGGTGGTGGTACACCCAAGGTATTTGATTCACCATAAATCACGCGGTAGGATAAGCATTGGACTGCAAGGTCGATTTGAACCTCAAGGTCAGTGGTTCAAACTCACCAGTCACTCCTTGGAAACCCTGTACAGGGTTGCTATGAATCGGAACCAACTCGATGGCACATAACAATGACAACAACAAGAAGTGATCATTAGAAGGTTCTGGATAGAGTGGAAGAAAATTATGGAACAAAACTCAAAATTATTAAAGAAACAAAACTTTTCTTAGGCCAGGCTTACTGGTTGGGTAGAGACTGGTGGGACCCCCAAGAGACGATGTCCCTTAGTCACCCTTCAGGCCTGGAACTGAATTCACCCCCTAGTTTTCAGCCAAACAATAGTGAGGTCTATATGGGGGAACAGTAACACTAGGGAGGTATGTGCCCCAAAGAATTATCAATCATTTGAGATCCGATGGGCAGCATTTAACCAAGGACAAAGTTCAGAAGGGTTAGGTGGGAGGAAAGAATGGAAATAGAGAGGCTGGATGACTGATGTTTCATTGATAGTACACTGTGGGGGTTGAGATCAATGAGAGCCAACAAAATGTGTATGAATTGTTGAATGGAAAACTGACCTGCTCTTCAAATCTTTACCCAATTCACAATCAAAAGCTAAATATATATACATGTGTGTATGTGAGCGCTGGTGTGGCACTGGAGAATAAGTGCTGTACTGGTAACCACAAGGTTGGTAGTTCACTTTTGGAAACACTATACAGAGTGGCTATGAGTTGGAACCTACTTGTTGGCACTTAACAACAACAATATTGGCATGTGTGTGATCAGAGGTGTTTCTGCCTCTTCTTGCTCCATGCTAACTCTGCCAGGCGATGGTAGAATGAGGTGTCTCATATCAAGCTTGGACCCAGAGACGCTTGGTAAACCAGGGCATCTGGTTAGGTAGTTGGAATCTATAGCAACCATCACTGTAGTCTCCATTTGAATATCTCAGGTTGGCAAAGCCAGCATTATTACCTAGAGAAGTCTGGCTGAACCGAACAATGTCAGACACTAGTAGATCTATAAGGAGCTCTGGTAGCAAAGTGGTTATGAGTCAGGCTGCCAATCTCAAGATCAATAGTTTGAAACTATCAGTGGTTCCATGAGAGAAAGATGAGGCTTTCCACTCCTATAAAGATTTACAGCCTCAGAAACACCATACAGGGTCGCTAGGAGTTGGAACCGACTCCACGACACGTAACCACCATCACTGCCAGTGGATACACGAACATGCTCAGCTGGGGAAGGTCAAAGGGGAGGAATGGGAGAAAAAAAAGGGCATAATGAGACCCCCCCAAAATATCTGGTGTGTATGAAAGAGGAATCTTGGGGTGGCGCTACAGGATAAGCACTGGACTGTTAACCACAATGTTGGTGGTTCAAACCCACCAGCCACTCCTTGGAAACTCTATATAGGGTCATTATGCGTCAGAACTGATTTGACATTTATGGTACAACAATAACAGGTGTGAAAGAAGTGTGTCCAGAGCCCTTGCTCTGAAAATCTCCCCTTGTTCCATTTCCTTGATAGAAAATTGGGGCTTTTTTTCTGTTTCCCAACATCATGGAGGTTTTTGTGGTAGCAGATCAAATGACAAGGCTCTGTGATTTCAGCAGTTCAAAACTACCAGCTGTTCCACGGTTGAAAGATGAGGCTTTCTACTCCCGTAAAGATTTACAGCCTCAGAAACCCTGTACAAGGTCGCTATGAGTCAGAACCGACTCCACGGCACATAACAACAACAACAACTCATTCTAAATTTGAATTTTGGTGTTAGTGAAGAACATTGCATATATAATAGATTCTCAGCAGAATGAACACATCTGTCTTGGAAAAAGTACAGCCAGAGTGCGCCTTAGAAGTGTGGGCAGTGAGATTTTGTCTCATGTAGTTTGGACATGTGATCAGGAGAGACCAGTTCGTGGAGAAGGACATCATGCAATGACTATGAGCCTGATGCAGGAACGTGCAGCATTTCGTTCTGTTGTACATAGAATTGAACTGACTTGATGGCACTTAACATTTTTAACAGCTGGATATTACTGACTGCCCAGTGGTCTCTGTCACTGTTTCAGTGCTAAATAGAAAGGAAACAACACCAAAAATCAAGTGTAAGTGTTAATTTCCAAAACAGGCACTTTTCCAAAATAAGATCTGTGAAAGCCAACGTTTTCATCTGCGTACTTTAGGTGTTGAGAGAACAAAGCACTTGTGGAAACTTCAAAGTCTGAGGGAGGATTGAAGATGGTGTTCTGCTGTAAGCCAGGATTTCTCCAAGTGGAGTTCCTACATCTGCACCATCAGCATCTCCTGAGAAGGTGTGAGAAATGCAGCTTCTCAGTCTCTGCTCCAAACCTCTGGCTGATGTAACCAACATAGTAACCCTAGTGACTTAAACAAACAGAAGTCTTTCACCAGCTTTTTCTGGAGATCAGGAGTAAATGGGTCTTGTTGTGACGGCTGTTAAGTACTGTCGAGCTGGATCCATCTTGTAGTGATTCTCATTAGGATTTCTGGGGAGTGGCCAGTGAGTTTGAACCCCCAACCTTGTGATTTGCTGTCCAGTGCTGATCCTACAAGCGCCCCACCAGGAGTCCAAGAAATATGGACCGCTTCACGAACTTTCCTGTCATCCTTGCCCGGGTGGGTCTTACTGAGCTCTAATCAAGGTGTCAGCCCTCCTTCTGGAGTCTGTAGGGGAGAGCCTGTTTTCTGGGCTTTTGTAGCTTCTAGAAACTAACCTCATTCCTTGGCTCATGGCCCCATCACTCTGACCTCTGCTTCATTGTCTCATCTTCTTTCATCCTGACATCCCTGTCTCCCTCTTATAAGAATCTTTGTGATTACAATGAGCACACCACCCAGTAGCCCAGTATCATCTCCCCATTGCCAAAATCCTTCCCTTGGTCACACTTGAAAGAGCCTGTGTCATGCAAAGTGATGTGTTCAGACACTTGAAAGAGCCTGTGTCATGCAAAGTGATGTGTTCAGAGGTATTGCATTAGGTAAATCTGCTTTGCACGACCTTTTTAAAGTGTTGAAGAGCAAAGATGTCAGCTTGAGGACTAAGGTGTGCCTGACTCAAGCCATGGTATTGTCAATAACCTCATATGCATACAAAAGCAGGACAGAGAATAAGGAAGACTATAGAAGAATTGATGCTTTTGAGTTATGATGTTGGAGGAAAATATTGAAAGTGCCATGGGCTGTCAAAAGAACCAACAGATCTGTGTTGGAAGAAGTGCAGCCAGAATGCTCCCTGGAGACCAGGATGGCCAAACTTCGTCTCTCATACTTTGGACATGTTGTCAGGAGGGACCAGTCACTGGAAAAGGATATTATGTTTGGTAACATGGAGAATCAGAGAAAAAGAGGAAGAACCCCAGTGAGATAGATTGGCAAAGTGGCAGCATCAATGGGCTCAAGCACGAGGTTGGCCCAGGATCGGGCAGTGTTTCATTCTGCTGTGCATAAGGTCGCTATGGGTCAGTACCAACTTGATGTTACCTAACAACAACAACAACAACAACAATCTCTGGGGGCCATTTTTCTGATGGAAAGCTACTGAATGAGGGACTCTAGGAATGGGGCCCAGGTATCTGTATTATAATGAACCTCTTTGGATAATTCTGATGCATTCTCAGGTTTTCGAAGCTCTGTTAATTGCCATTGAGTAAGCAGGTTGCTGGAACCAAGGTGAGGTCCCAGACGAAGGGGGAAAGCTTTTAGGGCATAGTGGGAAAAAGATGGAGAGGTTCAGAGAGTTGAGACATGCACATAGGGCCAACTTTCTGTCCTGCAGCCTCCTGGGAGTTGAAAAGTTTGTGAGTCGTGGGGAGAAGATGCTGAACAAAGACCCTAGTGTGTCTGAGAACCTCAGAGCAGAGAAGCCCGTGGTTAGTTTTCTGCAGAAGTGCTTCCAAAGAAAATACAGGGTGGCTTATAGATATGGAAACTGTCCCCTTCAGGGCTCCCATGGCTTGAGGGGTGTGTGGGGAGGTCTGGGCAAATCTCTGGCTATACTAGATTTGTAGGGTTGCCATAACAAAGAACCACGAACTGAAGCTTCAAACCACAAGCATATTCGTACACCTTGCCTTTTTCAGCATCTGAAAGTTGGTGGCCATCTCTGACATCCTGTGACTTGTGGCTGCATCACTCTAACCTCTGTGTCTCTGTCTTCACTTGGCTCTCTCCTCTGTGTGTCCATCTCTGCTTTTCTTCTCTTCTTATATAGACACCAGGCATATTGGATGAGGACCCTCGCTACACCTGTATAACCTCATGTTCATTGCTAACATCGGCAAAGACTCTATTTCCAAACCAGGTCACATTCATAGGTAACGAGGGCTAGGACTTCAACATATCTCCTTTTCGGGGATCCAGTTCAACTCATAACACCACAGGTCCTCAAGAAAGAAGCTTAGAAGTCGGAGTCAGGGTCCCTGTGGACTGGGACTGGACACAGTGGTTAGAATTAGGGATCTTGGGAATAGGGACCATTGGGTGTACACTTTTGAGTTCAGAGCTGAAGCTGGGATGCAAAACCTCAAGTGGAGGTCAGGGCAGATAAGTCAAATGACCCATTCTCTGAGAGACCCCTGAGAACTTAGATCCCCAGGGAGAAAGAAGAGGGAGGGGACCTTGCATTTAACTGCACATTTGCCTGCAAAAACCCTTTGCAACCAAGAGAGACTAAGTTAACAGAAAGTATTAATAGATAAATATATTCCTTTTAGCACAATACCCATAGTTTTTCAGAAAACAGAAGACACAGGTATTACCTACAAAAACACGTCACGCCAGGTATGGGCAACTTAGACATTGGCTACCCAAAATGGGGGTGGGGGAGCCTACAAAGGAAAGAAGTGACTGGCTTACAAGCTTTCAAGAGGGAGCCTAGTTCCAGAAGGTGCAGGGGGAGGTAGAATCTCCACTGAGTGGTTTCCAACCTGTCTGGACAGGGCTGATGAAAGGAGATGAGGATAAGACTGTTTTGCTTCAAAAGTGAATAATTGCTATCAGAACTGTCTGTGAGTGTTGCAAATGTAAAGGTGGATGTTTTGTAACAAAAGGAGGGGAGTGGTTGAATTTGCAGTCCAGGAGCAGGGGACCCTAGGGCCATCAAGGGAGAAGAGCAGAGTGTGGGACCCTACCCAGAGAAACAGTGACACCAGAGATGGAGGCAGAGATGACGACGACATGGATAGATGGAGTGGCTGGGGACTCTGGACTCAGGGAGGGAGAGAGGCTGTGTGTTGGCGGCTTGGGGGTGGGCAGGCTTGCAGGGTGTAACCTTTGGTTATTTGATGATGCATGGAGGGGATTGTAATCATTGCAATGAAATGAAATACGATAGGATGAATGTAAAGCTGGTGTTCTCCCATGGAAACTATCATTCAATTCACAATAAGAACTTAAAAACAAACAAACAAAAAATCTTGTCATGAGAATAAACAAGATGGTGGATCGGGTGGAAGGGCAGTAAAGGAACTCTGCCAACAACAACACAGAATACCCGACCAAGCAGGCTCAGGGGATGGTCCCAGAACTCTGAACCACATATAAAGGAACATTTAGAAGGCTGGAAGACTTACAGCTGGGGAATTTGTGGCAGAAGCAAGAAATCCATTGCTTTCTAGTCCGGGACGCTCAGCTGCTCCAGGAGCCGCCATCTTGGGTGAGACCACGTGGGGGAAAGATCGGAGCGGCCACAGACGCCTGGCAGAACCGCAGAGATAAAGGTGTGGACATTCTTCTCTTTTGGTAGCTGTTC
>NW_006408555.1:7301035-7313468 GCF_000296735.1 Chrysochloris asiatica | reverse complement strand
TAATGAAACAAGGTATATGATTTGTTGAATGTAAAACTGATGATATGCCCTGTAAACTTTCACTCAATCCCCAATAAAAACCTTAAAAAAAAAAAAAAAAAATCTTGTTATGTCCTGAGTGGGAATTGATGTCCCTGGATCTCCTTTGCTCTGAGAGGTCATGCTGGAATTGTTAAGTTCGGACTCACAGTGACCCTGAATAAGATTTCTAAGGAGGGGCTGGTGGGCTTCAACTGCCTACCTTGTGGTTAGCAGTCTAATGCTTATCCTACAGCACCACATCAGGACTCCAATGGAGGAGAGGACCCCCATAGATCCATGTTTCAATATATTCTAAGTAGAAGAATGATCAAAATGTGATTTAACAACAGCAATTCCTTTCTTTTTCCCAGAGGCAGGACTCAAGTTAGGGTACCTGTCTGGCTACATGACACACCACATGCAAATGAATCCCAACCATACTTCCTGTCTGTTCTCTCCTTATTCCCAATATTTTCCCAGCACTGTGGGCAGTGAAGAGTCCCTCAGTAGTTTAACTATGGATGTGGTGGAGGTTTAAGTTTATCCAGTGGCTACTTGGAAGGGAGACAACTCAAAGCCCTGAGGAGTGTGGTTCTACTCAAAGACACACGGGGTCTCGACACCATGACAACTGGTTTGGTCAACAGTGAAATGGCGGTCCTTACGAGTGACCCAGGATAAGAGGGAGGAATTAAGAAAGTACCATGTGGAAATACGATTTCTTTTATTACACAGACAGCCGATAAAAGGTCTACAAGTAAACTTTATTATATTATTTGAACGGGACATTAAATTTCAACAGTTTCATTACACTGGTGATAAAGACCATTCTGGATGGTGGTATTCTGAGAAAAAGTAATTCTATGCAAACAGCACTTAAAACTGTGCCCCTCCTGCTAGGCATAAGCCCTGGTCCCAGTTCACACATAGTGCTCCATCCAGGGGTTTGGGCCCCTAGACCATTGTGTTGGAGAGACTCAAAACATAACATTTCTTTACTGACTTGTCTTCTAGGTCAGTTTCTCACCCCATTTAGGTGTACAGGTGCCCAGGGCAGACTGGGTGGGCACTTCTGAGTCCTGTTCAATGCCCAGCCTATAATTGCACATCAACCAATAAAAAGCCAAAGGAAGGGAGACTGGGCACTAATTTGAAGATGGAGGACAGGGATGTCTCTGTAGATTTGTCATCTCAAATTTCTTAGTCTCACCTTCCCTGCCTTCCTTCTTGATACTGATAAGCCTGTCATTCAAGGGATCCCATTTTCCCACCATAGGGTTGGCCATGTGACCCAGACAAGCCTATCAACTTAACCTATACTCTTGGATGCAGTGACTGGTTGGTGCGTGGGAACATGACCCAAGGAGAAGGGCCAGTCTGAGCCTTCAGTGGGAGTTTTGCTAATGGGCAGAGTGGAAGAGGTTGCTCTTTCAGCCATGTCTTTAAATGGAAGCTTCTAGACCCCACCAAGTGAAGAGTCTGAAGAATAAAAACCAGAACAGAAGAAAACAGCAGAATGATGAAAAGAAGACAAGATGTGAAGACATCCTGTGAGCCTCTGGAACTAGCCATACCCGCAGATCTACTTGGATAGATTTCCATGTTGTGACAGCCAATAAATTTCCTCCTGGTGTGGCACTGTCGGATAAGCACTGCACTGTTAACCACAAGGTTGGCAATTCAAACCCACCAGCCACTCATCAGAATAAAGATAGGCTTCCTATTCCCCAAAAGATTTATAGCCTTGAGAACTCTATACAGGGTTGCTATGCGTTGGAACGGACTCTATGGCACTTAATAAAAATAACAATCAGTAGCTTTGGGGGAAATGAAGTAGTCCTTAAAGGAAAACAAGGAGAAAAATCTTAAAAAGGTTTCCACTCAGTTACTAAGAAAGTTGTAACTGATAATGTAATTCAGTGTAGAAAGACTTTACAAGACATGTATATTTCATCCTGGGCTCTGTCCCAGCATCTCTCCTCCTCTCTCCCTCTGGCTGGGGCTCCACCCACTGTCCCAACATGTCTCCTTTCTCCCTCTGGCTGGGACTCCATCCTGATGATGGTCACAGCAGGATAAAGTTCCAACCAGGCCCTTAAGTCCCATTTCTCCTTTTGGGTTCTTCTTGAGAATCATCTTCACAACCCCAATTCTGCAGTCGCCTGCCCCATAGAGAAGACTGAGGGATGAGATGAAGGTGTGGCCAGAACAGGTTGGAGAGGGGTGTCTATAGGCACACTGTTTCAGGGAGGTATCCAGGGGGTACCTCTCTAGAGGGGACTCTACTGGCTCTCCTTGCTAGAAGGCCAAAGGACCACTCACCCCTTTTCCATAGTGGTTTGTATCTCAGCTAATATTGCTCCAAACACTGCACATTCAAACCCACCTCTCTGTGGCAGAAAGATGTGTCAGTCTGATTCCATGAAGAGTACAGCCTTGGTGACACCCTGGGGCAGCTTTCCTCTGTGCTATAGGGTCACTGAGAGTCGGAACTGACTGGACACTGAGTTTGATTTGGGCTTATAGTAATAATGGAGGGAAGAAGTTGAACATTGAGAGCCGTAGAAAAAATGCTATAAGGTGGAGAAGACTTGTTTGTTGTTAAGTGCCATTGAGTCTGTACAAGTCAGAGTGACCGGGTATAGGGTTACCGAGGCTGTAAATCTTTGCAGAAGCAGAAAGCCTCATCTTTCTCGCAGGGAGTGATTGGTGGGCTCCAACTGCCAACCTTGTGGTCTGCAGTCCAGTGCTCATCCTCCAGAGCTACTGTGCTCCAGATGAAGACTATGTGAAATGTCACCCAAGCTCACCCCTTTGAACTGAGGTTGAGGTGACATATACATAACGCTTGAGGATTTCATACAGTCCTGAAAGTGTCTTCGGATTCCTAAGATGACCAAAGTAGGTCACTACTAACACATACTGTCCATCTTCCTGTTGGACAAAAACAAAACACCACTGTGATTTTGGGGGTTCAGGTGGCATTGTCAGATGTGACAATTAAGGTTTTGTATCCAGTTGGCTGGGCCTGAGTTCTGTGTGGTTGGGCAATTAAGAGCAAGTCCTCTGAGGTCCTGTAGGATAAGCACTGGACTGCTAACTGCAACGTTGGTTATTCAAACCCACCAGCTGCTCCTTAGAAATACTACACGTGCTTGCTATGAGTCAGAACCGACTCCACAGTACTTAACAACACAACACCAACCCCTGCCTCCATGAGAGCTGCTCTAATGCAATCATGCCCTGATCTGATACGATTACCTCTGTGTTGTAAATCCTCACTTCTCCAGGTTAACGAGGTCAGATGCAATCTGCAGGATTAGGCTGGATCGTTAGAGTCAATCTCTTGAGAGATAAAAGCAGAGAGAATGAAGCAGAGGCGGGACCTACTGTCACCGAGAAACAAGAGCCAGCAATGGATACATGGACCTGTGGTCCCTGCACTGTGAAGCTCCTAGACCCAGGGAAAGATTGATGCCAAGATGTATGAAAATCTCCAAGGCATGCTGGGCCTACAGATGCTGAAAGGGCACAATGTTCTTTCTCCAGAACAGGTGCTTGAAGTTTGGGCTTGTATCCTAAACTGTGAGGGAATACGTTTTCATTTGCTAATGCCATGCACTTGGAGTCCTGGTGTAGCACTGTGGGTTCATGATTCAGACTGCAAAACCGTTTGAACTACAAGGTCCGCAGTTCAAGCTCACCAGCTACTCCTTGGAAACCCTATACAGGGTTGCTATGGGTCAGAATCGATTTGATGGCACTTAACAACACAATGTCATCCATTGGGGTATTTCTGTGATGAGGCTTTCTGTTCCCCCCAAAATGTACAGATTTGGAAACCCTCAATACGACCAGGGCGCTGTGAGTCAGAGTGGATTTGATGGCGGTAGGTTTGGGTTTAGGGTTCTTGGAGGTCCATGTCCATAACCTCCCCAGACACCTCCCTGCCTCTGTCCTCCGGGCCATGAGTGGAAAACTGCCCCCACACATCAGCTTTCCTCCCCGCTCCACAGGGTGCAGGGATACTTTACAGAAAATGCTAACCTCTCTTACAAGTTCACAGTGAGCACACATCAAAGCTTGATTTAACTCATTAGTAAGTGAACCCGCAGGATGACAATATGAAGAATGTGAAAAATGGATATATAACATACAACCTGTGGCAACCAAAAGGATGCTAGGATTGGATTATCATTGTGATACAAAACAATGAAATAGGTTAAGGCTTTACCGAGCAACACACTTATAATCTCTGGGACTTTATTCTCTATGGAGTCCTGGTATGATGCTGTGGGATAAAGTACCGGACTGCAAGGTCAGTTTGAACCACAAGGTGGGCGATTCACACTCACCAGCTGCTCCTCTGAAACCTGGTACACAGGGTAGCTATGAGTCAGAACCGACTTGACAGCACTTAACAACAACAACAACAACATATTCTCTATGGAGTCCTGGTGTGGTACTGCAGGATAATGCACTAGACTGCAAGATTGGTTTGAGTCACAAAGTCGGTGGTTCAAATACACTAGCAGCTTCTCAGAAACCCTAGACAGTGTTGCTATCAGAAAGAACCTACTTAAGGGCACGTAACAACAACAACAACAACAACAACAACAACAAGAATATTCTCTATGGAAGCAAACAACTTAAATCGTTCCTGAATCAAAAGAATTAGTAGTCTCTAAGGAGCTCTGATAGAGCAGTGGTTACAAATCAGGCTGTGAACCGCAAGGTCAGCAGTTCAAAACTACCAGCTGTTCCATGTAAGAAAGATGAGGCTTTCTGCTCCTGTAAAGATACACAGCCTTGGAAACCCTGTACAGGGTCGCTATGAGTCGGAACCGACTCCACGGCACATCACCACCACCACCACCACCATCTGTTTTCTCCAAATCAATATCTCATTTTACAGAGTTGGATCTCTAATCCATACATAAGCTGTATGCAAGATGAGTCACATTTTATGAGCGATGTAGGTGGGCTGTTACACAATGTTCTGTATGCTACCAAAAATGACCACATACTTTTTGTCTAATTTCCAAGTGATTTTCTTTTGTTGTTGTTTTTTAAATAGCCATGGCTGATATTGCTACTGTTGATAAGTACTGTCAAGTTGGTTTTGACTCACGGCAACCTGAGTGGCTGGTGAGTTTGAACTGTCAGTAGTCCAGGGCGTCTCCTACTGCACCAGAATACTCTTCCACCAAGCCTAGATACGGCTCCAGAAGCGTTTTCAGTTCTGTGCTCTGCAGTTCTGAACCACCAGTTCCTGAGAACAGCTGTAGGAGATGAAACGGATTCACCACCTAACACTTTAGGATGTCTAAGTCTTCCAGGTGACTTCTTACTCCGGTGGATGCTATTCTAATGACTCAAAGGCTAGCTGTCACATGAAAGATCTAAAGACATAGTATCTCTCATTAAGGGAAGATGAGAGGTCAAAGGAAGCTATTTTTTCCCATCCTAAATGGATGTTTGTTCCCCAGCTCTAATCCCTAATCCAGGGTTTCACAGAACAGGTACATGACACATTCTCTCATACCAATGTTTTGTATTTTTTTTCAATTGCGTCAGGTGTTGAGTTGTGAGGAGCTTGGATGGGGAGGGAAGATTTGTTCTCAGGTGAAGTGTTGTTAGTAATGTTACAGAGGCATTTGGTCTCCCACCCATTCAGCAAATGGAAATGTTGTCTTCAAAATTAATGGGAAGATTAGGACCCTCAAGGAGAAGCAATTATTCTTCCATCCATTCCAAGGCATCCGCTGGGCCTACTATGTGCCAAGCTTTAGCAGAGTCCACTGGAAGCTGGTTGGGAGGCTCTCCCTATAGTGGCTTTAACTGTGATACCCCAAAAGATATATTGAAGTCCCAATGCCAAGTTCATGAGAATGTGATCTTCTTTGGAAATGGGATCTTTGTAGATGTAGTCAAGTGAAGAAGAGGTCATACTGTTTAGAGTTGTTGTTCAGTGCTGTGGAGTCGGTTCTGACTCATGGCCACCCTGTATCTGGTTTCTGAGTGGGGCCTAGACCCAATGGCTGGTGTCCTTATAAGGAAAGAGATTTGGAGACACACCCTTGGAGGGAAGAAGGTCAAGAGAAGCCAGGGACATAGGTTGGAGCTCTAAAGCTAGAAGTCCAGGAATCCCAAGGATGGTCAGATTCCACCAATAGCTAAGAGTAGGCAGCCTCAGAACAAGCCTGGTGTGCCTTTAACTTCATTTCAGATTTCTGGCTTCCAGAACTGGGTGAAGTTAAATGTCTCGTTTTAAGCCACCCAGTTTGTAGTTATATGGCATGACCACCTGGGATACTCATGTGTTCGCTTCCTGTCCCACTACCCCCCGAATCACGAGGCCTGCCGGTACTAAGTACTACATAAAGGCCTCTGTACGCCTTCCAAGAAAGATGTCCACCTGCAATAAGGAAGAAGACTCCGCATTGTCTACGGGTCCTTTACTGAAATGGTTCTTCTCCATAGTTACATGGTGTTTAAACTGTCAAAACTTCCTAGTTGAAAATTGTGCCTGACATTTATATTTCTATGACAAATTAGGGAAAATATGGGTCATTAGAGTTTTAAATAAGGCACAAGGAACCTAATATGGTGTCATTGTGGATCTTTAATTTCTGCCTGAGTGAAATGATGAAAGGAGACAGAGAGCAATTTTCCTCTCAGGACAGCTGTGGATAGACGGTTGAAGAAAGGTGCCCCCAGCCAGCGGGATGGAAATGGTGAGGTTAAAACCCGGAATTGTCATTTATAGGCCATGAAGAAAGAATGGAGCGCTCCAACCCATCTCTATCTCTGAGTGTCCTGTGGTTTCTGCTTCATTGCAATCGAGAGCCAAGTTCGTGCTTTGTTGAGAAAAGGGAGATCTTCCCACTTTGGTAGACAATGAAACAACACAACTGGGTGAGAAGCTGGGGGAAGTGGGGATGAGTCCCAAACAAAGAAGACAGTCAGTGTCCTCCCAGAACTCAAGTGGAGTGAGCAGGATATACCAAGATTTTCCTCAGACTTCTGAGGGCCAGTGTCCACAAATATATTGAAAAAATGGGGAGGGTCAAGAAGAGAAACACCCAAGGTTGAAAGGCAAATCATGAAAAAAGATAAATCACGCAAACACTCACCAAAGAAAGTTGATCTAGCTAGGTTTATATTAAAAACAAAGCAGGACTCATAGCGACCTTATGTGCAGCAGAATGAAACACTGCCCGATCCAGATATGTTGTAATTTCCTATAAATTTTAGAGATCAGTTCCTTGTCTGTCATTACACAAAATTTTTCTCATCTGTGGGCTCCCTGTTTACTCTTTTGATGCACATAAATTTCTAATTTTTAGTATGTCCCAGTCATCTATTTTGTTCTCTATTGTTTGTGTGTTTTTTGCCATATTTGATAGTCTATATATCGCCTATATTAGAGCTCTTAAGTTTACCCCTATTTTACATTGATGAAATTGATTTAAAAATGCAATCCAGATGCATTGGTAATTAATGGTGATTGGAATGCAAAACTTGGAAACAAAGAGGAAAGATCATTGGAAAATATGTCCTTGTTAATAGAAATGATGTTGAAGATTTCATGATAGATATTTACTAGACCAATGATGTAAATACCATTTTTCAACAACATAAATGGCAACTATACACATGGACCTCACCAAATGGAATACACATGAATTAAAATGTCTTCATCTGTGGAAAGAGATGATGGAGAAACCCAATATCATCAGCCAAAACAAGGCCAAGGGCTAAATATGGAACAGATCATCAATTTCTTATATGCAAGTTCAGGCTGGAGAGGAAGAAAATTAAAACAAATCCACACGAACCAAAATATGACTGAGTATATCCCACCTGACTAGAATAAATGAAGATGTAGCTGAACAAAAATTTCAAAGGGCAGCTCAAGAAGACAAAGCACAGTATTATAAAGGAATGTACAAAAACCCGGAGCTAGAAAACCAAAATTGAAGAACAAGCTTAGCATTTCTCAAGCTGAAAGAATTGAAGAAAAATTCCAGCTTTGAGTTGCAATATTGACGGACTCCATAGGCAAAATATTGACAGATGCAGGAAGCATCAAAAGAAGGAAAGAATACACTGAATAACTCTACCAAAAAGAATTGGATGATGCTCAGTCATTTCAAGAGGTATCATATGAGCAAGAATCTATGGTATTAAAGGAAGAAGGCCAAGCTTCACTGAAGGCATTTACAAAAGCCCAAGGAATTGACAGAATACAAATGGAAATGTTTCAACAAACCGATGCAGTTCTATAGATACTCACTTGTCTATGCCAAAAAATTTGGAAGACAGCTACTTAGCCAACTGACTAGAAGAAACCCATATTTGTGTTCATTTCAAAGGAAGATGGCACAACAGAATGAAGAAATCATCCAGCAATATCATTAATATTATATGCATGCACAATTTTGCTGCAGATAATATGAAAACGGCTGCTGCAGTACATGGACAGGGAGCTGCCAGAAATTCAAGTTAGATTCAGAAGAGGACATGGAATGAGGGATAGTACTGCTGACATCAGATGGATCTTGGCTGAAACAGAGAATACCGGAAACAAGTTTACTTGTGCTTTATTGATTATGCAAATGTTTTCTACTGCATGGATCATAGCAAAGTATAGATTACATTTAGAAGAATGGGTATTCCAGAACTCTTTGTTATGCTCATGAGGAACCTGAGCATGCTCAGTAGCATCAACAATGGATTCAAACATAATAGTAATTGTGAGGTTGGAACAGTATCCAACAATGTTTGCTTCTGTTGTATTTAAGGTCACTGTGAGTCAGGACTAACTTGACAGCCCCTAACAAAAACAATAATGTAAAAAAACCAAAACTGTATTGACTTGGGTAAATTCCCAGGACCCTCAATTATTTGGGAATGGACTTAATGACTGGTTACACTACTTATAAAAATGTCTTGAACTTGATGGAGCTTATGTCGAGAAATAAACTTTGTATTTGAAATTGAAAAAAAAGCAGACTCTAAGGGACGAAGAATTTTAAAATGGGAATGGGTCAATCTACTTGGATGATACAACAATCCTAAGGTCGTGTGTACCCAATAACATAGCTTCACAGCGCATATAGCAAAATCTCACAAAATTAAAGAAAACACAATCATATTGGAGAACACTCATCTCAAAATAGCTGATAGAGCAAACAAACTATAACTTAGTAAGAATATAGGTCTAAACAACATGATTAACAAACTTGTCCTAACAGAACACCGCATCCAACTACGACGGAATCCATATTCATAGGGCCACTGGTGGGCGTTTTCCGAGCCACATGGAGGGAGACTGAAGAATATAGACAAACAGGAGATGCAAACAGAGACAGTGGTACAATGGCATCATTTAATTCCCTGGGTCTAGCCAGTTTGCATAAGTCCTGGTGTGGCACTGTAGGATAAGCAACCGACTGTTAACTACAAGGTTGGCAGTTCAAACTCACCAGTTATTACCCAAAAATCCTATACAGGGTCGTTGTGAGTAGGGATCCACTCAACGGCACTTCCTAACATCCACTTTACAGCTATTGCACCAATTAAGGCCAAGGTTTTCTTTCTGGTTGACGTAACAGCTGCATTCTGCCACTTTTCACCCACAGTTCTCGTTTAAGCAGCAGTAAGTGAGATCATGTTAACGTTCACGTCTCACAGGCTTGAAGAACCCCTGACATCAAGTCTTTATCTTTCACTTCCTGTGCACACTCTGACCTCTTCTGCTGAGGCTCCTGGTGATGTCCAGAGCTGCAAAGCCTCGTGACAGGGCTGTCTCACCATAGCTATGACAACAGGTCCTATGTGGGCACAAGGTTCTCGATCCATTCCCTGGTACGTGGGCTCAAGGGGCTGATGTGGGCTGCTTTTACTTTCTTCCTTGTTGCTTTTAGCCATACTTCTTCCTTGTACAAAGACAGGAGATGGCTCTTTGCTCAAATTCTGTTGTTAAATCTTGGCTCCTGGCCCTGCAGCCATTGTGTTGGTGTTTTGGTCTTGTGAAATAATCTCATGGGAAAATAGCTTCAGTCTTAGTCTCAGAGCCCTGCCCCGTTTCCATGGTTCAAAGCTGAGAGCCCCAGACCTAGGACTAGGTTCCAGGACCTGCGTCTCTTTGTCTTATGCTAATACATACAAGCAGGATTCGAAGGTCCCTTCCGTCTTGTACAATGGGGCCACCGTCCCTCCAGACTGTACAATCCAGTGTGACTCAGCTGAGAAACAGAGAAGTACACTTCCTGTATTTACTTTCCCATCACTTACAGGACCCTGGTATGGCTCTATAGGATGAGTACTGTACTGCTAACCAGAAGGTCGGTGGTTCAAACCCACCAGCCACTCCTCAGAAATCCAACGCAGGGTCACTGACATGGAATTGACTAGATAGCACACATCCATCACCATCACCACCAGGAGTCTTGGTATGGTGCTGTAGGATAAGCACTGGACTGTGAACTGCAAGGTCAGGGGTTCAAACCCACTAACTGCTCTTCAGAAACCCTCTATAGGGTCACTATGAGTTGGAACTGACTCTATAGCACTTAACAATATAGGACTGTGGCGGAGGGGACTGAGTCTTCTTGCTGTTCAGTCCAAGCTCCTCTCTAGGAAAGTTTCAATTTAACGTCCATCTATTGGTTGTCCTCCATCTCCAGAGAGATCTGTATGGGGCCATCTGCATTAGAACGACCAGAGGTGCTTATTAAAATGCAAATACGTATAAACAATACCAAAATGGGAAGCTGTTGTTTCCTGATCTACCCTCCATCTAGGGCTATTTACTCCTGGAGGTGGTGTTTCCATCTAATTCTTCCCTGAAGAATTCTGCACTTTCGTACATACACCAGGTCACAAAGGAGTTTTGGCATCCTGTTGTTTGTTGTTAGGTGCCTTCGAGTCAGTTCCAACCCATGGAGACCCTGTACAGGGTTTCTGAGAAGCAGCTGGTGAGCTTGAACCGCCGACCTTGCAGTTCAAACGGCTTTGCAGTCTGGTGCATTAACCCACGATGCCACACCAGGACTCCTTTGGCATCCTAGAGGAATGCAAATCAATCGTGTTCCTTTCCAATGCTCTTTGAGTTTGGGGAAGAAGAAGAGCAGGACTGTGGGGTGGATGGGGTAAGGTTTCCCAATGAAAGTCTTGCAGGGCAGCTCTTGCTGCTCTCCAAGAATGGGCAGGAATGTTGTTCTGACAGCACAAAAAATAGTCCTTGGTACAATTTCCCTAGTCTTTTTCTCGTGAATGTAGTTCTTCATTTTCCTAAAACTCCTTCCTGTATTCTTTAAGAAAATATACCAAGATTATCCTTTTGGGATCTCAAAAGACACACTCCAGAACCTTCTAAGCTAACTTTTATGTCTTGCACTTAACTGGTCCACCAGATCCTTCTGGAAGTCAGTTTTGACTAAACCTTTTCTTTGAAAGCCATCCTAACGAGACAATGCAAACTCACCTGGAGCCACCTACTGACCAGACAGGTTTAAACACATTTTGTTTGGAAAATGTCTGTAAAAGTGTGAACTGGAACCCTAGTAGCAAGACTTTTGGACTCACTGTCATACATCCTAACTACAACTGAGAATCCTAGCTGCTCTGCTTCCTCAGGCCTGGTCCCCTCTGCAGGCCTGAGCCACAATGTTAAAGGGAGGGAGTTCTGCTTCAACCCCCATCCTTACGTTTGCTCTCTCATTTCACTCCCTCCTTCACCAACTCCTGCTTCTAGTTTTTATTGAGCTCCTATTTTGAACCAGAGCCCGGCTGTGGCACTGTAGATGCAGCACTGGATAGTTAACCGCAAGGTCAGCAGTTCAAACCTACCAGCCACTCCCTCAGACCCTACCTATATAGGATGGTTATGAGTCAGAACTGACTCATTGGTACATAATGATAATCTTGTACCATGCATGTTGTTTGGTACTAGGATACATCTAGGAAGACGACAGATGTAATCCTTGCTCTCCTGGGAGTTGACAGCATAGTAGGGAAGACATGTGTGACAATTAAATAGGTACACATATGCTTAATGCAGTTAAGTTTGAGCCCAGGGCCCTCTGTGTACTTTTAACAGAGGCTCCTGATTTTAGCGGTTCCCCATCAGGCTGACGGAGGGGAAGAGTAAGTCTTGAATGCATGTTCCAAACTTTCTGAGAAACAGCCAGTAGAGGATGCTGCTGGGCCCGGGCCCTGGAGGAGTACGAATAACAGCGCTCCCCTGAATGCTGTGACTGCCTTGGGATGATTCATAATTTAAAGTGAAAGAGAAAGACAAGGGCAGTTTAAACAATGATATTCATTTATTAAAGATCAGGGATCACAGACAATATTTTAAAAATCCAAGATCAAAAGGTCTGTAACTGTGTACATTCGAGGA
>NW_006408555.1:7296396-7300830 GCF_000296735.1 Chrysochloris asiatica | reverse complement strand
TGGGGTTTTAAGAACACCTTCTTTGTCTTGGTCTTTTTCATGTTTCCATTTTCATCTTCTTCAAAATTGGCACGATCTCTTTTCTTGGCAAACTTTTTTCCAATTGTCCCCACCAGGCTTTCATACCTGTTAGGATGATAGATAAGACATCTTTATTTCAGGTGAAAAATGTCAGAATGAAGTCTGTCAAGAATCTCAAACCAAATATCTGACAGAATGAAAATAATCAAACTACAATTCTAAGAAGGCTTCTGATTGAAAACTGTACCGACGTCTCCCAGAGTGGTAATATGTTCCCTGGGCTTTTGGTTTTACATTAGCTTCAATAAGTTAAAATGGCCTTTTTATCTCCTGTGATGAGCTGTCAGCTTTTATGGATGGGTTCTTAGAAGGGATAAACCTTGCCCCACTCCCACACCCACTCCAATCTACCGCTGCTCAATCCATTCCAACCCACAGTGCCCTGCAGGGCTGAGCAGAACTGCTCTATAGGGTCTCCGGGGCTGTCACTGTTACAGAAACAGACGGAGACGTCTTTTTCCTGTGGAACAACTGGTGGGTTTGAAGTGCTAAGCTTTCTAATCACCAGGATTTTAAAAGGAAGAGAAGAGGCCCTTATCTCACATCCCAAGTCCCAAAGCAGAGGCTTGTGTTCAGAAGTGCACACTGAACAGTAGGTGCGGATGTGCACCCTCATCAGCCTGAACTCATTCCAGGTGGCAGGCCGGACAGCAGCTCCCACCACTTTGCCCTTTCAAGTGCCTGTTACAGAGCTCATCCAGGGCCATGGTTACCTTCTAGCCATTTCTTCATCGGACACATCAAGTTCCACTGCTTCATCTTCAACTTCCTCAGCTTTGCTCTTAGAGTTCATCTGAAGCATTAGTTTCTAGAAAACACACCAATATTGACTATCAGGGCTGGGACAGCTCTTTGAAGGGAACTGATCTCACACTTACTGTCAGATAAAGAGATTGAAATTAGAGAAAGCACACGACCAGCCAGAATTGCTAAGACCTTCCTGTATAATACACACGTCACACTGGGCTACTAGAGATCCACTCTGGATTAAAACAGTAAGACGACACAGCTCCGTTAGATTAGAGTTTAACTGTAAGGACCACAAAGCGAGTTCTCAGTCACCCAGTCACCTAGATGGAAAGCAGGCATCTGAAGCTCAGTGGTACAATGTTTGCCTTCCATCTGGGAGACCCAGGCTCGATTCCTGGCCAGTCCACCTCATGCATGGGCCCCACCATGTCAGTAGAGATTTGCTGACCAAATCGGTTTCTGTGTAAGACACACTAGCAAGACAGACCTGGTAATTTCGGAAAATCAGCCAATAAAAATCAGATGGATTATGAAAATGTGATACACATTCGGTCAAGGGCATGGCGATGGACCGAGTAGTGCTTCACTCCACTGTGCATGGGGTCTATGGCAGGTAACAACAAAGTACTTATAGTGGGCATACGACATCACACTCCAGTAAAAGGTGGAGAGAAAACCCTCCACAATTCTCTGTCAGTGTTCCATCTTTGAGTCAATAGAAGAAGCACTATAGTGAACAGTAATTTCAAATGCTCTGAGGGGGTGGGCGGTGGGGACAGAAAACAAGAGCAAATGAGCGGCTAGAAGACGACGAGCAGAGCAGTTCAGGAACCGAGGAGAAAACTGGCATCTTATGCCCAAACCCGAGGTGGCACGTGAGCCACAGGGCACTCCTCTATTGTTCTTTTCTATCTTGAGTCCTTATTGTTGTAAAAATACATACAACACATTTGCCAGCGCAACATGATCATGTTGCGTAATCATCACCGGGCACATCACCAAATTCCTATACACAGAAAAGTACTGCTCCCCAGCCCCCACAAATGAAGTCCGATCTCTAACCCTCTGCCTGGTCTAGCGATGCTGCCCGAGTCAGATCTGACACGACTTGTCTCTTGGTGACTGGCTTCCTTCCTTCACACGGTGTTAACATTGTAGACGCCACGACTGGACTTCTACAGTAACCTGTTCTCAACAGTTGTCCTTTGACCAGCCCCCCGCTCCCCCTCTGAACATGTAACAACTTCCCATCAGCAAGGAGAACAGCACAGGAGAGGAGAGCAGAGGAGAAACCAGTCTCAATGTCTGACCAACGTGTCAAGGACTGAGCCTCAAATAGTCTGAGGAGCACAAGCTCCCGGAGGCCCGAGTTGGCTCCCTGCAGCATTTCCACACCTGGAGGAGGCTGCTGGACTGACTGCAGGCTCAGGGTACATACTGACGGGATAAACACATGTGGTGCTCGGTGGCTGAGTCCCTGTGTGGTGTGAAAAGGCAACACGCGCCCGGAAATGGCTAGACCTGAGTCTAATGAGAGGTGCAGAGAAGAAAAGTCCTGGTACTCTACTGCCCCAAGATCAGCCAGTGACAACGCCAAGGCACACACGAGACACCAGGAGATGGGGGCCACTTAGTGGCAACTGCACTGGTTAACGCTAGATGTCACTGGAGACTCAAAAAAAAATAAAAAAAATCAGTGTTCCAAAAGTATCTGTTAAAAACGAAGCACTTTTATGTTGGTATCATGCTTTTCTGTTAATCACTAAGAAAACGGAACTTTTCTCAAAAGTTTAAGACTGCTTGGCTTTAGAAGCTCAAGTTCAAAACCTCTTCCTAGAGAGAATGCATCAGTGTGATGGGGTCCAGTAATCAAAACCATTTCCTCCCAATATCATCAAAGGCCAGTGGGCCGAGCTGGTTCTTTCCCAGCTGGACCTGACACATTTTTGTACCATGTACCCATAATCCTTGTGTTTTGGTTTTTTTCTTTAGATTCCTGATCAAGCAAATCAAAGAAAGTATATAAGAGGGGGCTTTAGAAAGTTGGTGGAAAAATGGAATTACCATATTGTGGAATTATCCTCATGACGTTTTTGCAGTCCCCTCATATTAGCAAGAATCCCTATCTGACTGGACTTTGTGTAAAGTACATGTGACAATTATCACAGCCCTTAGAAAATGGGGGAAAAACCAAGCCCATCATCTTGAGGTAAACGCTGACCACTACGTAGGTAACTGTGACTCTCACGAATACAACCACCTTAAGGAGCCCTGGTGTCACGCTACAGGATAAGCACTGGACCGCTGCAACGTTGGTCTAAACTGCAAAGTCGATGGTTCAAAGTCACCAGCTGCTCGACAACCCTCTACAGGGTTGCTAGGAGTCAGAACCGACTCAGAGGCACTTACCAACACCAACAGCATTGTAGGTCACTGTGGTTCTAGCTAACATAAGCGCCTTTAGGGCAGAGGTTCTTAGCTAGGATGATTCTTGCTCCCCCACCAGGGGACATCTGTTAATGTCTGCTGGCTGAAACAACTAGGGCTTTGGGCTGCCACTGGCATCTAGTGAGTCCACTCAACGGCTGCTGCTGGTTATCCCACAATGCACAGCAAAGTCCCTGGCACAGAGAAAGCTTGCCTTCAGTTACAAAAAGGCAATTTACACCACGAATGTCCATTTCATAGGTCAGCCTCAGACAGGATGACTTTTATCACAGGAGCAAGACTTCTAACAAATAAATAAACCATTTGCTGAATCAAGCCCAAGCAAAAAAATGCAAATAAATAGTCCCGTCACAAGGCAAATACTCACTTTTCAAGTTTCACTTAAAAATCTACTTACAAGCCTGGGGTAAAAGTTTGGCCATAAGCAAGTCAAATGGCACAATTTTTAGTAGGATTCCCACCCTCATGAGAAAAGAGGCATTTATAGATGCCAGGAAATAACTTTTTCTACAGGCATGACATGACTTGAACGCTGATGTTTCTGCTAAGAGACCCGGCTGGGAACGCCCATGCTCTGGGCATCTGTCAGGGACACTCAGCCCTACCATAGAACTGTACCACATGCCATTCTTCAAGACTTGTTACTTTCTCTGTAATGATGAGGAAAGGTAGCTGGTGGGGAAAACTGGAGCCCAATTATTAGCAGAAAGAATTCAATTGGAAATCTTTCCATATGAAGCCATTATGTTTAATACCTCAACCTCAGGATTAAATCCTCGGAATGACATTCTTCCGTAGAGAAGGTCTTCGCATAATGAGAAGCTCTGCTCTTCGATTATGAGGCTCCTAAGCAGAAAAACACATGGATGTTCACAGCATGTCTACATACAACAAAACACAATGACTAGGAAGCAAGGAGCGTGAACAAACCCAAGAGTTACACAGAGTGATGGATATAAATAAAGGCAGCTCGGCCAGGAGGCAGGCTTGCAGAATGTGCCCTTTGGTTGCTTAAATGAATATATACTAAAAACAGAGGGAATAGAAGCAAATACTGTTGAACGATGATGCACGGAGGGGACTGTAATTAATGCAATAAAACGATGAGTGTAAAACTGATGCTCCCCCATGTACACTATCACTCAAGTCACAATA
>NW_006408555.1:7279792-7296296 GCF_000296735.1 Chrysochloris asiatica | reverse complement strand
GTTGAACGATGATGCACGGAGGGGACTGTAATTAATGCAATAAGCAAACGCAATGAGAGCCGTTGGCGAACTTTGCTGTAAAGACTGAACATTTCATACACATAAGGAAAAAAAAAAAAAAAAAGGCATAAGAAAAATAAAATAAAAAATGAGGCCAGCTATGGTGTCCTGGTAGTGTAGAGGTTACGAATTCGGCTGTTAATCTCACGGTTGACAGTTCAAAACTACCAGCTATTCTATGGGAGAAAGATGAGGCTTTCTGCTCCCATAAAGATTTATAGGAAACCCTGTACAGGGTCACTATGAGTCGGAACCAACTCCACGGCACATACCAACAACAACAACAATGGACTCCTGGTGTGGCTCTGTAGGGTAAGTACGGGACCACATAATGGCTTGAAGCACAAGGTTGGCGGTTGGCGTTGCACTGTGGATCAGCACTGGAATGCGAACCACAAGGTCACCAGTTCAAACCCACCTGTTGTTCCTGGGATACCTTATATTGGGTTGACATGAGATGGAAATAAGTCGATGGCACCTAACAACAACAACGGTAAACGAGTGACTACACTCACATACACACTGCATGGGCCTGTCCTCTGAAGAAGAATATGGCAATAAGACAGCAAAACCTCGGACATGTAAACTATACACACAGGTACTCCCGCTGTCCACCTGGCTGTCTGAGACACAGGGACACACAGAGGTTGTTCAGGGATTGTATTGTGAGAGACAAACCTCTATGGACAGGAGAAAAGCAGGAGCGGGCAGCGAAAATGTGGACCTGCAGTGAACCGATTTGAAGGCCTCGGGCACTGCAACAGTCCTCTAGTTGTTCCAGAAACAAGGCAGTCACGTGCACATCCTGCTAGCCAGCAGAGTCAGGGGCTCTGCACGCTCCTGGGAAGAGGTGTGCCACCGGGCAGCTCTGTTATCACCAACTGAGCCTGGTACAGAGCAGGGAACCAAGGCAACTGCTTGCCTCTGAGAACACACACAGCAGGATCGCTCCCTATCCCACTAAGGACCCCAGCACCAAGGCCTCTATCACAGGAGGTACCCTATCACAAGGTCGGCAGTTCAAACAACAGCTGCTCCCTGGAAACCCTACACAAGGTCACTATGGGCCAGAACCAACTTGATGGCACTCAGAACAACTGACAACAACAACATCATTACTAAGGAACCCAGGTGACACAGTGGTTAGGAACTGAGCCGCTCCCTAAAAGGCCAGCAGTTTGAACCCACCAGCCTCTCAGTGGCAGAGAGATGTGGCAGTCTGCTTCTGTATTGGTTCCAGCCTGGTGAGACCCGATGGGGCAGCTGCACCCTGTCCTATGGGTACTGGGAGCTGGAAGTGACTCACACAACATTGTTAGTATTTATTAAATGTAGAAAGGGGGGGAGGGGGGGGGAGAAGGAAAAGAAAGGTAACGGCTGCCCTTCCTGTATGGAATGGAGTCTGGGACAGACAGGGGACACCTGGAGTCACACTGCAGCTGTGTGTGACTTACTGACAGGGAGAACACAGAACAGCTTCCCACGAGAGGCCAGGTGGGGTCCTGGTGTGGCACTATGGGATAGGCACTGGACTGCTAACTGCAAGGTCAGGGGTTTAAGCCCATCTGCCGCTCCTCAGAAACCCTAGATGGGGTCACTGTGAGGCAGAACGGACTTGATGGCACTAACAACAAGAGATGGTGTTGGTGGTTGGTGGGTACGTGCAGTGGAGTCGGTTCCGACTCAGAGCGACCCTGTACAGGGTTTCTGAGGCTGTATATCTTTACAGGAGCAGGAAGCCTCATCTTTGTCTTGCGGAGTGGCTGGTAGTTTCGAACTGCTGTTGTTGAGGTTTGTATCCCGATTCGTAACCACTACGCTACCAGAGCTCCTTAAGGAGACATGGTCTGTGATTAACAAGGACACAGGGGCTGAATCCCTTCACTCAGTGTAATAGTAATTCCGTAAATCCAGGTGCAATGTCTAGAGCTTTAATAATTTTGGAAACATCTGGCTAGGCTACTTCAAGCAGCTGAAGAGACCCTTTGATTTTGGCTGGCTGTCCTGAGTGGCACCGATAGAAAACCGAAGGCACTTACTCCTTCTCCTTCAGCTCTGGCAAGTCCAATGACCAGTGCTCGTCACTGATGATTTTCTTTTCTTCTTCTTCCAGCTGCTTCTTGGTTTCTGAATCTAGGCCTCTTTGCATGAACTGTAAAAACAAAATGAAAGAACACTGCTGTCAGCACAACCAACTTTCCCAGTCTAAGGCGCTGCAGGGTAAGCCACGGGTTGCCAACCACACAGTCAGAGCTTCAAACCCATGACCTGCTCCTTGGAAACCCTAGACAGGGCGGCTTACAGGTTGGAATCAAACCCGCTTGACAGCAGCAGTTTCCGAAAACTCAAGCAGCTTTCTTCTTCCACCTGACCTCCCCCACTCTCCCAGGATTTATCTCCTAAGACTCCGGGAGGAACCGCACGATATTAAGCACTGGACTGCCAATCACACGGTCAGCAGTTCAAACCCACCAGTTGCTCTCTGGAAACATTGGACAGAGTCGCTATGAGTAGGAACGTCAGCAGTTCAAACCCACCAGTTGCTCTCTGGAAACATTGTATAGAGTCGTTATGAGTAGGAATGCCAGCAGTTCAAACCCACCAGTTGCTCTCTGGAAACATTGTACAGAGTCGCTACGAGTAGGAACGTCAGTGGTTCAAATCCACCAGTTGCTCCTTGGAAACGTTGTAGAGTCGCTATGAGTAGGAATGTCAGCAGTTCAAACCCACCAGTTGCTCTTTGGAAATGCACAGAGTCGCTATGAGTAGGAACGTCAGCAGTTCAAACCCACCAGCTGCTCTTTGGAAACGTTGTGCAGGGTCGCTATGAGTAGGAACCTACTTGACGGCATGTAACAGCAATCTACTGACTGAAGGCAGGGACATGTGATACAATAGCCCAACACTCCCGACACCAGCACACTGGAAGATGCCGGATAGAGCATGCCAAAACACATGAAGAACCCATTTCTCTAGCTCCTTTAGAAAACTTGAATTCTTTAACAGATAGATGGCACTTATCCTGACTTCAGGAAACAGGCAAACTAATAATGTGTTCAATCAAGACAGTGAAACTCAAGGGGACTGCCTTGCTTTTCCACAATTGATAGGGTGTCACCTTACCACGTTTCTATCGTCTGTTTTAGTGGGAAAATGTCCATTTCCTTCCCAGACAGGCTCCCGTCTTATACAAGTTCTGACTTTTGCAGGATTTACATATCCGCACAATGGCCTATGAAGGGCAAAGTCTAAAGATGGATGGGCTGGGAAAGAAAGGAAGGTGGTAGAATGGATGAGCAGACAGACAGGGAGAGGGAGAAAGCAAGAGGGGGCAGAAACCAGGTCATGATCAGGTGAGGGGACAGAGCAAGTCTGAGCTTGCAGAACGTCCTGTCTGGCTTGGAACCCACTGGCCTTTGCACCTGCCGAATCTGGGTGGGATGCCCCTTCTTGGCCCCTCCCACCTGGCCAGTGCCCAGTATTCTGCAGAGGTGGGTCCGACAGGGGCAAACCAGCCAGCACTCTCTTGATGCTCCCCCGGCACCCTCCCACCTTCCCATTTCTGGAGAAGGGGTCTCTGCTGGCAACTGTAGGGTAGGACCATTTCCACCTTTGGCTGCTGCGTGATGGCTGAGGCAAGGCCATCTGCAGGCCTGCTCCGCACTTCCGCCTCACCCCTGAGCTCGTCTGTTGCTTGCTCTCAGGGACAGGTAAGCAAACCGGAGCACAACCTCAGCAAATTATACAAAACCATCATGAGGAAAAGCAGGCACGAACCCCCAGGAGCTGCCGCTGTTAGGTGTGGGGTTCCACTGTGCTTCCACATATCCCCAAGTCTTCCTCCCCCACTCCAACTCTCCCAAAGGGAAACACAAGCCAGTTTTGGCAGAAGCGCTTTTTCACTGACCACTAAAGGGCTGACAAAAGCTGCAATGTAGCGAACCACCAAGGGTGTGTGGACGTGTATAGGGTCTCTATGAGTCGGTACCAACACAGTGGCACCTAACAACAACAACAACAATGTACATTTAGAAAGTTGGTGAGATGGATGTAGAATTATAAAATTTACAAATAATCTGCTAAACAGCAGTAGGCTACAGTTGCTTCTGCTAAATAATCCACGCCGTGTCATGGGATTTGTTTTTGCATTGCCTGACCATCATGCTTTTACATGTGCACTTATTACTAAGAAGTTGCTCTAATGGAGTCTTATATTATTATAGTTGATAAAATAATAATGATATTTTGCAGTTGCTGTGCATCTCTCTTTGTTCCCTGACTTCGTTTGCACAGGAAAATTAAAGGAAGAAATTGCTATTTAGTGCCTTTATACCTCTGCAGCATAAACCAGCAAGAAAGCACAAGTTCAGAGTTATCAATGAGCAGAAGCTAACACTGCCAGTGTCTGGATCTTACTTCCACCGAAGCACTGTCTACAGGGCAGTTAAAGCTAACCTTTAAAAGGAAGAAACACAACAAGTGATCCTGTTCCCCGTTGCTCCATCATTTCCCGTTGCTCTGAAGACAACACCCTTTAACCAGGCCTTCAATGGCCAGCTTGCTGTGGCTACCACGGCCCTCTTCCACAGCCCTACTATGATTTATGTGTGGTCGCTTCTTTTCCGTGTTATCCTCGGATATCTAACACGCCTTTCGCTCTGTTTAGGCCCCTAAGCTGCTCATCTTCTGATCACCCTTCAGTCTCTACTTCAGGGAAGTTCAATGATGTTCCCCCGGCTGTGGCTTCACAGTGTTCCTTCCTAATTGCTCATTGCCGGGTCTGCATTCAGCCTCCGCCCGCTCGCTTCACTCACTATCCGGCTCCCGGCGCCTCGCGCGGAGTGAATGAATGAACTCGACAGCTGAGGTTTCTCCAGGGCCTCGACCGCACCCTCCCCGGGACACCCGTCGCCTGACCCATGTCTGGAGGACCTGATGTCCCGACCGTCCGACCCGCCCCGAGTCCCGCACCTTCATGCGCAGCAGGTTCTTGGATAACTTCGGCCTATGCTCGGCAGCCATGGCGCTCCCTGCCCGGCGCCTCGTTAAGGACGTCCGCCCTGCCGCGCATGCGTGCTGCTGCGTGGTCGCGGCGTCTGACGAAACGCCTGGCGCCAGCCCGTGGCTCCGCCCCCTTGTCTGCCAGTCTAGCGCCTCCCGCGTCACAGCTGGCCTCTCTGGAAGCGCTTGTCTCCTGAGGAAGCGCCAGCGAAGCATGGTGGCCGCCGACGCGCGGGTGACAGCGTCTTAACTCTCGTGGGGGAGACCTGACGTCGAAGGAGGCCCGAGAGAGAGCCTGGCCGCCGCTGAGGCCCCCACACGCGAGTGAAGGGTGCGTCCCTCCGGGCCCCGTACCCCCGTTTTTTTAACCCGCATCGTGGGCTCACTGTTTTCCGGACCCGGTTCTCTCTCTTAGTCCATTCTTGACAGCTACCCTAACCTGGTGCAGTGGGGTAAACTGAGGGAGCGAGGTGGGAGTGAACGCGGGCAGTCTGACTTCAGAATAGCTCTTAACCACATTGCACACAAATCAGATGAAAAACAGTATTAATTCACCCCTTAAAACTGTTGCCTGTCTGCCCGAAGGGGCCCTTTACTCCACAGCAATAGCCAGAGCTTGGGAGGGAGCTCGTTTACTGAGCCTCCGAAGAGCGGGCTTTCAGCTAAAGAACCCTTACAACGTGGAAACGGGCTGGTTTATCATGCGAAGGAAGGGGTGCTGCCATTGTTCATGGAAAGATGGAGGTTGATCTCCCTCTCCCCTCCCCCAACTGCGCCATGGAAGAAAGGGCTGGCAAACTCCTTTCATAAAGTTACCCAAGTCAGATCCGCTGCCATTGACGGTGATCCCACAGGACAGAGTAGACCTGCCTTGTAGGGTTTCTGTGACGAAATATTTACAGAAGGAAGACCATGGAAGAATTGATGCATTTCAGTTATGGTGTTGGAGGAGACTATTGAAAGTGCCATAGAGTGTCAGAAGAACCAACAGATCTGTGTTGGAAGAAATGCAGCCAGGGTGCTCCTTGGAGGCCAAGATGGCCAGACTCCCGACCAGTTGTCAGGAGGGACCAGTCCCTGGAGAAGGACATCATGTTTGGTAAAGTGGAGGGTCAGCAAAAAGAGGAAGACCCCCGACGAGATGGACTGGGCACAGTGGCGGCAGCAGTGGGCTTGAGTGTAACAACAGTTGTGAGATCGGGGCAGGACTGGGCAGTGTTTCTTAGGGCATAGGGTCGTGATGAGTTGGTACTGACCCAGTGGCACCTAGGAACAACAACAACAAAAACATATACTGAAGTACGTTGCCAAATCTTTCTCCCAAGGAGTGGATGGTGAGTTTGAACCATTAACCTTGTGGTTGGCGGCCCATTGCTCACCCTGCAGTGCCACTAGGGTTTCTTATGTTGTTGTTAAAGTGCCGTCACATCAGCCCAACTCAACAGTGACCCTGTATAGGGTTTCTGAGTATTAGCTGGTGAGTTTGAACTGCCGACTCTGCCATGTGGAATGATCCTATAAACCCCAAACTGCCCCACCGTGTGGAGTCGGTTTTAACTCATATAGGATTTTTGAGGCTGCAGATATTTATCGGAACACACAATCTCCTCTCTCACATGGGTTTGAACCACCAAACTTGGGGTTAGCAGCCCAGTACCTAACCCACTGCACCACCAGGGCTCCTTCCATAACAATGTCAGAGTTTGACTCTCTGTTTTAAGGTCGCTGTGGGTTGGAATCAGTTCTCTTGGCGCCTAGCAACAACAGTCAGAAACCCAACCCAACCCGCTGCCATCATGTTGATTCAGACTGAGCAACTGTCAATCTTCAAGACTGCAGATCTTCATGGGAGCAGACAGCCTCATCATTCTACCATGAGCGGCTGCTGGGTTTGAACCTCTGACCTTGAGATTAGCAGCCCAAAGCTTTAATTCACTGTGCTACCATGGCTGCTTTGGGAAAGGGAAAGCCTCCCCTAAAGATCTGACATTTAAGCTGAGATCTGAAAGGGGAACAATTAGGCTGGGGAAAGGCCTTGCAATCCTAAATAATTGTGGTAGAAGATCCTGAAGCCAAACCAAAATTAAACCAGTTGTCTCTGAGTTGACGTAGACACATGGCAACTCCATGTGTTGGAGAGTAGAACTGCGTTTTATAGGGTTTTCAACTGACCACTTGAAAGCAGGTTGTCAGGCCTGTTCTAAGGTACCTCTGAGTGGATTTGAACTGTCAACCTTTTGGCTATAGTTTGCTTAATAGCTTGTGCCGCTCAGGAACTGTTGCCCTGAGACCAAGAGGGGCTTATTGAGCCCACTGTTGTTAAGTGCCATCGAGTCAGTTCCAACTCATAGTGACCCTGGATGGGATTTTCAAGGAGTGGCTGGTGGGTTTGAACCACTGACCTTATGGTTAACAGTCCAATTCTTATCCTACAGTACCACACCAGGACCCTTATTAAGGGCATGGAATGGAGAAAAGAGGTTGTGTACAGGGAAGGGGAATGCCACAGAACATGGGATTGGAAAGAAACACAGGCGCTGGATTAGGCAGGGCCTTGGAGGTTCTGCTCAGGATTTTGAATGAAAAGCTTTGGGAGTAGAAGTGAAGAAGTGACTGAGTGTAGTATACAGTCTGCACCCTGGATAGTAGGTGAGTCTTAACTAGACCTTAAAGG
Source organism: Chrysochloris asiatica (assembly GCF_000296735.1). Classification (NCBI taxonomy): domain Eukaryota; kingdom Metazoa; phylum Chordata; class Mammalia; order Afrosoricida; family Chrysochloridae; genus Chrysochloris; species Chrysochloris asiatica. The sequence continues at coordinate 7,288,561 of NW_006408555.1, read as the reverse complement.
ATGAGCAAGTATCTTGTCAGCTTCAAAGGAGGAAGATGGCATCAACAGAAGAACTGTGTGAACCAGCTAAGGCCTATGTGTATCTGTCTTCCTGCACACTGGATCCCGATTCGTTTCCCTAAAACACTGATTTCATTGTATCACTCATCTGCTCCAGAATTTAGAATAGATTATTTCTGACAGATAAAGGTGAGGCTCTTCAACCTGCCATTCAAAATTCTATGTTGTATCTGACAGTGAAAATACTTATAGTTGCCCCAAAGTGTCTTTTCACTCATCAAAATGTAATAAATGAGAAGTGACTTAAGAGTAATTGTGTACTAGCCTTTAAATTAAATTCCCTGACAGAGAAGATACCTCCTTGATCTCTCTCTCACTGAATTGTAGAACAGAAAGCATGGGTCACATACTCCATAATGCGTTAACCTTCATTAGTTACACAGCCAGGGAAGCAGCGTTTGAAGGGAAGAAATATTTCTAATCAGTCTTCACAGAATTCTCTGCCCTTTCATAATGGAAAGTGTTGGATGTGTGAAAGGTTCCAGTGCCTGCCAACTATTGGATCCATCAGGATGACATTTCTCAACTCTCTTCACTCTCACAGCAGATTCCACCTGATGCGGCAGCCACCAGCCACGTGTGGCTCCTGAGCACTTGAAATGGGGCTGAGGAACTGAATTTAATTTTTGTTAATTTAAATGTTTTACAACTGTGTAAAGTATGGAAGGACTTTCACTTTAACCATTGAATATGTATCATCTGAAAGTGTAAACTACATACCCTATTTGAAAGACGTAGAGTGAAACACAGTGTAAACACTCTTTAGTGTTTTTTTTGTATTGATTATATGGTGAATAACAATGGCCTGGAATGCTGGTTTAAATAAAACAGTCTTAAAAAGCAATTTTACTGATTTCTTTTTTTAATGTTTTATTGTGAATTATATGATAGTTTACATGGGGGAACTTTAGTTTTACATTCATTCCATCATATATCATCTCACTGCCATGGTTCCAGTCCCCTCCATGCATCATCAACCACCCAAAGGGTATATCCCAGAAACCCACCTCCTACACTTCCCCCTCCTCCCCCCAGTTTTCGGCCCACAGTCCCTTTCCCTCTCTGGGTCCAAAGTCCCCAGTCGCTTCATCACTCCATGTCATCATCACTGTCTCCATCTCAGGCATCTCTGTTTCTCTTGGAGGGTCCCGCCCTCGGCTCTTCTCTGTTGATGGTCCCAGAGGCCTCCGCTCCTATCCTGGAGAATTAATCACTCCCTTCCTTGTTACAAAATTTCTACCTTTGCATTTCCAACCCTCATAGTCTGTCCTGATAAGCATTATTCGCTACAGTATCACGAGTTACCCATCTGTATCTCCTTTCATCAGCTCCGCCCAGGCAGATTGAATAGTACCTACTGGAGCTTCTGCCTTCTGCCATGCTCCCTAGCACCAGGTTCCCTCTTGAAATCTTGTAAGCCAGTCACTTCTTGCCTTTGTAGTCCCCCCTCCCCATTTGAGTATCCAATGTCCAAGCTGCCCTTCTCCGTCCACTCTGTGTGTGTGTGTGTGGGGTGTGTGAATGTTTCTTGCTGTGAGGATTTGTTCCCTCTTATGAGTCACTGCTCCATAGGTATAGGTCAATTTCATCAGACTGTATTACTGATTTCTTTTTACTTATTTTAATATAGCTGCTAGAAAATTGAGAATTACATGTGGGGCTTTCTCACAAATTGTTTCTTTTTTTTTTTTTTTGACAGCATTGATTTAAGGGTTGTAACAATTACCCTTGCCTTTCCAGTGCAGAGTAGAGTAGGAGAGGAATGCTTCTTCACGAGACTACAAAATTGGTGTGTTTAGCTAGTACTTTTTATCGTCTCTTTTTTATGCCAGAAACCAACAGTGGCTTGTTAAATAAAAAAAGAACTTATTAGAAGAATGCTAGGTGACTCATGAGTTGATGAGAAGGTTTGAGAACAAGGCCAACCGAAAGGTTTGAGGTTTGAATCCCCCAGAGGAGCATCAGAAGAAAAGCCCGGCGATCTCTGTGGGGTTGCCGTGAGTTGGAATAGGCTTGATGGTAACTGGGAACTTGAACTTGACCCATCTGACTAGTAGTGCAGCTGAGCTCCATAGTGTTTTCAGTGGCTGATTTTTCATATGTAGATCACCAGGCCTTTGTTTCAAGGTGCCTTTTCGTCTTCAACCTTTCAGGTAGCAGCCTAATGTACTAATTGTACCACCCAGGGACTCTTCCCTGCTCTTAGGACAGTTCCATTTTCAAAGTCCTAGGGATAGTTGAGTTTTAACTAAGGGAGGGCAAAATCTGATTTATAGTACCAGCAAGACTGCACCCAGTGGGGGCAAGAGAATTCCTTAAAGATGAATTGGATGCAGTTACTCAGAGAAGAAATAGTCGTTAACAGCTGAAATAGCAACACCAATGACAAATATCTTTTTAAGGCAGGAAGCGGGAGAGTTCTACTGAGGTAGTTCCAGGATACAAGAGTATCAGTTGTGAAACTTGGGTCCTACATCGAACCTGTCATTAGGGAAGTATGTACTGGCTGCCTGTTATATGCAGATTGTGACTTTAGGTCATCCAATCAGAAAATCTAAGTAATGTCATAATTCCTTCTACATTCAGCCATTTACCAAGTCCTGTCAGTTGCTTGTTCTTGGGTATCTTGGTTAAATAGAACATCAGTACTGTGCATGGGCCAGTAACCTGACATTTGCCTCCAAACACAGAGTGTACTGTGAGACCGAAAAAAGAAGCAGACAGCTGTAGGGTGGTGGCAAAGGAATTCACTTGGGGGGACTTACATTTGCGTTAGGTTTTAGGTGATAGCAGGGTCAGTTTCAGTTCTTCATGTTCCCAACTGGAAGGCAGGGGTTTTATAGCTGTGCAGAGTAAAAGTGACTACGTGCCAGAACTTGAGACTTAAAAAAACCATCACAGCAGAAATTACACAAGTGTGACTTAGCAAATGGAAGTGAGCTAGCAGACAGCACGGGGTGGCCATGTTAGACTTTGCAAAGTCTGTTTCCCCTTCATGCTTGAAGTTGCTATCCAGGATATTCAGTTACATAGTTTCTAAGCTCCAGTCCTTGGGTATGACAGAATGACCAGGGGAAATGAAAACAAGAAAAATAAGTTTCAGCTTCTCTTCCCTGAGTCTGGTGACCAGCTGGCACATGGAAACCACCAGGCTAGATGAGCCACCTAATTGTACATACACCAAATTGTGTCAGTTTTGGTCAGCATTCAGGTCTGTTTCCTAGTAAGCTTTCTTTTGTTACTGTGCTCCATCCATTTCTTTTACCCATTGCTACAAGCCTATGCCTGAAGTTATGGAGAAATTGTACAGCTTTATGGCAACCATAAGCTTGTTTTCCCTGCCTGATGTTTTCAATTTTAAACACTGAATGGTTTAAAATTAAGAAAGGTGTGCAATAGGGTTGCATACTTTCACCATACTTATTCAACGTGTATGCTGAGCAAATAATCCGAGAAGCTGGATTTTATGAAGAAAAATGTGGCATCAGGATTGGAGGAAGACTCATTAACAACCTGTGATATGCAGATGATACAACCTTGCTTGCTGAAACTGAAGAGGACTTAAAACGTTTACACATAGGGGGTATTGTTACACATATGCTCTTTGGTCTTCATCAAACATTTACTGATGAAGATCAAAGAGCATAGCCTTCCATATGGATTGCATCTCAATGTAAAGAAAACAAAAATCCTCACCATTGGACCAATAAACAACATTCTTATCAACAGAGAAAAGACTGAAGTTCTCAAAGACTTCATTCTTCTTGGATCAACTATCAACACTCATGGAAACAGCAGTCAAGAACTCAAATGACGTATTGCATTAGGCAAATCTGCTGCACAAGACCCTTTTAAAGTGTTGAGCAAAAATGTCAGCTTGAAGAGTAAGGTACGCCTGACCCAAGCTTTGGTATTTTCAGTAACCTCATATGCATGTGAAAGCTGGACGGTGAATAAGGAAGACCGTAGAAGAATTGATGCATTTGAGTTATGGTGTTGGGGGCGAATGTTAAAAGTGCCATGTGCTGCCAAAACAACCACCATATCCGTGTTGGAAGAAGTGCAGCCAGAATGATCTTTGTTGGCTAAGATGGCCAAGCTTCGTCTCATACTTGGGACATATTGTCAGGAGGGACCAGTTGCTGGAGAAGGATATCATGTTTGGTAAAGTGGAGGGTCAGAGAAAAAGAGGAAGACCCCCAACAAGATGGAATGGCCAAGTGGCAGCACTGATGGGCTCAATCTTGGCAACAATAGTGAAGTTGGCCCATGGTTGGGCAGTGTTTCGTTCTGCTGTGCATAGGTCGCTGTGAGTCGGTGCTGACTCGATGGCACCTAACAACAACAATAATGTTTTTGAGCATCTCTTATATTCTTGACACTTTGTTCACTGCAGGGGAGACAAGTATCCAGGCCCTGCTTGTCTGTGCTGTCAGTGATCAGAGCTATGGCAAGTAGCCTAATCAATCTGAGGAGTGTGGAGAGCCTTCCATTAGGAAGTGACGTCTAAGCTGAGGCCCCAAGATGACCTGAGTTTGTCAGACAGGAAAGGGGACAGTTATGGAGTGGTTCCAGCTGGTGGAAAGGCATTTGAATACCCCCTATGTGTAAGTGATGCAACCAGAGAAGTAAACTAGGACCAGACCCCAAAGGTCACGTGAAGAGTCAGGATTTATCCCAGGGCAACCGGGAAACTAGTTAACTCTCTCCTGATCTAGACAAAACAAAGGCACCATTTAAAATTGTACACTGAAAACTCGTGTTTTCATGGATGCTTTGTATCATAGGGAAGCACATGCACAGATACAGCCTATTTATGGTTATAGTGGGAAGAATTGTCATTCTTGAGATCGCCTTAGCTGAGAGCAGAGATGGTCAATAGGCAGGAAGATCAAAACTGAAGGGAACGAGAAAGTCTGCCCCTTAATATTTCTCTCCCCCAATTTCTTTTAATTTCCTATTTTCCTGAGCTCATCCAATCATGTACAAGATAAAATCCAAACCCAGGCTGGCAGTCAGGTCTTCCTACATCTGTCTCCTGCCTACTCTCTCAATGTTCAGTCCTTTCCTGTATGATGTACTGTACTCTCCCGGTTAGCTCTCTAAACATTCCAGCTTGGCCCTCCATTTCAATCTTCACATGGCCTTCTGTTTATGGAGTGCTGCTTTTAAATCCTACTAATCTTTCAGAGCCCAATTCAAATTTCACCTTCCAGTGACATCAACTGAAAATGATGATTCCCTTTTTTTCTGAATGCCAACAGGGCCGCTTGGCAGCTTGAACATTTAATTACACACTCCTTTTTCTGTTAACTAGCACAATTGCAGGTTCAGGAAGGGCAGGTTCTGAGTTTTATACTAACTTGAGCCACAGCCGCAAGCACAGTTCTTAATACACGCAATAAATATTTATTGAATACACTGCTCTTTAATATGGGTGACACAGTATCTTCTAAAATTATACACATCCTTTAATAACTTACAAGTCCCAGAATACCCGGCAGTTTCTATCCAGCTGAGTTGATAGTTAAAAAAAGTAAATCATTTTACTAAAGGAAAAAATAGCAGAATTGAAAGGCCAAGAGTGTGGTAATGAAACCAGCTTCATTTTCCTGTACTAATTCTGTTCAATGGATGTCTGGTGTGGCCTGTAGAATCAGCACTGAACTGTGAACCACAAGGTCGGCAGTTCAAGCCCATCAACTGCTCCTTGGAAACCTTATAGAGGGTTGCTATGAGTCACAACAACAACAACAATTCTATTCAAAATGTTATATTCAGTTATAAGAGATAGGGCATCTTTGGATTTCATGTCAGTGAAAGTGCTAGTTATGTGCCATCTGAGTCTGTAAATCTTTATGGGAGCAGAAAGCCTCATCTTTCTCTTACAGAGTGATTGGTAGATTTGCACTGCTAACCTTGTGGTTAGCATCTCGTAACCCACTATGTTATCAAGGCTTCTTAAAGAAATATAATTATACAAATCAAGCCAGAGCATAGGAGACTTCTTTTCCCCAAGGCAAAGGACAATTTGTGTGTTTACTAAGATGAGCACTAGAAAGATACTATTATATCGGGAACTGGCGACAGTCAACACCTAGAACAAGTTGTTGTTGTTGTTGTCAGGTGCCATCGAGCCGGAACCGACTCATAGCGACCCCATGCACAGCACAACGAAACAATGTTCGATCCTGGGCCAGCCTCACTACCTCTGACACACTTGACGCCATCAATGATGCCACCTGGCCGATCCATCTCGTTGGGGTCTTATATCTAAAAAAATAGAGATGGAGCTATAGAAGTCAGAGCTAGCAGAATTTTGAGGAGGAGGCTGCTGGGACTTAAACCATGCCAAGGGCAGTGCCTCCCTCTGTTAGTGCCTCACTTCCTACCACTTTACCATCACACACCCAAAATGCCCATTATGTGTCATAGAATGACAACATTTGTATTTATTATTTGAGGTAAATCAAAGGGCATTTTGCCTTTTGGAGAAATTTTTCCTGTAACGACTTTAAAATGAAAACAAACAAACCACTCTTAGATTGCTACCTGTATTCCAAGAGTATGGTAGAAAGATCAATGGTAAGCACATTCAACTCTGCACATGTGCCAGATGACACAGGTTGATGAGCGTGAATTCTCAATCCCAAGGCTCTTTCAGACTATTTTCTTCCCTTGGTGTTCTTACAGCAATCTGTTGAAAATTCCTGGCCTAGAGGGCCTGGACCAGACAGGGCAGGGGGTTTGAGACATGTCAGTAGTTAAAAGAAAAATCTCAAGGTCATCTCTTGGAAGCCCTGAAAGATATAAAAGGAGAAAGGGACTGTCGTGATAAAGAGGAAAAGCACCAGATGTCTCGATTCCTTTGGTCAAAAGCATACAGACATCTCTTTATTGTGTTTGAAAATTCCAATATATTACAAAAATATTATGTTTCATTGTAATAAGGGCAAAAAATGTCAAGTGCTGTCCAGTGGATGCTGATTCATAGCGACCCTATACAGAGTTTCTGAGGAGTGGCTGGTGGGTTTAGACCGCCAACCTTACAGTTAGTTAGCTCTCCTGTGCGTACCCTACAGCACCATACCAGATATTTAGATTCCTTTGTTCAGAAGAAAATAAACATATACCTCTTTATTGTATTTGAAAATTACAATATATCATAAATGTAATATATTTCATTGTAACCATGGCAAAAAAAAAAAAAATGTAGATGTGTACAAAGTAGAATAAAAGTCTTTACTTCCCCAATCCTATCCCTCAGAGCCAACCCTTGTTAAATCCTTGACTATTGGTGTGGTGCTATGGGCTAATGCGTCAGACTGCAAAGTCATTTGAACTGCAGGGTTGGTGGTTCAAGCTCACCAGCTGTTCTTTGGAAACCCTATATGGGGTCGCTATGGGTTGGAATTGACTCGATGACACTTAAGAGCATAAATACTTGTGATGGAAGAATAATTGTTAAATAAACTTACATCTATTGTATTGTATTTTTTAAAAAACCAAACAAACGTGTTTTTGACAGCAGGCATTGCATAGTGTTTCCATCTCTGGTATTCAAATGTGCCTGGAGATGTTTGTCATTCTTTTCCGTGTAGTCGGGAGGTTTGGCCATTACTTAGGATTGCCATTGGGTGGCAGCATATATTACAATCTCTCAAGAAGTGAATTCATCCTCATCTTCGGGTTCTGTGAAATCCAAATGACAGCTTTTCACAGATGTTTTCAAATGTAGCATTGAATGAATTTTTCCTCTTGTTCCTAACAAGCATACACACATGAGTGTGCAAAGGAAATGTCCAGTGACCACATGCCTGGGAGAAAATTCTTTCTTGCATTGAGCCATTTCACTGCTGCCCAGGAACTCTCAGCAGCTCCAGAGCCACCGGACCCTCTGAACTTTGAGAAGATCCAGTGAGATAACATAAACACCTCATCAAATGTGCAGATGTGAAGGATGGCTGTGTTTACAGAGCAGGTAGGGGCTGCTTTTATAGCCACTTTTCTGGGCAGGGTTCGTTTTTAAGTGGAGTAATCTGTATGCACTAAGAGCCATAAACCCAGCCCTGTACAAATGATTGCATATCTTTATCTTGTTTAAATCCAGTTAAACTCAGGGAGCCCTGGCAGCGGAGTGGATTACGAGCTGGGCTGTTAACTGGAAGGTCAGCAGTTTGGATCTACCGGTTGTTCCTTAGGAGAAAGATGAAGCTTTCAGTTCCCATAAAGATTTACAGTCTCGGAAACCCTATGCAGGGTTTCTATGAGTCAGAAACGACTTGATGGGACACAGCCATCGCTACCACTACATAACTCAAATCTCAGATCCCATCATTCTGTGAGCTGGCGGAACACATATCTAAATTGTCATTGATGCCCTTCTGTGCCAACACTGTCCAAAAGTTTGGGATCTTACATGTGCCAAAGCATAAGGGAGGTCCCTCTGCTCACTGATGATTGGGTTTCATTGGATAATATGGAGATGCCTGCTTTCTAACCAAGGTGGTCTTTTTCACATTTGGCTTCTCTGCTGCTTCTGTGCTAAGTTTGGTGCTCAGGAATCTCTGAAAGGACAAGAGGCCAGCGTCCACCCTTTGCATGATCTACACAAACTTTTTAGTGTGAAAACCTTTTCTTGACTTTTCACAACATATATCTTATATGATACATGTTCTTTTTTTTTTTTTTAAAGGTTTTTATTGTGGA
>NW_006408555.1:7232141-7276637 GCF_000296735.1 Chrysochloris asiatica | reverse complement strand
CCATCTTGTTTGTTCTCTCTGATACACGTTCTTTTGTGACTAAGTTCACCGAGCGTAATGTCCTCCAGGTTCACCCATGTTTCGAGATGTTTCACAGCTTCATCTGTATTCCTCACCATTGCGTAGTATTCCATTGTGACTCACACACGCCTGGGTTGTCAGATTTTGTGTCTCACTGGTCCTTCTGAACTCTGACCTCTTTCCAATATTGAGAAAAAGTTTTCCTTTCCTTCAGTTTCTCTTTAAGAAACTCCATGTCTCTCCTGCAGAACTTTGAACTAGTTAGAACTGGCTCAGCTATGGCCCACGTGGTGAAGTCAGAACAGACCCGAATGGGATAAATTATAAGTTACACCCCCGGTACTCTGAATGTGGACAACACCGTAGGATAAAACACTGGCTTGCAAGGTTGGTTCGAAATGCAAGGTCGGTGGTTCAAACCTACCAGCTGCTTCTCGGAAATCCTAAACAGACTCGCCATGAGTCGGCACTGACTTGAGGCATTTAACAACAACTGCCTCCCAAACTGTCAGAGCGGACCCTTCTGGCTGTTACAGCTGCCCCTGTGGCCCTTCTGTTGCTGTAGCATTAGAGAACCAAGCTGCAGGCATTACAGTCGTCTACAGTTTACGCTGGTTGATAAATGAGCGGACTGACCTACATTGGTGAGCTGTGCTTCTCGGGATTGGTTCTGTGTTGGGGTTTTTGTAGCATCATTTGAACGAGAAAGCTAAGCTGCTTTCTGTGTGAGTTGCTAACCCGCTGGTGTGAGGAGGGCTTCCTTAGGAGGGGTTCCAGATCTCATCATCTCATCAGTCATGAATTAATTGCTGTGGTTTAAAGGTACAGCTGTTTGGCATTTAGTAGATAAATTTTAACAGGAGAGAAAAATAATGAGACTAGTTTAACAGATCACCATATTGTCATCAGCCAGCTGAATTGTCAACTCAAGGCCAGTTTTGTTTCCTCTATGTTCCCCAGCCTCTATCTCCCTTTCCCCCTTACCAGTTACTTCGAAGCTAAGCTAGGCAGCATGTAATTTATCGGTAGCTATTTCAGTAGTTATCATGGCGCTGTAGGATAAGCACTGGCCTGCAAACCCCAAAGTCAGTAGTTCAAGCCCACCAGCCTCTTGCCTTGGCCTCTGCCCTGTCCAGCAACATTCCACAGCTCTTTTAATGCTGCTCATAAATGCCCAGAGCCACAAATTTCAACCCGAATGTGCTCACTCTGTGGGTCAGCAAGCCTAAGTCCCCATTTACAGACCTGGAAGCAGCCCAATCTGCAAGTGAGCCTTTTGACTGAATGGCCCCGGCTTTACCGAGTCTGTGGGCCAGGCAGCCCCGAGCTCGGTCTCGTGTTCTGAATTCTGCTACTGCAATTGCTCTGCCCTTACTCTGATGTCACAGCTCTGTCTCCTGGACTGAGGAGGTTCAGGGGGCTCGGGGCTCGAAGGACGCATCCCACTCCCTGAGGAGGGCGAGAGCTCTCTGTTCTTGCTTCTGAGATGGCTCATTGAAAAATCAGCAGGATGGCAAAATGGACCGATTCCCATGCTAGAGTTTCATACACCCGGTTTACACGGTCCTGTCCAGTTGTTAGGTGGATGTTCCAAAGGCTATGACTGGAAGAACCGTAGGAGCACACTGTGCCATTAGTCTTCAAATCCCAGCAGGGTCACCTCGGGTGGACAGGTTTCAGAGAAGCTTCCTGACACAGACTACTAAAAAGGACCTGGGCTGATCGAGTCCTGGGAGGGGAGCCTCTGGGATGGAAGGCCCTCAGGGGCCACAGCAATGGACTCCACCTTGTGAGTGAGACTGAAGAGGGTGCAGCATCTGGTGACATTTTGTTCCGTTGTTTTAAGTGGGGAAATCATGAGTTGGAACCAACTTGACTTACAACACACACACACACACACACACACACACAAGGAAGTTTCAAAAGTCTGGAAAATTTCCATTTCTCTTCATTCAATTTCCCCACAAACTTTTTGAAGCCTTCTCACATATGTGTGCATATATACATATTTATATTTGTAGTTGTTAAGTGTCTTTGAGTAGGTTCCGACCCATAGCAACCCTGTATAGGAGTGGCTGGTGAGCTTGAACTGCTGAGCTTGTAATTCAAACTGACTTTGCAGTCCAGCGCATTAACCCACAGCCCCACACCAGAACGCCGCACATTGCCATATGTATGTGTGTATACACATATGCATATGAGGAGCCCTGATAGTGTAGTGGGTTACAGTTGGGCTGCTAACCACAGACAGGGACAGCAGTCTGAATCTACCCTGCAGGAGAAACATGAGAAACAGCAGTTTGAAACTACCAGCTATTCCATGGGAGAAAAGTGGGACTTTCTGTTCCTGGAAACATGTACTGCCTCGGAAACCCTATGGGTTGTTATGAGTCAGATCCCACTCCACGGTCCATCACCACCACCAAAAATGCCCAGCCTCAGAGTCCCCATACAGGGTTGCTATGAGTGGGACTGACATGACAGGACATCACCACCACCTCATATACATATAATGTCGTTCTGTGCCATGGAGTCGGTTCTGACTCACAGTGACCCTGCACAAGGTTTCCGAGGCTGTAGATCTTTACGGGAGCAGAAAGCCTCATCTTTCTCCCATGGAAGAGCTGGTACTTTCGAACTGCTGACCTTGAGGTTAGCAACCCGACTCGTAACCACTACACTACCAGAGCTCCTTCATATACATATATATATGTGTGTCGATACATATATGTTGTTAAATGCAAGTGAATCCGTTCTGATTCATAGTGACTCTATACAGGGGTCCCAAGAAACAACTGATAGGTTTGAGCCACTGATCTTGTGGTCAGTAGTCAAGTGCTTACCCTACATTGCCATAGCAGAAGTCCACACATGTATGTATATGTTGTTAGGTGCCATCAAGTCAGTACTGACACATAGCAACTCTATGCACAAGAGAACGAAACACTGTCTGGTCCTGCTTTTTCCACGTGATCTCCTTGCTTTTCAATACACTTTGTCCATCTATCTGTCAACGGGCTTTCATATTCCCTTATTTAAAAAATGTTTTAGGCTGAGCTGCAAGCCACGAATGCACTGTCTTCATTTCTTTATCAGAGGTGGAAGGTCTACTTTCAGGGGACCAAACAGGTGAAAGTCCAATGAAGCAAGACCTGGACTGTAGGGATGATCCTTTAACACCTCAAAAGGACGTTTCTGCAGAGTGTCAACAAGTCTGGGCAGAAGTATGTGGCTGTGTGCATTGTCATGCAAGATCCCAGTGCCCTAGGATAGCAGTCCTCTACATTTAATCCAACTTTTAGGCTTCAGCTCTTTAATGAGCATCTCACTGTAATGAGTACTGTTGATTGTTGAACCTTTTTCCTGATAGTGTTCCAATACTGGCCCTTGAGAATCCCAGAAAACTGTAAGCATCAATTTTCCTGCTAATGATTGACTTTTGAACTTTTTCTTGGTTGGAGACTGAGGGTGTTTCCATTCCATACTCTGCCGTTTACTCTCAGGCTTGTAGTGATGAATCTGTGTCTAATCATCAGTAACGATTTTTTAAAAGAAGCTTTTACCTTCCTTCAAGTATCGGTCCAAATTTTGGTGCAGGTGTCCAAACGCTTCTATTTATGCTTTCCCATGAGTTGTTTTAGAACCCATCTCATACAGACTTTTTGAAACCCAAGTCTGTCGTGGATTATTGCAAAGGCAGAGCCGCGGCTGATTTGCAAATGTGTTGCCACCTAATCCACTGTCATTTGTCTGCTCCAAAGAATCATTTCACTTGCACGCTCAGTGTTGTCATCAGCCGTGGATGTGCACGGGCATTTTAACATAACTGGAGTGCGGATTGTTTTTGACACAACCTCATGTATGTGTGTATCTGGTTTTTGTATATATACATACATGTATTTGTGTGTATGGTCAGCACTCAAGTACTTATTCTATAGCACCATACCAGATGTGTATGTGTGTAATATACGTGTGTGTGTGTATAGTGGTGGTGATAGTGTCAGATGTGGTGGTAGTGTCAGTTCTGACTCATATTGACCCTTTATTGAGTTTCTGAGACTGTAAATCTTTATGGGAACAGGAAACCTCACCTCTTGTGGAGTGGCAGGTGGATTTGAACTGCTGATCTTGCAGGTAGCAGATGTGTAACCACTATACTACCAGGGTTCCATACACGCAGATTTATATATGCATATACATGTCTCTCTGTCTGTCTGTCTGTCTATCTATCTATCTGTTGTTGTTTTGTGCCGTCTAGTTGCTTCCTACTCATAACAACTCTGCATAGGGTTTCCAAGGAGTGGCTGGTGAGTTTGAACTTCCACCTCTGCAGTTCAAACCAACCTTGCAGTCCATTGTTTATCCTACAGCACCACATATTTATATATGCTCTTGATATGTGCCGTTGAATCAGTTCTGACTCACAGTGACCTTGTGTAGGGTTCCCAAGGTTGTAAATCTTTGTGGGATCAAAAAGCCTTATCTTCCTCCCACGGAGCAGCTGGAGGTCTCGAACCGCTGACCTTGTGGTTCGCGGTCCAGTGCTTATCCTCTATGTCTGCCCCACTCCATGTATGGTGTGGTGCTGTAGGATAAAGCATTAGATTGCAGGTCAGTTTGAATCAAGGTCAGCAGTTGCTATGCAGGGCTGTTATGGGTCTGAACGACTTGACGGCACTTACCAACAACAGTGTATTTATATATATGTTGTTGCTGTCTTTCAGTGTCCTCAAGTCCGTTCTGCCTCATAGTGACCCTGTGCCCAACAGGACAGCACTGCCTGGTTCTGCGCTAGCCTCACAATTACTGCTATTTTTGAGCCCCATTGTTGCTGCTGCCATCAATCGATCTGAGGGTCTTCCTCTTTTTCACTGACCCTCCTGTGCGTGTGTACATATGTATAGATGTGTGTATATTGCTTTTGAGATTAGAAAGTAAGTCATGAAGGACTAACTTAAAAATATTATTCCAATATATAATATGAGAGACATTGAGGATATCCCCTGTAAATCTTGTGCAGGGTGATCTGACTCTTGGTTGGAAGGAGCAGCTATCGTTTACAGAATGCTGATCGGTAAGTGCTTTTGATTCGATCATTGACTTCTCGCGGTAACACATTACTCCATTTTACAGAGGCAGGAACGTGATGTAGAGCAGTTCCGTAATTTGTCAGAGTTTGTTGGAGGCTGAAGCAGGCTTGGCCCTTAGTGGCTGGGGCTATCCGGCCCTCGCTCTTGGTCAGTCCACTGATCTTGCCACTTCACAGGTTCTGAACCTGTACCAACCAATCACAGACCAGGCTTTTTCAGTCCTGACTTGTTTTCCTGTTTGGTTGCTCAATATTAGCTTTAAATATCTTATTTAATTATCAACTCTGTAGCTCAGGCAAGACAGACTAGTCATTGCTCTCATTCCCCCTTGCCCATGGAATCTGGCTGGCCAGCAGGACCGAAGGGAGAAATGACCCAAAAAAGATTTCATGCTTTTCTGAATTATGACACGTTTAAGTGACAGAGACTTTCTTCTTTTTTTTGTCTTGGTGGAAAATGACTCATAACACTTCCTAATTCGTCCTCTTCATGAACATAGGACAGAGATTACAAGTGTATGGGAAGGGTAAGTGCCCAGCACTTTTGTTTCGCTATGTTTCATGTCACAAACAAGCCTTTACCATTTCTTAGAAAGTTTAGATGGATTAGGCCTTGCATGTTGCTGTTCAGTGCCATTGAGTTGGTTCTGACTCATAGCGACCCTGTATAGGGTTTCTAAGGAATGACTGGTGGTTTTGAATTGCTGACCTTGCAGATAGCAGTTCACTGCTTATCCTACAGTGACTCCTAGGTCTTGCAGACTATAGAAAATTTATTTTCTAAAGTTTACCTTGGCATCCAGAATGCTTTGGACTTGATCTTTCTCTTTTTAAAATTGTTGTTTAGTAATAGCAACTTAACTTTCTTATTTAACATAAGAAAAATGTAATTAAGAAAGCAAATTAGTATATAAAACAGTGTACATACATCTACACAAGCATATGCTGTTATCTGATGCATCCACAACACTATCATTTCCCTTATGCACTGGAGATAAAATCCAGATATTGCTGCACGCCAAAAAGAAAATATATCCTTAAGAAAAAATTGTTGAAAGCTTTCAAGTGATTACTTAAGAAGGCAAGGCTTGTATTCCTTATCTCTAACTATCTCATCAGGAGTCCTAAAACCTCCCCAAACGGGATTGAGAGAACACCCCTTAAAAGACAGAGTCTCCCAGAATTTAGTCCACTTGATGTCCCTCTTGACACACAGTGGAAAGATGCAGCCAAGGCAAACTGCTTCACAGACTGCAGCAGGGCACCCAACTGCTCAATCCTGCTTGTATTCCTACAATGAGAGTGAAGCTACTTATCATTCAGATTTAAATTTTCGTCCTTCAGATGAGCTGAACTATAGCCCAGTCTAGCGACAGTTCATAGTGCTCAGAGAAGTAAATTTGATATTCATTCTTCTGCAAATGTATTTATCTCTCCTATGTCTCTGTGTTTTGATACTCCAAAGAAGATATTTGGAGAAACCGTATAAATAGTCATAATTATGTTTGGTGAGATGTTGCAAAATAATTCAATTCTAATTCCTTTAGGACACCCAGGTGGAGTAAAGAATTTGTGCTCCGAAGGGAGAAGAATTTTCCACTGCCTAATGTCATGGAGTTTTGTGCTTGCTCTGAAAGAATCTTGAGCTAATCCTGGAGCCATGTTATAGGAAATCCAATTCTGTAGCCTCCCCTGTAGGCAGGTGTTAGACCAGTGTCTGGGGTAATTCTTGAATTTAGGTCTGATAAACTGTAACCGCATTCCTTCAAAGAGATGTGTTTTTCATATATATATGTTGTTGTTGTTGTTAAGTGCCGTCGAGTCGGTTTCGGCCCATAGCGACCCTGTATAGGGTTTCCGAGGCTGTAAATCTTTACGGGAGCAGATCGCCTCATCTTTCTCTGGTGGAGTGGCTGGTAGTTTCGAACTGCTGACCTTGCGGTTTGCAGCCTGATTCGTAACCACTACACTACCAGAGCTCTCTCTCTCTCTCTCTCTCTCTCTATATATATATATATAATTAGTATATAAAACAGTATATATACATCTACACAAATATATCATGGATAGACCTGAAAGACCAGGTCCAAAGCATTCTGGATACCAAGGTAAACTGCAGAAAATAAATTTTCTGTAGTCTGCAAGGCCTAGGAGTTCTGGTGTGGCACTGTAGGATAAGCAACGAACTGCTATCAGTTATAATAATGGATATATATTGCTGTTACTAAGTGCCAATGAGTCAGTTCTGAACCATAGCAACCCTGTATAGGATTTCCAAGGAGTGGATGGTGAGCTTGAACTGCCAACCTTCTGGTCCAACTGACTTTGCAGTCCAGTGCATTAACCCATAGTGCCACACCAAGACTCACTCTCTCTCTTTATATATATATATATATATAATATCATAGGAAAAACACATCTCTTTGGAGGCATAAAGTTACAGTTAACAGACCTAAGTTCATATATATATAGTACTGGTATGGCTCTGTGAGATAATGCACTAGACTCCAAAGTGGGTTTAAACTGCAGGGTGGGTGGTTCAAACTCACCAGCTGCTCCTCAGAAACCCTATAGAAGGTCGCTATGGGTCAGAACTGACTCCATGGCACTTAACAATAGCATACATATACACACCATGGTTTGTTCTTTAGTTTTTCTTCCTTTGGACCATCTTTCAGTTGTTATTTAGACAGTCCGAGTGTCCTGATTCGGGTGTTTGTGATACAAGTCGTATGTGCGAGGAGAACACTGTATGATCATGACTTTCATGGCGTCATGTGTCTTAGGGCTGGAAACATTCTGAAAGAGCTCTACTGTGTACACAACTCCCGCAGGGGAGGAGACTGAGGCCTGGATGAGCTGAAGCCACTAGTGACTCTTCCACCACTGCCCACTCCTGTCAAGTCCATGCTGACTCCTAGTGACCCTATGTTATTTATTAAGTGTCTTCAAGTAGGTTCCATCTCATAGCAATCCTGTATATTGAACCGTCAACTCATGGTTAGCAAGCCAGTGCTTATCCTACAGCACCACACAGAGCAAAAGTGTTTCTTAGGATTTCCAAAGCTGCCATCTTTGCAGAAGCAGGTTGCCTAATCTTTTTCCTGTGGAGTGGCTGCTGGGTTCAAACAGTTACTTTTCAGTCAGCAGCCCAATGCTTAGCACATGGTACCACCAGGGCTCCTTGACTCCAGGATTGTTTTACTTGTTGTTGTCAAGTGCCATCCAGTTGGTTCACATAGCAACCCTGTATAGGTTTCCAGTGGGTAGCTGGTGAGCTTGAACCACCAACCTTATGGTTCAAACCAACGTTGCCGTCCAGTGCATTAACCCACAAGGCCACACCAGGCCTCTAGGCTTAGAGAGGTGGTACTACACCACGGTTAAGTACTTTGGCTCTGAAATTAGATGACCTGGGTTTGAATCTTACCCCTGTCCGTTAGCTGTGTAATCTTGTAGAAGTTATAGAACCTTTTTTTCCCTCAGTTTCCATATCTGAAAATCAGAGAACAGCAATATATGTTTACAGAGTTATTGTGAGGATGAAATACATGGATCTGAGTTAAGCACACAACACAGCGCTTAGTATATAGTAAGTACTAAGTGGATGCAATTATAATTCATGTCTCCCACCTCTCAGATAAGGAGCTCTGGTAGCATAGTGGCTACAAGTTGGGCTGCTAACCTCAAGGTCAGCAGTTGGAAACTACCAGCTGTTCCACAGGAGACAGATGAGGTCTTCTGCTATCATGAAGACTTACAGCCTTGGAAACCCTATACAGAGTTGGAACCAACACCATGATACAACTCAGTATAGCTGTACCACATTGCTTCTGCAGATATCCATCCTTTAAATCCAGTCAAAGATTTCGGTATTATCATTTTTCATTAGAATTGATTAAATATTTTAGAAAACTAGTATCTTGGTCATTTTTTACCATGCGGGAGATGGCCGTGTAATAAATGAGGTAATTTAGAGTAAAAATGAAATGATGTTTGTCTGGATACATTGAAGCACTACATTATGTAATATATTGCTTTTTAATATAGCCACTATTCCTAATTTGCATAAACAATTGACTGCATTAGTAGCTCATTAGATAAATTGAGCTCAACTAACCAATACAAACTTATTGCAAATGTACATCTGGAATGTAAAAGTATTACTGGAAATACATTGGCACACGGATTTCCAGTAAAGGAAACCCTTGATTTCTCAATAAAAAGGCAATATCTTTTCTGGTCCATGTAGATGATATGGATTTAGTAATGATAATGTTCTTCGGTTATAATCACGTACTGCCTTTTAAAGAGAGATTCATGTCTTTCCAGCTCTTTATGAAGAAATATTGCTATAATCCATAATCTAATAACTAATCTTAGATCTACGATACTACCCACCCTTTTAACTGCTAACGTCAGCCCTGTGCACTGGGCCACGGTGTAGTGAGAAGCGCTACTTCTATTCTTGTTAGGTATACGTTGCAGACACTATAGGTTGCCTACTCTACTGCCATTCCCATCTGTTTGTTCCCCCTCCCCCAAATAAAATCTTGTATTTGTCATCATTAAAAGTCTGAATTTTAAACAAATTCTTGAACTGGTGTCTCATAGCCATCAGCTCGTTCAACTTCAGCACCTGTCTCATCTCCAGTAGCTTTTCCAGAACTGCTGCCTTCCTTCCCTATGAAGCTCCATGAGTTTTCCCAACTCAAACTTGGGCTTCTTCAGCATTTTCACTTTCCTAACAAACACACCATGGAGAGCGTAATTAGCCTGGCAAGCCTTCTCTGTGTCCTTTCCAATGCTGTCTGGAATCTGTTTATTGACTACTTCTTTCAAGTCATTTGTCTGCACCTCTCTGGTCATGAGTTCCATCATTTTCTTCCAGATTTGACAGACCTGTTGGTGTTGAGCATAAGATATCTTCCAAATGTGGTTGTTGCATTTTTTAGTCAAACCAATAGAGAACAGGCAAAGCAAATAGCCGTCTGTAGTCTTGACATCAACATGAACTTCAATCACGGTCTATCATTTTGGACCATGGAACACATTTTGTCATGGTAAGATCCATGCTGTGGAATTTGGTCAGGAAGCTTTTGCCCTGAACATCCTCAGTCATTAGCTTGAATTTTCTAAAGGCAACTTCATTGTTCTGCAGAGCAGCAAGGCTCACTTCAAAAACACGACCCTTGAGCTCATCAGATGCAATTTTGCTTCCTTGAGTTCCTTGTGACTAGTGTCTTCCCAATATTTCTTATGTTGAACATAGCTGGTGACTTTACATCATACCAATCTTTCTTAGAAAATGGATCAACCACTTTCTTCTTGGCCCCTTTTTTGCCACCTTTTGTAAGGGGCTTGTTCTTGCCGACCGCCATGGGGCTGCTCAAAGAGCCAAAAGGCCCATCACTTTCTTTTTTGCAAGTGGTGGTGGTGGTGGTTATGTTCTGACTCATAGTGACCCTGTACAGGGTTTCCAAGGCTGTAAATCTTTATGGGAGCAGAAAGCCTCATCTTTCTCCCACTGAATGGCTGGTAGTTTTGAACTGCTGACCTTGAGGTTCACAGCCCTATTCATAACTACTACACAACCATAATTTCTTGCAAGTAGACCCTAATTGTTTTCCTCTTCAAATATGGATTGTCATGAACTTTACAGGAAGCTGGGGTCTCCCCCAATCAGGAACGGAATGAATCTTGAATACGGAAACCAACCATTCTAATAATTATAATGAGCACCCTTCCAGTGATTCAGGGCCATGAGTATGAGCCACAGTTATGGCCAGTGAGAATGATGGGAGGGAGGGGAGACAGGGACACTTCTAGTTGGAATTTGCACACGGGAGAGCTTTCATTGTTATCATTTTGCTATGATGCCTGGCATTGAAGAAGTCACCTTAGGAGCTCGAGGGGGACCATCCAAAGAGGACAAGCAAGCCAGTGTGCTGTGGGTGGCAAAATGGAGAGAAAGAAGAAAACTGGGTTCTTGTTACCGTTGTTGAGTTTCCAGTGAGCTCATTCTGGAGACACTCTACCTTTGAATGTCTTTCTTGCAATGTAAGAAAGGTCATTATTTAAGCCAACTTTAGTTGACCATCTGGTATTCTCAACTGAAAGTTGTTAACTGATACAGTGTGAAAATCCTTTCATTATAATTCTGGTTTCTTTGTGTTCTTGGATCATAGTTGCCAGAAGGACCTCAAATCTGCAAACTATTCAGTCAGACCAGGAATAGCATGAGCCTCTTCACTTGCCAAACACCACTGTTTTGATACTTGTAAGTATTTAAACTTTAAGTTATCCAATGGTATTTCTTTATATCTTGATTTAGCGTGTTAGGTAAACTGTGTAAATGATACACTTATTATTTATAGAGGACACTATTTTTGGTTGCAGTTTTTCCCCCTTTCTTCAGTTCTTTGGCAACTATAATTCTGAGGCTTCTTACATTTATGAAAACCAACGTGAAGGAGATAGTACCTCAGTCAAGGAGTGCTGTAGATCACGTGAAGGAGATAGTACCTCAGTCAAGGAGTGCTGTAGATCTTTTTGCTACATTAGCCCAGCCATCCGTCTCCTTTGAGCTGACACACTGTTTCCTTAATATGGATGTCTTAAAATCAACCTTGCTTTTCTTGATTTCAAGTGCAGGGTATTGTAGACTAAGAGACTGGGCACTTGTGAACTGAGACTAGTGTTGTTATCAAAGAAACAAAAATGAAAATGACATATATTTGGTGTACATTTAACTTTTCCTCTGCATGATTATTAGACATAGATGTTAGTTGATTCGTACAAATCATTAGGGTTACATTTTATGTGAAATAAATGCAGTTGGATAATGATAAATATGAGAAGGAGGCATTACCACCTTTGTAAATTCTTCCTCAATTAATTTCACTGTGGAGTAAGGCACTTCATCCTACACTGTGTGTAGTATAGTTACTACATCAGGATCATGTCTCCTCTCTCTGTGTGATTTATCATTGGGTCTGTGAGGGATAGAAGCTACTCTATAGTTAGGTATCTTTCTGTTATCTCAGCAATGCAAGCTGGAAAGGAACTTAACACATGGTGCCAGGAGAGCCACCTGTAAGAAAGTCTCCAGGGTGGCACTGCCAAATAGTGATTTTATCCTTTTCTTGGTAATAAATGGACTAATGGACTGGTAGTTATTCTTACACAGAGAACAAGACACTATGTTCCTTCCTGACAGTCTGCTACATATTTACGTATATATTATATATGCATTATTGTTGTTGTTGTTAGGTGCCATTGAATAGGTATCGACTCATAGTGACCCTATGTACAACAGAATTAAACGCTGCCCAGTCCTGGGCCAACCTCACAATTGTTGCCACACATGAGCCCATTGATGCTGCCACTTTGCCAATCCATTTCTCTGGGGGTCTTCTTTTTCTCTGATGCTCCACCTTACCAAACATGATATCCTTCTCCAGCAACTGGTCCCTCCTAAAAATATGTCCGAAGTGTGAGAGACGAAGTTTGGCCATCTTGGCCTCCAAGGAGCACTCTGGCTGCACTTCTTACAAAATGGATCTGTTGGTTCTTTAGGCTGCCCATGGCACTTTCAGTATTCTCCTCCCAGCACAGTAACTCAAATCCATTAATTCTTCTAGGATCTTCCTTATTCACTGCCAACTTTCGCATGCATATGAGGTTATTGACAATACCATGGCTTGGGTCAGGTGTACCTTAGTCCTCAAGCTGACATCTTTGCTCTTCAACAATTTAAAAAGCTCTTGTGCAGCAGATTTGCCTAATGCAATACATCATTTGATTTCTTGACTGCTGCTATGGCGAGTGTTGATGGTTGATCCAAGAAAAATGAAGTCTTTGACAAATTCAGTCTTTTTTCCATTGATATGGATGTTGTTTATTGGTCCAGTGGTGAGGATTTTTGTTTTCTTTACATTGAGATGCAATCCATACTGAAGACTGTGGTCTTTGATCTTCATCAGTAAATGTTTTAAGTCCTCTTCACTTTCAGTAAGCAAGGTTGTAGCATCTGCATATCTCAGGTTGTTAATGAGTCTTCCTCCAATTCTGATGCCACGTTTTTCTTCATATAACACAACTTTTTGGATTATTTGCTCAGCATACAGATTGAATAAGTATGGTGAAAGAATACAACCCTGTTGCACACCTTTCCTAATTCTAAACCATCCAGTGTTCCCATGTTCTGTTCAAACAACTGACTCTTGGTCTACGTACAGATTCCTCATGAGCACAATTAAGTGTTCTGGAATACTCATACTTTGCAATGTTGTCCATAGCTTGTCATGATCCACACAATTGAAGGCCTTTGCATAGTCAATAAAGCACAGGTAAATATCTTTCTGGTATTCTGTGCTTTCAGCTTAGATCCATCTGACATCAATAATAAGATTCCTCATTCCACTAAAGACGGAAGACCAGATGAGTTGTGGGATGACATCAAGAACATCATACAGTAAAAAAGCAAAGCATCATTAAGAAGACAAGAAAGAAGGAAAAGATCAAAATGGATGTCAGAAGAGACTGAAACTTGCTCTCCAGTGTAGAGATGCTAAAGTAAATGTAAGAAAGGAGGAGGTTTAAGAGTTGAACAGAAAATTTCAAAGGTCAGCTAGAGAAAGCAAATTCCAATATTACAATGTGCAAAGATCTGGAGTTAGAAAACCAACAGTGAAGAACACACTCAGCATTTTTCAAGCTGAGGGAACTGAAAAAAAAAAAAAAAATTCAAGCCTCAATTTCATTATTGAAGGATTCTCTGGGAAAATTATTGAATGATGCAGAAAGCATCAAGAGAAGATGGAAGGAATACGCAAAGTCACTGTACCAAAAGGAAATGGTTGATGTTCAACCGTTTCAAGAGGTAGCATATGAACAATGGCCAATGATACTGAAGGAAGAAGTGCAAGGTGCATTGAAGGAATTAGCAAAGAACAAGGCACCAGGAACTGATGGAGTATAAATTGAAATCTTTTCAACAAAATGAAGTGGCACTGGAGACACTCACTCATCTATACCAAGAAATGTGGAAGACAATTATCTGGCCGACTGATTGGAAGACATCCGTATGTGTGCCCATTCCAAAGAGAGGTGGGCCAGCGGAATGGGGAAATCATCGGACAATCTCTTTGATATCCCATGTGAGTAAAGTTTTACTCAAAGTAATACAGAAATGGCTGCAAGTGTCCTTTGATAGAGAACTTCCAGAGGTTCAAGCCGGATTCAGAAGAGGACGTGGAATGAGGGATATCATTGCTGTCGTCAGGTGGATCTTGGCTGAAAGCAGAGAACACCAGAAAGATGTTTACCTGTGCTTTATTGTATATATGCTGATGTATAATATATATGTATTATATTATTATAATATTTATAAAGCCAGTTCACTTAAAACCAACTACCTGCTAGTGTTTTTAAACAGATAAGAGAGGTAGTAGAAGTTTGTCTCTTTCTGTCCCTTTTAAGACAAGATAAACGTGTGTCTGGATGTCACGCTGGCTCTCAGCTTCTGCCCAGAGACAAGCAGAGTGATTTCAGGAATTTCTGGCTCCTCCCTGGGAAACCCTCCCACACTGCCCACTCCACACAGATAAGACTTCCCACTCTCAGCTTCACCCCCCCACCCCACTGGATGTGCTGCTTTAGGATAAGCACTGGACTGCAAAGTCAGCAGTTCAGATCCACCAGCCACTCCTCAGAAACCCCATGTAGGATTGCTGTGAGTTGGAATTTATCACCACCACCACCTTCAGGCAGAGTGCTGAATCAGTGAGGCTGAGGCCCTATCTGGTATTGCATTGGATTCAAAATTGTTTTTTAAAAAGTGTGGTGCCTTTAGGAGTTGGGGAGTCCTAATGTGGTGCTGTGGGTTAATGCGTCAGACTGCAAAGTCATTTGAACTGCTAGGTCGGTGGTTCAAGCTCACCAGCTGCTCCTCAGAAACACTATATGGGGTCATTATGGATCAGAACTGACTCAACGGCACTTCACAACAAGAACAATCCTGGTTTTAGTCCTGGTGTGACATTGTAGAACAAGCGCTGGACTACAAAGTTGGTTTGAATTGCAAGGTCAGTGGTTCATATCCACCAGATGCTCCTTGGAAATCCTATACAGGATTACCATGAGCCGGAACTGACTCGATGCCAAACAATCTTAGACACATATTTACCTTTCTTCTGGATGATTGTCAGACATAGATCTGCTGAAATCCCTTCCTCATTGTGGTAGAGCAAATCAAAGTGTAGTGCAGGCAAAGTTCAGCCGTTAGGTGCTGTCAAGCCATGGCCACTGTATGTGCAACAGAGGGCACACTGCCCAGTCCTGCCCCATCTCAGTGATCACTGATATAAGTCTGAGCATGTTACTGAGACCAGTGTGTCAGCCCATCATGGGGAGAATCCTGTCCCACGGTCTCTAGGAGGTATATCAAAAGACAAGCTCCTTTGGGGATATGAATGTATTTTCTCTGTATTAGAGGCCAAGCTATTTATGTAGTTGTTATACTGGGTTCTGTGAACTTGACTGTGTTTATGCACCTTGTACAAAGTGAAATTAAATAAAGCATTTTTGAAAAATTGCATCTGTCTCATTTGAATCAAGGCATGTCCAGAAAGTGTGTGTATGTGTGTGTGCAGTTCAATTCACAGGGCAGAGCTGTGCTTATTGGATCTGAGTGTCCTCCAGTGCTGAGTGCTATCTAGTTTTATGTTTACTTTTATACCAACCAAACCAAACCTACTTCCGCAAGTTGATTCTGGCTCATATGACCCTGGAGGACAGAGTAGAACCGCCCATACGTTCTTGATTACGAATCACAAGGTTGGTGGTTCAAACCCACCAACTGCTCCTCAGAAACTTGACACCGGGTCATTATGAGTTGGAACTGACTTGATGGCACTTAACATTCTTTATGGAAACAGACTGCCACATTTTTCTCCGGCAGAGCTGGTGGGTTTAAACTGCAGACCTTTCTTTTAACAATCAAGTACTTTAACCACTGTGGCACCAGGGCACCTTGTTTTAGAAAGGGATGTGAAACTCCACTGTAGTTACACAGAGAAGTCCATTCAATTATATAGCAGATCACATTCATTCATTTACATGTTTCACTGTGTTTGTAGATGTTTTGCAAGTGGTTTCATCATCTACCACCATTTATAACTCCTTTGAGAGAACAGATCTGAATTCTAATTCTTTTGTACTCTTCCAAGATAACACACACTGTGGACTACAAAGACTCAGTAAATCCTGATTCCATGTCAGTTTTAACTAGCAGATCAGTTGCTTCTATAAAGCTTGCATAAACCAACCAACCAAACAACAACAACAAAAACCCTTTAGCAGTTAGCAGCAGCAGCTGCCTCAACCTCTTCTGCAGGATATGTAAACACTGTCTTGGTAGCATTCTTCTGCTTCTAGAAGAAGACAGCCATAGGTGCAATGAAAACATTTTAGTTACTGTCATCATCTGATCTGTTAAGCAAGTAATTGCCCAATATATTCTTTCTTTATAAATCCCATGTGGATCACACCCTACTTCCTGTTTTGTTTTTCACATCTATTATTAGTTCAAATGCCCATTTTCCTGCCTAGTCTGGTAAGGCATAAGGTACAAGAGACAGGCTGGGTCTTTGTGGTGGTAAGACGTCTCTTCTTCCATGGTTCACTGGAGCCATTCCTCGACTGCGAATCTCTAGGTGCACACCTGTCCACAATTACCATTTCATGGTACCCAGCAGGTACTAGGCTCCAGAGTTGTGCAGGTATCGAAGGCTGCAGCTAGAGGAAGATGCAAACCTGCTGAAATGGATAGATCTGCCTTGGCTAATGAAGATGGCAGATGGAAATCCTTTTTTTTTTTTCTGTCTGTGGACATGCTGGGATTTTCGAACTGATGCTATTAATCAATCTGTCCCAACATAGCAACAGTTGCAAATATGTAGTATAGAGTATCAATGGAATAGAAAACAAAGCTTTAACTAAGCCTGTCTTTCTTTTTTCTTTTTTTTTTTTCTGAAGTTGGAAAATGTTGCCAGCCTGTTTTTGATGTAATTGAAAATGTTTAGAAGCTTTCCTGAAGAGTTGATTAATATATCAAAATCAAAAAAGGCAATTTTGAGTCTAATTTTGTTGTTTACTTTGTAATACAGGATTCTTGGCTTTGAAATTTCTGCCATGCAGAGTGAAAAATGACTGTTGGTGTGAAACAAAGTAATCTATTGAAAAGAACATTGTGTCTAATAGGGAACAGCTGATATCAGCTCAATAACTAATATCTGGAATGAAAACATTTAATCAATCTGATTGGTTTCTTGTGAAAGACGAGAGAGTCCAAATGTGGTCAAGGGGCCTCTTTTGCCCTACCTACTACTTGGAACAAGAAACTAGGCTAGAGAAAGAAGGGTGTTTGGAGTTTGGATACACTGCAGAGACTTGCATATCACATGAGCACAATGTATCATGAGGCTGGGTGAGCGCCTCCATCCCTATAGGAGTGTCTGAAACTTCTGACTGTGCTTCAAAGAGCTTTTTCAATGGATTCTTGGTCCCCTGTTGTTTAGTGCCCTCGAGTTGGTTTCTGCTTAGCAACCCTGTATAGGGTTTCCG
Organism: Chrysochloris asiatica; assembly: GCF_000296735.1. Classification (NCBI taxonomy): domain Eukaryota; kingdom Metazoa; phylum Chordata; class Mammalia; order Afrosoricida; family Chrysochloridae; genus Chrysochloris; species Chrysochloris asiatica. Next base: position 7,258,900 of record NW_006408555.1, on the reverse strand, counting down.
AGGACCGACTGGTGAGCTTGAACCACCGACATTGAAGTTCAAACTGACCTTGTGGTCCAGTGCATTCATCGGCAGTACCACACTACACCCTAATAAACTGGAGTAGATCATTATTTTCTGGAAGAAGAGACCACAGTTGAAAAAAATATGTTGCGCAGAAAACATGAATGCTTATCAAGAGTTTGTTTCTACCCACTTGGTTGAAACAAGGACACTCAAAGGAGAGATAAATGTCTACCCAAGAGAGATTTTACATCTTTAATTTCCCATGAAAAGTACCAGTTTCAGATATTTTCCCATTAATCATTGACATCTCCCAGAAACTACAATATGTTGTTGGCTAAATGGTATCTCCAGTAGATTGTCTTTCAGACCCAGAAGCAACACACATGTTTTTGGAAGGATCCCAGGTCTTGGCTTGAGGGTTCAGGAAATAAGGTTGCCATATATAGAAGAAAGTTGTTGGACTGAAGCATCCACGGAGGCAACCTAGTTTCCTTGGGTAAAGACTGAAGTATGCCTGCCAGGACACACAGCAGCTTCTGTTCAGATATCTCACGTGATTGTTTTCGAGCTCTTCTCAGAAGGCGTCTAATGGTAAGACTTTAGCCAAACCTATTTCCTACAGCTCTGCTTATCAGGAGCAACAGAGGACGTCCTTTTGTGTTACTGTAACAGAGCTGTGGATATGAAGGCAGCTATTGTAGCTCTGGTAGAGTAGTGGTTATGAATTGGGCTGCAAACCTCAAGGTCAGCAGTTCGAAACTACCGGTTGTTCTGTGGGAGACAGATGAGGCTTTCTGCTCCTGTAGAGATTTATAGCCTCAGAAACTCTGTACAGGGTCGCTATGAGTCAGTTCTGACTCCACGGCACATAACCACGGCAACGTGTTCCTCTGAGTGTTTCCTCTGTCTGGCAAAGCATCCCCAGGCCCTTTAGTCATTTTGTACACACTTTTCACCACTGTAGGAACCTTAGCACTTGATGATGGCGGTAGTTTTCCTGGCCTGGCTTCTTCAGAATAAGGCTAGATAGAACCCCTCTCCTTTGTTTTCATCTTTAATAATGCAGTTTTTGTGTTAGTTCATTTTACATTTGCATTTTACTGTTGGTTGACCATGTTGAGCCCAAGGTCATGGAAGCTCCCCCATCCCATGTACTTGTACGTTTGATTTTCACTAACCGGACTGGAACTATATGGGAATTTACCTTTATGTTTGTTGTTGTTGTTACATGCTTTTGAGTTGGTTTTGACTTACAGTGACCCTGTATAGGAATGGTTGGTGAGCTTGAACCACTGACCTTGTAGTCCAGCACATTAACCCACAGTGCCACTCCTACCTTTATACTAACCGTGTATAATGTTTGAATTCTGGCCTACCACTCAAATCTGTCAGCCTTTTGCTTAGTCTTGACTGTTTGCGTAATATGCTTATTGTCCCATTAGCTGCAAATTTGAGTAGGGTTTTCCATGGTTTTCAGTGCGATCAAGGTATTTTAAAAGAGCTTGGATTTTGCAGGGAGACAGATCTTGGATTTTAATCCTAGTTTCATCATGTGTCAATTTAGCAACTGTAAAGTGTTGGCAAGTTATTTAAGGTCCCTGAGTCCAGATATTAAAAGGAGCTCTGGTAGCATAGTGGTTACAAAGTGAGCTGCGAACCGCAAGTTCAGCAGTTTGAAACTATCAGCTGTTCTGTGGGAGAAAGATGAGGTGTTCTGCTCCCATAAAGATTTATAGCCTCGGAAACCCTGTACAGGGTCGCTATGAGTCAGAACCGATTCCACGGCACACAGCCACCATCACCAGAGCCCAGATATTAACCATTCTAATTTTTTAGGCTTGTTGTGAGTCTTTGAAATTACATTGTATTGAGAGCCACGCAGTAGCATGCCTATCACATCACAGGTCATGGTGATGGAAGTAAATAATAAGTGTTTTGTTAACAGACAATCAGAATCGATTCTCTTATTTTCTTATCCCTTGTCTGACTCAGAGTTCATATTTTGGATATGGCCAAGGACAAAGCCTTGTAGTGACTAGAAAATATTATTCAGGTCTTCATCCACTAATTAGACAAATATGATTAAGCAATACATATTTATTGACAGCAACTCTATTCTAGCGCTGGTCTAGTGTCTGAGAGTCGAAACTCTGAGGCCGTTGGTATGGAGACTCCTGAAAGCAGAGCCTAAGCTCCAGCTTAAGCCTTATGATGAGTCTAACAGCAGCTTTTTTTTTTTTTTTTTTTAAATCTTTGTGCTGATTTAACTGTATACTCTAAGGGAAAAATTGTTTCCTCTAGTCAGGCTGACACAGGATGTGATAGTCTATTCCTGAAGTGACTTAAAGCCCAGCATTATTGACCAGTCTTTACAATGGACCTCTGTAAAAAACACATGCATGACAAAGTGGTTTTAATAAGCACATTGGCAGAGAAGTGTGTCCTGCTATTGTCCTGTGACCACATTGTAATTAACTGAAAAGAACATATGTGCTGTTAGCTAATTATGGAAACCCACAAATATTGTTTTCACATCACTGTAAAGCCATCACTTTTCTTGACCCACCTTTTACATGTTCCTAGTTAGGTATGGTGCTATAGGGTAAGTGTGGACTATTCACTGCAAGGCTGATGTTTCAAATCCACCAACTGCTCCTGAGAAGCCCTCTACAGGGTTGTTATGAGTTGGAACCAACACGATGGCACTCAACAACAGCAGCAGCAGTAAGGCCATCAAAATATTCTGTAGTCAGTTCCTGATACAACAGTATAAATAGTACCTTTTGTCATTGTTATTAAGTGCTGTAGAGTCAGGTCTGCCCCATAGCCACCCAGTATAGGATTTCTGACCTGGTAAATCCTTGGAAAACATAGTTAACTTTGTGGACTCTGCTATTCCTAGCTTGTTGTTGTTGTCAGGTGCCATCGAGTTGGAACTGACTCATAGCGACCCCATGCACAGCAGAACAAAACAATGTCTGATCCTGGGCCAACCTCACTATCGCTGCCACACTTGAGTCCATCAATGATGTCATCTGGCTGATCCACCTCATTGGAGGTCTTCCTCTTTTTCTCTGACCCTCCATTTTACCCAGCATGACATCCTTCTCCAGCGACTGTTCTCTCCTGACAATATGTCCAAAGTAGGAGACTGTGTTTTTCCTTTAATAAAACTTTGTGCTTTGTTTCAACAGAGTATGCGGTATTGCTCTTTTACCTTAAATGGTGTTGTTGTTATTGTTAAGTGCTGTCAAGTTGATTCTGACCCTTAGTGACCCTGTATAGGGTTTCCGAGGAGCAGCTGGTGAGCTTGAACCACCGATCTTGCAGTTCAAATGACTTTGCATTCTGACACATTAGCCTACAGCACCACACCAGGAATCCATAAATGGTATAGGAAGTGGGACATTGAAGACACGCTGCTTGTGATGGTCTCAGGACAACCGAGTGTGGGCCTGCAGAGCCTTTTGGCTCACTGCCTTCTCAGAGTCCTGGAGGCCATAGTGGGGAGGTGGTCTCTTGAAATCCCTATTTTGCTCTCTTTGCATTGAGTGCTTGAGGGTTTTATTGATGCCTTCATTCTGTTTGCTCACGTTTTCTGTTTGTCTCATCACTACCGTCAACACGTTGGTGAATCAACTGCCTTCAGTTAGTCATTTTCACTGTCTTCTCCTTAAATAGCACCTTGAGGAGTCCTGCTTGGGATTCATTGTGCAGTTTTCACTCTTGTGCATACATTAAGGTTTTGTATATGTCATGGTTTCAGCAGGCATTCTGGTCTGGTGCACATAAGAATTTTATCTGTTGACATAGTGCATTTTCAGGTTTTCTGTACGTACAAGTTGCTTAGTAAGATAGGGAGTGCTAATGGGCCACTGGTGTGTGCTTACTAAGGGGAATTTAACATTTGAATTAAACAAATTAACTGATCTGTACAGTGAATGAGAATCTTAAAGCACAACTTTCCAACAGTTGTTTAGAGTACTCATTAGAATTTGATTTTTGGATCATCATTGCTATTTATTAGCATAAAGTTCATTGAGAGGAACCTAAACTTACTTCAGCTTTGGGTCCTAAGCTCTGGTGCTCCGTTTTTTGTTTACTATTTCCTCAAATGTTTTGTCTGTTTTTAAGTGCTTTCCAATAGAGACACTAATATGTTTAAAATAAGAAACTAGGTCTCTACTGGCAAAATAAAGTAGATTCTAAAGTGTGCCCATATATTGACTTCTGTGCTGCTTGAACCAGCCTCACAGACTGGTAAATTCATGTAATACTAAGTCTCATGTGATGTTGAAGTTTTGTGGGTTGTCTCAGAAAGCTGTAACTAATAGTTGTTGGTAGTTTTTGTTTGTTGGTTGGTTTGTTTGCTTCATGAGGCAGTCTTATAATTTTAGAGAAACTGCCGTATTGTCCCCAGATTTCTAATGTTATTGTTGTTAAGTGCTGTTGAGTGCATTCTGACCCATAGCGACCTAGTATAGAGTTTCTGACCCAGTATAGGGTTTCTGAACCACTGAGCTTATGTTTCAAACCAGTTTTGCAGTCCAGTGCATTAACCCATGTGAATAGGAACTTTAAACAGAAACTTTAATATAAATTGGCCTATTAAAAAAAATGCACTAAAATAAGAAATGGATTCTCTAAAGAATCTTATAAAGCAGACATAAAATAAGGTTACAAAAATATAGTAATTTCCTGCCTCCAGATGATATTACTTAAGTAGTTTATTACATTCTTTCAAAGAATGTACTCTGATGATTTTAGTGATTAATAAGTGCTTGTATAAGGTTAATAGCCCCAATTTTTCAGTAGTTAATAAAGGTGAATTTGTTCTGACAAAGATTTTTTTACATTCTGTCAAATTTTAAGGAGATACTTTTAAAAGTAAGTTACGCTAACTGAATATATGGAATATGTTTTTTTTTTAAAGAAAAAAAAAATTCTCCTAAAATCAAAGAGACTTATGGTTCCAAGAAAGAAAGCTAAGCTCATGCCACAGAAGAAAGCTATGTGTATAAATGTTGTTAAGTGTCGTCAAGTCAGTTCCAACTCATAGGTCCCTGTGTAAGGTTTCCGGGAGTAGCTGGTGGGTTTGAACTGCCGACCTTGTGGTTTTCAGCCCAGTGCTGATCCTATAGCATTGCACCAGGAGTAGTAAGTCAAATAATGAGTATGTTTGCTATTTAAAGGATTGTTGTTGTTGTTGTGAAATGCTGTTGAGTCGGTTCCGCTCCTGGGCTAACCTCACAATTGTTGCCATGCTTGAGAACCTTGTAGAAAGCCTCAAAAGAACAGGTTCTGTTTTATAAGGAGCGACCTTGGATAGGGTTTCTAAGGAGCAACTGGTGAGCTTGAACTGCCAACCTTACAGTTCAAACAGCTTTGCAATCTGGCACATTAACCCACAGCGCCACACCAAGACTCCGATTTAAGAAATACATAATAAAGAAAAGGAATTTGGAAAGTTTGTTAATTTTTTTGTTTGTTATAATCAAGGTTCTTGTGTATTGCAACTAAAAGTTTAATGGGTTAATTTATAAGAATTTCTAAAAGCTCTAACATAAAATAACATATAAAACAAAGAATTACATTTCTCACTGTTAAAATAACTAATTTTCTTAATTTGCAAATTAAAAGATTAATTTTATTTTTTATATAATCTTCCACAACAAAATTAAAATAAGCCACATTTGTTTTGTTTTGATTTCTCTGAAAAAAAAATGTTTTATTCTTGCTGCCTGGATTAGGAAGGCTGAAAAGATCACTGTGAACCCTAATTTGTATTTCATAGGTTGACTGATTGACTGACTAATAGCTACATTTCTAGCATGTATACCTGCAACAAAACAAAACAAAAAACACCTACTCAGCTAGGTTCAGTAATTCAGTGCAATAGCTTCACAGAACTCAGACAACATGCTCACAGTTATGGGGTTTATTAGGGAAGTTAATAGGTTACAATACAGGATCAGAAAAGGCTCAGATCACAGCTATTCCAGTCACCTGCTGATAAATGCTCATATGGCACACCATTCCACCATAGGCCCCAGTCTGAAAGCACTCAGCTTAGCTCCATAGGTCAGCAAACCTAACTCCCCAACTCAAGTGCTCGAGGCACCCCCACTCTAAAACTAGCTTCCTCCCCCTAAGTCACTGAATTTTCCTTGTTCCATAGGCTGGGAAGCCCGCTGCTCTATCTTGTGCTCTGGTTCTTGGTTCTGCTGCTGTTACTCCTGTATCACTCTTTGGTGTCACAGCTTTCTGTCCGTGGGTCAAGGAGGTTCAGTGCACAGGGAGCTTGCAGTCCAAAAGACATACATACTCCTTTCCTGGCTCTTCTTTGATGGTAGTGACATCCTTCCTTCTGCTTCTGAGACGGTTCATTTTATACTCATGGTAGAAGTTAAGGTTTTTACAATTAAAACGAACTCTGCTAAGATCCACAGCTGAATCATATTATCCTATCAGTATCTTCTCCCACCTTTTTAAATGCAGACCCACCCAGTAGGGCACAAATGTTGTTTTTTGGGAGTTACCGGTGAGGCGCTGTAGGATAAGCACTGCACTGCTCACTTCAGGGTCCGTGGTTCAAACCTACCATCCAATCCTCAGAAAACACTTATATAGGGTCTCAGTGAGTCAGAACCAACTCAATGGCACTTAACAGTAAAAACCACAGACTATGGCTGGAGAGACATTTGACAATTCACTACACCAATGAAATAACTTAAGCTTTTCTAGGACTCTTATGAAAAGCTGTTGAGGTTTTTAGACTGCTACTCTTCTTTTAGCAACAAAGACTTGATTCATAAATTCAAACTCTTCGGGTATGAATCATCAACCACATTTTGTTGTTGTTGTTTATGTTGTTCTTTAAACCATCGTCTTACAAGCCAACTTTTATCCATCAAGTCAGACTTTGTAAATATGTTTGCCCTAATTAATAGAAAGCCCACTCATTTATCAGTTTGCTGTATTGTGGTGGTTTGCGTGTTGCTGTGAGACTTGACGTCATTCCGTCAGTATTTCAAATACCAACAGAGTCACCCATGGTGGACAGGTTTCAGTGTAGCTTCCAAACTAAGACAGACTAGGAAGAAGGAATAGACAGTCCACCTCTGAGGGATTAGCCACTGAAAGCCTTATGCATAGCAGAGGAACCTTAACTGATATCGTAGCAGAAGATGAGCCCCTCAGGTTGGAAGGCACTCAAAATATGACTGGAGAAGAGCTGCTTCCTCAAAGTAGAGTTGACCTTCATGATGTGAATGGAGCAAAGTTCTCAGGACCTTCATTTGATGATGGGGATGGACTCAAGGAAACACAGCTGCAAACAATCTTTAATCACTAGAATGTGGACTGTATAAAGTATGAATCTAGGAAAACTGGAAGTTATCAAAAATGAAATGAAACACATAAAGATCGATATCTTAGGCATTAGTGTGTTGACATGAATAGGTACTGGGCATTTTGAATCAGAAAAATATAGTTTAGCATGCCAGGAATTACAAATTCAAGAGGGATGGTGTCATACTGATCATCAAAAAGAACACTTCAAGATTTTTTTTGAGGTACAATGCTGTCTATGATAGGATAATATCTATATGCCTACAAGGAAGACCAGCTAATACAATCATTATCCAAATTTACATACCAGCCGCCAAAGGCAATGATGAAGAGACTGAAGAGTTCTACCAACTTCTATGGTCTGAAATTGATCAAACATGTAATCAAGATACATCAATAATTGCTGGTGATTAGAGTGCAAAAGTGGGAAACAAAGGGGAAGGATCAGTAATTGAAAAATAAGGCCATGGTGATAGAAATGATGCTGTGGATCACATAATAGAATTTTGTAAGGCCAATGACTTCTTAATTACAAATACCTTTTATAACAATATAAATGGTGACCATGCATGCAAGTATTTCCTGATGGATATGCAGAAATCAAAATTAGCTACATCTGTGGGAAGATACTATAGATAGATAAGCTCAGTATTACCAACTAAAATTCAGCCAGGGGCTGATTGTGGAACAGACCATCAATTGCTTATATGCAAATTCAGGTGGAAGCTGAAGAAAATTAAAACAAGTCCATGAGAGTGAACATATGACCTTAGACATATCCCACGTGAATTTGGAGACAATCTCAAGAATAGCTTCGATCCATTGGACCAAAGACCAGAGGAGTTGTGGGATGACATCAAGAACATCATACAAGAAAAAAACAAAGGTCATTGAAAATTTAGGAAAGAAAAAAACAGAATGGATGCTAGAAGAGATTCTGAAACTTGATCTTAAATGTAGAGAAATGAAAGCGACTGGAAGAAATAATGAAATGAAAGAGTTGAACAGAAGATTTCAAAGGACAGATTGAGAAGACAAAGTAAAGTATCATAATGAAATGTGTGAAGACCTGGAGTTAGAAAACCAAAAAGGAAGAATGCTCAGCATTGCTCAAGCTGGAAGACCTGAAAAACAATTCAAGCCTTGGCTTGCAATATTGAATGATTCTAGGAGTCCTGGTGTAGCACAGTATTGTAAGCACTGGGCTGCTAAACTACAGGTTGGTGGTTCAAACTCATCAGAAAACCTATACAGGGTCGCTCTGAGTCATAACTGACTCAACAGCACTTAGCAATAACAACAATAGGTAAAATATTGAGTGATAAAATAAACCTCAAAAGAAGATGGGAGGAATATGCAGAGGCACTGTACAAAAAAGAACTGGTCAACTTTCAACCATTTCAGGAAGTAGGTAGCTTACGATCAAGACCCTATGCTATTGAAGGTGTTAGAGAAAAACAAGGCTCCAGGAATTGACAGACTACCAATGGAAATGTTTCAACAAACTGATGCAGCACTAGAAACACTCCCTCTCAAATTTACAGCAATACATTTGGAAGATAGCTATCCTTGCCAACTGACTGGAAGCGATCCACATTTGTGCCCATTTCAAATAAAGGTGATCTTACAGATTATACAAATTATTGAACAATATCATTAATCTCACACACAAAAGAAAGATTTTGCTAAAGATAATTAAGAAATGGTTATTACAGTATATCAACAAAGAGCTGTTAAAAATTCAAGCTGGATTTAGAAGAGGATGTAGAACAAGGAGTATCATTACTGATTTTAGATGGATCTTGGCTGAAAGCAGAGAATACCAGAAAGATGTTTACTTGTGCTTTATTGACTATATTGTATGGATCACAACAAACTATGGATGACATTGCCAAGAATAGGCATTCCAGAACACTTAAATGTTCTCGTGTGGAATCTATACATAGACCAAGAGACAGTTGTTAGAATAGAACAAAGGGATACTGTAGAGTTTGAAATCAGGAAAGGTATGTGTCAGAATTGTAAACTTTCACCATACTTATTCAATCTGTATGCTGAGCAAATCACTGGAGAAGGTGATTATGTGAAGAAGAACATGGCATCAGGGTTGGAGGAAGGCGAATCAACAACCTGTGATATGCAGATGACACGTCCTTGCTTCTTCAATGAAAAGAGAACTTGCAGCACTTAAAAAGAAAGCAAAATTCCTACCAATTGAACCAATAAGCACCATCATGTTAAATGCAGAAAATATTCAAGTTGTCATTTTACTTGGATCTACAATCCTGGGAAGCAGTAGTCAAGAAATCAAATGTTGTATTGCATTTAGGCAAATCTGCTGCAAAAGATCTCTTGAAAGCATCAAGAACAGAGATGTCACTTTGAGAACTAAGGTATGCCTGACCCAAGCCATGATATTTTCAATCGCCTCATATGCTCTGGTAGCGTAGTGGTTACGAATCGGGCTGCGAACCTTAAGGTCAGCGGTTCGAAACTACCAGCCGCTCCGCGGGAGAAAGATGAGGCTTTCTACTCCCGTAAAGATTTACACCCTCGGAAACCCTGTACAGGGTCGCTATGGGTCGGACCCGACTCGATGGCACTTAACAACAACAACAACATATGCATGTGAAAGCTGGAGCATGGAGAAGAGTTGATGCATTTGCATTATGGTGAAGAATATTGAAAGTACCGTGGATGGCCAGAAGAGTCAGAAAATCTGTCTTGGAAGAAATACAGCCAGAATACCCCTTAGAAGAGAGGATGTACTTTGGACATGTCATCTCATGTACTTCGGACATGTTTTCTTGAGGGACCAGTCCCTGGAAAAGGACATGGTGCTTGGTAAAGTAGAGGGTCAGCTAAGAAGAGGAAGAATCCAGTGACATGGATTGGTACAGTGACTGCAACAATGTCTGAACCCTAACAATTGTGATGATGACACATGACTGGACAGCATTTTGCTCTGTTGTGCATAGGGTCATTATGAGTCAGAGCTGGCTTGACCGCAAATGTGCAACTTCATGAAGCAACCCCATTAAGCAGCCAGATCACTCGAACCATCCCTGGTGGCGTCAATCATTTTGCTTCCACTTCCCTTGCTGTCTGTGTACATGGGCATCCCTGCTTCTACCAGTCCATAACCCTACAATGAAAGAGCCATCCAGGACCTTTCTGATTTCCCCCACGAATCCAGCCTGGTTCTTCATGACCACCGCTTCCTTTCCTAAGGGCTCATGGCTCATCTAGCTAATGATCCATTTTAGAGTCTTGCCAAATTTCATCATCAAGCTTGCAGATCTGTAGATTGTGGAGTACAGCCTTTCCCATTCTGTTGGAAGATTCTAGCTCACTACTCCAGAACCTTTTCTGTTCTCTATGATCCCGTAAAGATTCCTGACAGTGACTCTTCCATGGATCTGCCAAGTCTCTCCACACTCTGGGGTGGAATTTGTTTAGACCTGGAGACTGGAACTCATTTCAACAGCTCGATGGTCTCCTCCTATCGCCTTACCTATCTCATAGCTCAGCTCCTTCTCAACTACATTTATTCAGTCTTCCTGAGTTTAAAGATCATCGTACGTGATAAAGAAGATGAAAATACAAAAGAAGTTGAGATATATGACTTTTTCTTTGTTGTTTGTTAATGTTACATCATCTGCCCCAAGCAATGAGACTATTTTCCAGCTTCATCTTTTTGCTTTGATTGTAGCTGATATGATGTGTGTAGTGTGTGTGTGTTTCTTAGTTTGTGGATGGAAAGCATGTGCACATTTCACTCCAACTTAGGGAGGGATTAATTCTTCTGTCGAGAGTCTTTCGGGTCAGTACTGCCAGGCACATATTCCCTTGCTTTAGCATGTTGTAGTCAGTGAAGGCTCTGAAACCAGACTATCTGGGTTCAAACCCTGGCCATTCCACTTCCTATAGCAGTGGCCTATGGGCCAGTTACTTAACCTTTCTGAATGTGAGTTGTCTCATCTGTAAAGTGGAGATAATAATAGTACCTATCTTCTGGGAATTGATGTGAAAGGAAATGATTGAATGCACATAAAGGGCTAAGAATAGTGTTTGGTACATGTTGTTGTTGTTGTTAAGTGCCGTCGAGTCGGTTCCGACCCATAGCGACCCTGTACAGGGTTTCTGAGGGTGTAAATCTTTACGGGAGTAGAAAGCCTCATCTTTCTCCTGCGGAGCGGCTGATAGTTTTGAACCGCTGACCTTAAGGTTCGCAGCCCGATTCGTAACCACTACGCTACCAGAGCTCCTCTAATCACCATCGCCAGCATCATCATTTTCATGGTACTCCTACCCCATCTTTCAAATAGATTTTGAAAAGTCTGAGTCCATCAGATTGGTCAGTCGTAGTGTATCCTGCAGATAGCACACACCCAGCCCATTTCTGTTCATCTTCTGTCTCTACATGTCCAGTCACACAGGAGGACTGATACAAGGAAGGCTCTCAGTGACCATGGAGCATCAAAGAAAGACAAAGGTATATTCAGCATGCTCATGGCTGTAGCCAAGTATATGAATGCATTTTACAAAGACACAAACAGAATTTGGTTTGAAATAAACAAATGGGAAAAAGGACCTGCTTCTTAATCAGAGAATCCAAGTAATCCAGGCCTTCTTGGCTAGGTCAAACCGTTAAAGAAAGCCTTATCTTGCTCTCAGATGTGGACAGATTCATACCACCTCATGGGAACCCACAGCACTATGAAAAGATAAACTTGGAATCACCAAGGGAACCCAGAGCCTCACAGACACTAACGTTGGAAGTCTCTTAAATGTTTGTCTTAAACAGTGATCTATCTATCTAGTGCCTAGACATATTTTTAGCCACCTCTTCAAAAATGCTCAGCAAGCCTAAATACTTGCAAAGCTAGAAAATAAAGCTGAAGAGTAGGTGGAAGGGTGGACAGTAAAATAAATAATAATAAAAAGAGATGGCAGCATGGATGTACAGGACATGGGGTCTGGATGCAAAGAACCCCCAAAATAGGGCCATATGTTAAAGCTGGTTTATGAGCACAATGCAGAGAGATTGGTTCAGAGAGGACTCTGGATGTGATAGGAACAGTGTCTGAGGAATGGAAGGTAAAATTAGAGTGCTCAAGACTAGAAAACAAAGAGACGTCTGGAGCACTGCAAAGTTAATGCTGACAAAGGTGAGTAGACTTTGGAATTCAGGTGGGAATTTAGTTTTCCAGAAGTTAGGTACTAAGATGAAATCTGAATTCAAATATAAAATTCATTAAATACTGACCAATTGCTATATGTCACTGTGCCAGACACTGGAGATAGAACCATGGGGCCAACATGCCCTGCCTTCTGTCCCAGAGGAGCTTACCACCCAGTGAGAGGTAGAGCTAAATGAATGAATGGAAGAATAAACAGAACAGTACAGAAATGAATACTGTAAGTGCTAAGTGGAAACAGAGTGTCATGACAACACAGAAGCTGTTCCTAACTTAGTAGATGGGAGAAGGTCTGTGGAGTCTTTCTGGAGGGAGCTACGTCTAAGCTGAGCTTGAAAGGGCAAGTCAGACGTGGTCAAAGACCAAGGAAAAAGGAACATCAGCAGTAGGCATACCAAAACCTGAGGGTATTTCAAGACCACATTCAAAGCCCTTTTTTGCAGGAAGTCCTGGTGTGGCACTGTAGGATGAACACTGGACTGTAAGATTGGTTTGAACCACAAGGACGGCTGTTCAGATTCACCAGCTGCTTCTTGGAAACCCTATACAAGGTTGCTGTGAGTCAGGACCTACTCAACGGCACTTAACAAGAACATCTCTGCCTGAGGGTTGGGTCTGTGGTAAAACTGAAAATGGATCTTGTCAAAGTCTCCAGGTAGAAAACGTTCCTGGGTGTCTTTCCCCTGGGCTGCAAAGGGGGTGGGGTGGGCAGTAGGAAGTACCAATGAAAACTTCACTGGAAAGTCCCAGCATGCATGCTGATGGAGGAGGCAGCAGCAGAGAGGACGGGGTGGTTGGGAAATTTCCTGGCTAGTTTGACGAGATGGGCAGAGGTATGGAATGTTGCAAAGTCCAAAAGAAAAGAATTCCTATTTCAGAAAGGAACTGTCGGTAGGCCAGAAAAGAAAAAAAAGAGACAATTTTACTTTATATGTTACATTTTAATAACAGTCATTTGTAACTTGCATAATGAAATTTGTGAACAAAAGTTCATTTCCAGAAGAATAATCTCTAACTGATATGCAATGCCTCAGTAGGATCTGGTCAGGTTTTAATTTTAGTTTGAATAAATAATGTAAGATACTAGGCTGGGTGAGATAAAAGGAAATCTCTGTTCTTTCATCTCTCCATGATGGAAATAATAACTACTTTATTTCAAAACAAGTTCCCAATTAGTTTCTGTGAAATATTATTATCCCCATTTCAGATACTGTAACTCATTTTGAAACTTAATTTTGATAATATATAAACAGTTCTGGAAACTCACTCTCCAGGAATGACAGTTATATTTGGAGGGAGGAATACTGCTGGGCTGTAACTGTATTATTTGGGATGGTTCTAAAGAATAGCAAAAATAATAAAAGTGAGTCAGTCAAAATGCAATCTCATTTCATAGCTATTCATGACCCAGCCAAAGCTTGTCTTCACCCAAGAGTTGATGCACAGATTTATTCATCTCTTTCTGAAGATCAGTAGTGCTTCACTTGAGATTCTGTGTCATCTCGTCCCTGTTTAAAGGTGTGGGATTGTCTGATTAATTAATGTATCCATTCAATAAACAATTGAGCAACCGGCGTGCCAGACACTGATCCGCGTACTGGGGCGTCCATGGAGAATCAGACTTCTGAGGGGCTTAGCTGTGCGTTAAGTCCTTCAGAAATCTGACTCACCATGGACTGCAAAGCCAGTTTGAACTGCAAGGTCAGGGTGTTCTAGCTCACCAACCGCTCCTCCGAAACCCAATGTAGAGTTGCTATGAGTGGGAACCGACTTGACGGCACTTAACAACAACATCACCACCACATTTTAGACAAAGAGGCAGGTGTTAATCAAGTCTTTGTCTGTCTCATACAGTATTGAAGTAAGTGTTACCCAGTTAATAGACGTTGCAATAAAAAGAGAAGATTTACAGCGACTGATGTGGTGCTGTGGATAAAGCACAGGACTGCAGAGTTGGTTGGAGCCACAAGGTCGGTGGTTCAAACTCACTAGCACTTCTTGGAAACTCTATACAGGGTTGCTATGAATCAGATTCAACTCAATGGCACCTAACAACATATGTATATATATGTGTACATATATATATAGAGTCCTGGTGTGGCACTGTAGGTTAATGTGCTGGTCTGCAAAGCCAGTCTGAACTGAAATATCGGTGGTTCAAGCTCATCAGCCACTCCTTGGAAACCCTATACAGAGTCACTATGGATTGGAACCAACTCGACAGCACTTAACAATAATGTATATATATGTTATAGGGAGATTTGAACGAGTCACATCTCCCTACTACGTAGGGTTACATGGTTCAGTTGAGATAGGGTGTTGATCAGTCAGAAGATAGGCTAAACTGTCTTAACGAAGAAAATGCTGAATTTCAGTGGCTTCAGTAAGATGCTTGGCTCACTCTTTCTCATCTGACAGTCTAGAGGGAAGCAGTGCAAGGCTGTTGGGCAGCTCTGCCATTGCTGTACCTGGCTTCCTCTGTGACTCCTGTGGTTACCATTCCCAGTTAGTAGGAAGGGAGACGGCAACTGTCTTCCAAAAGGTGACCTGGAAGCTTCACCTCCCATTAGCCAGAAGGTAGTCACATGGCCACACCTAGCTGCAAGGTGTTCTTGTAGAGCTTAATTGTACCTGGATGGATAGACATACAGTAATGGAGCTCTGGTAGCGTAGTGGTTACGAATAGGGCCGTGAATCGCAAGGACAGCAGTTCGAAACTACCAGCTGTTCCGCGGGAGAAAGAGGAGGCTTTCTGCTCCCGTAAAGATTTACAGCCTCGGAAACCCTGTACAGGGTCGCTATGAGTTGGAACCGACTCCACGATACATAACCAACAAGCCGTACAGTGAGTCCTCAGGGTCTCCCTCACAGTTGTCCTCTGCTGCCTGTCTCATTCCTCACCTTGTGTCCTAACTCTTCTCCGGGGGTGGGGGTGTTCTATAGTCTCGGCGGGAATTCCACTCCTCTGATTTTTGTTTTCTTTCTCCTTTTTCCATTCCTCACACCTGGAAAGGCCTATCTTCTTTCTGACTCCTTTGTGATTGTTTTTCCTCAAAGGGAAACACACAGGGTCACTATCTGAGAGAGGTGGGAGCAAGAAGAGGAAGTGGGGTGGGGGGAGATCTTTCGGTCTGCAGGGAAGACAGTTGGCTTATTTCTGGTTATCTGTTCACTCATTCTTTCTTTCAAAAAACATTTATGAAGCACTAACTCTTAGGAGTTTCTGTGTGGAAAGGAGCTCTGGTAACGTAGTGGTTACCAATCAGGCTGCGAATCTTAAGGTTAGCAGGTTGAAACTACCAGCTGTTCTGTGGGAGAAAGATGAGGCTTTCTGCTCCCATAGAGATTTACAGCGTCGGAAACACTGTACAGGGTTGCGATGAGCTAGAACCGACTCCACGGTACATAACACACAACAACAACAACTCTTAGACTATGTCTGGATTCCATGATCTGGTTCAGACTGCGTGATCTATCAGGGCAGAGAGATGTATGAAGGGATAAGCCACAAGACATCCTGGACTTATACTGGAGATATAAACAAAACGTTGTTGGGACTTAGATAAAGTAGGCAGACAAGTAGTACTTGAGAACTTATGAGGGCACTTTAGGAAAGAGGTTCTTCCACCCAAGTTCCCCCCTAGATCCTATAGAAATAAAGAATTTCACTGGCCACACTTATTTATTTGTGTCTAAAGTCAGGACTTAACCATTATCTATGAATCCTTTCTACTGCGTAAACTGAGACAGAAAATTCTCAAACTTAAACCATTAATAATAAATCTGGGAGTTGAGCGGAATGTCGGTCCCCTGATGAGTCTCCACTCAGCAGGTCCCATAAGCTCACTGTTCTACAATTGCAGTGGAGTGTTCGCACTGTTTCTCTTCCCTCCATGTGGAAAGGCAGGCTGGTGACGCTATTTTTCAGATGAAGAAAACAGGGCAGAGGGAGTTTACCCAAGGCCACTTATCACTTTTATGAAGGAGCCAGAATCACAACTCCTACCCTTGGAGTTTCCAGCCCGTTGCCTAGCTACCAAACCTCCCTACCTTTTCCACTACACAGCAGCAGAGCAGGCACTTAATAATCATAATTGATGGTGCTGGCTAAAAGGGGTAGCTCAGAGTGAGGGGGGAGTTTGCTTCACATACCAATGCATTTTATTTTTCCTATGGTCAATAAGCTATACCCATTTGTTTTAAAGACCATTCTTGTCTTCGTCCACAATGAAGTTTTCTTATTTACATGGATGTTTTCTCTTTTTCAACTATTCTTTCTGGAGGAAGCCAGTTGTTGCTTACAGGGAATCACAGATTATAAAAAGTATCAAAGAGAAGCAAGCCCATGTTGTATCTGTCCTAGGGCTTCTTAGTGAGGTCTCTGATCGTTTTACAAAATAGAAAGCAATTCAGTAACAGTTAAATGAATCCCTCCAGAAAGTAACATTGCTGCTGCTCAAAGTGTTCATTTAATCCATTAATTGATTAGTTATGTTGAGACTATCTGAGCATCTATGTGTGGTATGTGTACTAAATTGAACCAAACCAGACCAAACCTACAGCTAACAAGTCAATTCTGACTCGTAGCACTTTATAGGACAGAGCAGATCTGTTCCTTAAATTTTCCCAGACTGGAAAATCCTTATAGAAGCAGACAGATTAATTTTTCACCCACAGAGTGGCTGGTGAGTTTGAGCCAGTGACCCTGTGGCTAGAAGCCCAATGTTGAACTCACAGCACACCAGGGCTCTGAATGATCTCTACCAGTGGTGGTGGATGTGTGCTGTTGAGTCTGTTCCTGTATAGGGTTTCTAAAGCTGTAAGTTTTTACGGGAGCAGGAAACTTCCCCTTTCTCTGATTAAGCGACTGCTAAATTCTATCTGCTGATGATTGTGTTAGCAGCCCAGCTTGCAACCCACCCGTGCTACGAAATTTCCTTACCATATGTACTGTTGTTGTTAAATGCCATCTAGTTGGTTCCAACTCATATAAACCCTGTATAGGGTTTCCAAGGAGTGGGTGGTGGGTTTGAACCTCCAACCTTATGCTAGCAGTCTAATGCTTATCCCATAGTACCATACCAGGATTCCTATATGTACTTGTTAAGTTCCGTCTAGTCAGTTCCAACTCATAGCTGTATAGGATTTCCGAGGCTGTAAATCTTTACAAAAGCAGAAAGCCTCATCTTTCTCCCACGGAATGGCTGGTAGTTTTGAACTGCTGAACTATGAGATTAGCAGCCCGATTCGTAATCATTATGCTACCAGAGTTTACATTTGAAGGCTGGAAGCTACAAGATTACTGTGGATGGCAAGAAATGAGAAGGTGGGTAGAAGCTGAAGAGGTAGTTTCAACCAAGACTGTGGTTAACAGTGTTATTCAAACTTCCCGCTGAGTCTGCACTGACCTCATCCCAAGTGGACCTGGACCTTCTCTGGTCCCTAGGCATGTGATCCTGGCTGAAGCGCACTGGTAGCCACATTTGTGCAGCCCAGAAGTACCAGGGATTTTGTGTCCATGAGGCAACTCTGAACAACTGGGGGATAAAGTCAATGAGCAAATGCTTCTCCCTTTCATTCTTTATTACCCAAGGGATAGATAGAACACTCAACACATACAACAATATGTGCAGACAACACATACATACAACACAACAAAGGAATTAAGTGACTATCAGGATTGAAAAAAAAACACACAAGGATATAGTGCTGAATATATGGAAGACCAGAGAAGAATGAATGCGTTTGAATTATGGTGTTGGAGAAGATTGATTGAAAGTTCCATAGTCTTTCAGAATAACAAACGCAGCTGTCACGGATGAAGTACAGCCAGAATATTTCTTAGAAGCAAGGATGGCGAGACTTCATCTCTTGTACTGTGGACATGCTGTTAGGAGGGACCAGCCCTTGGAAAAGGACATCATGCTTGGAAAAGTGGAGGGTCAGTGAAAATGAGGAGGACCAGATGGATTGACACAGTGGCAGCAGCAATGGGCTGAAGCGTAACAACAGTTGTGGGGATGGTGCAGGACCGGGCAGTGTTTTGTTCTGTTGTGCACATGGTCACTATGAGTCTGAACAAACTTGAAGTCACCTAACAGCAATGATGGCTTAGGCATGGCTTGTGAAGGGGCCAGTTAATATCACAAGGAAGAACTTCTCAGGTGTGCTTCTCCTGAGTTTGTTTTGCAGCTCATCTTAGGGAAGCAAGGTGCTCGCACATCGACTTCACCACATCCAGAGGAAGGCGAGGACTTTTCTCTCCCGGAGTCCCAACTAAAGCGTCACTGTGACTTCTTTGCTCTGCTTGGATTTTTGTGCCCACTACTCAAGAGTCACCCTAATCCAGGGATGGGATATGTGGATAGGTTTAGGTCAATCACTGACCAACCCTAGAGTTATAAATGTTGTTGTTGTTGTTAAGTGCTGTTGAGTCAGTTCCAACTCATAGTGACCCTGTATACCGTTTCGGTGGAGTAGCTGGTGGTGTGAAGTGCAATGTTGAATTTACAGTGCCACACCAGGAGATTAATGAATCGTTGGGATCATCCTCTTGGAGATCAGAAAGTCAACAGTGGGAGAAGTGAATTTCTGAAAGGAAGTTGGGGAGCAGACCATATTACTGTTCTTCAGATGATGTCTGAATGCAGGTGGGATACATTCAAGGTCATATTTTGGCTCTTGCGGACTTGTTTTCATTTTCTTCAGCTTCAGGCTGAATTTGCCTATGAGCAATTGATGGTCTGTTCCACAATCTGCCCCTGGGCTTGTTTTAGCTGATGACATGGAGCTTTTCCACTTTCTCTTCCCACAGATGTAGTCAATTTGATTTCTGTATATCCCATCTGGAGAGGTCCCTGTGTATAGTCATCACTTATACTGTTTAAAAAAGGTATTTGAAATGAACAAATCATTGGTTTTACAGAATTATATCATGTGATTGCCAGCATCATTTCTATCACCAAGGCCATATTTTCCAACTACTGATCCTTCCTCTTTGTTTCCAACCTTTGCATTCCAATCACCAGTGACTATCAGTATATCTTGATTGAATGTTTGATTAATTTCAGGTTGAAGAAGTTGGTAGAATTCTTCTATTTCATTCATCCTCACTGGCCAAGAAATTTGGAAGACAACTATCTGGCTAACTGGTGGGAAGATATCTGAATTTGTGCCCATTCCAAAGAAAGGTGACCCATTGGAATGCAGATATCATTGGACAATATCTTTGATATCCCATGTGAGCAAAGTTTTACTCAAGGTAATACAGAAACAGCTGCAAGCATACACTGACAGAGAACTTCCAGAGGTTCATACCAGATTCAAAAGAGGACTTGGAATGAGGGATATCATTGCTGTTGTCAGATGGATCTTGGATGAAATCAGAGAATACCAGAAAGATATTTACCTGTGTTTTATTGACTATGCAAAGGCAATTGTGTGGATCATGACAAGCTATGGACAACATTGCAAAGTATGAATATTCTGGAACACTTAACTGTGCTCATAAGGAACTTGTACAAACAGTACATGGGAACA
Organism: Chrysochloris asiatica; assembly: GCF_000296735.1. Lineage (NCBI taxonomy): Eukaryota > Metazoa > Chordata > Mammalia > Afrosoricida > Chrysochloridae > Chrysochloris > Chrysochloris asiatica. The sequence continues at coordinate 7,238,804 of NW_006408555.1, read as the reverse complement.
CTGAATGGTTTAAAATGAGGAAAGGTGTATTCTTTCACCATGCTTATTCAACCTGTATGCTGAGCAAATAATCCAAGAAGATGGTTTTTATGATGAAAAACATGGCTTCATTAATAACCTGCGATATGCAGATGATACAACCTTGTTTGCTGAAAGTGAAGAGGACTTAAAATACTTACTGATGAAGATCAAAGAGTATAACCTACGGTATGGATTGCATCTCAGTGTAAAGAAAACAAAAATCCTCACCACTGGACCAATAAACAATATTCTTATCAATGGAGAAAAGATTAAAATTCTCAAAGAGTTCATTTCTCTTGGATCAACCATCAACACTCATGGAAGCAGCAGTCAAGAAATCAAATGATGTATTGTATTAGTCAAATCTGCTGCACAAGACCTTTTTAAAGTGTTGAAGAGCAAAGATGTCAGCTTGAGGACTAAGTTACGCCTGACCCAAGCCATGGTATTTTCAATAACCTCATATACATGTGAAAGCTGGACAGTGAATAAGGAAGCCCATAGAAGAATTGATGCATTTGAGTTATGGTGTTGGAGGAGAATATTGAAAGTGCTATGGACTGCCAAAAGAACCAACAGATCTGTGTTGGAAGAAGTGCAGTCAGAGTGCTCCTTGGAGGCCAAAATGGCCAAACTTCATCTCTCATACTAAAGACATATTGTCAGGAGGGACCAGTCACTGGGGAGGGATATCATGTTTGGTAAGGTGGAGGGTCAGAGAAAAAGAGGAAGACCCCCAATGAGATGGATTGGCAAAGTGGCAACATCAATGGACTCAAGCGTGGCAACAGTTGTGAGGTTAGCCCAGGAGCGGGCAGTGTTTTGTTCTGCTGTGCATAGGGTTACTATAAATCTGTACCAACTTGATGGCACCTAACAACAACAACAACAACCATATTACTGCTGTTGTTGTTGTTAAGTGTCTTCGAGTTGGTTCCAACCCATAGCGACCCAGAATAGGGTTTCCGAGGAGTGGCTGGTGAGCTTGAACCACCGACCTTGCAGTTCAAATGGCTTTGCAGTCTGGTGTGTTAACCCACAGCGAAGGGGGAAGTAAATGCTAGCCAGGTAGCCAGACATGCTCATTTCCTAGGAGAAAGTTGCTTGCTTATATTTTGAATGTGTGGTGTGTGAAGTGCCTATAAAACATTGAAGAGAGAATGGATGCTTGGGTCTGATTTCAGAGGAGAGTTCTGGGCTGTAAATACACATTGAAGAGCAATTTGCATAAAAGCAGTCACTGAAATTAGGGGTATCGATGTAATCAAGTAGGGAGAAGATAAACACTGAGAAGAGAAGAGGAACAAGGACCAAGTGTTGAATACTTTCAACACTGGAGTGGAAGTCTTCTGGGTAAACGAGAACTAACCTGAAAAATAAAAGGAGTAGCCAGAGCAGGAGGAAGATGTTGAATTTGTTTAATAAACAATAAAACGTGGAACACAACAGCTGCCTCTCTTGGAATTCATAGTCTAGTAACCAGACTCAGACTCACAATCTCATGATAGTGCAGACAATTACAATTCCACAAGCTGAGTGTTGTATTAGAGGTGTGAACTCCCCATATAGCAACTGTGAGCACAAAGGAGAGAGTAACTAATTCTTCCTGGGGAGAAAAGGATTATGGAAGAAAAGTCTTCAAAGATGAATGCGATTTTTCCAATTAGAGAAGGGAAAAGCTCCAGGTTCAAGTTGCATTTACATAGGAGACTCAAGAAGGAATGAGGCAGAGCTGTGACTCTGTAGGATCAGCACTGGCAGTTCAAATCCACCAGCTGCTCCTTGGAAGCCCTGTGCAGGGTTGCTTTGAGATGAAACCTACTCGACGGCATTTAATACCACCACCAATGAGGGAAAGCTTGGGGGAATAGGCAGGGACTACATCAAAATGTACTAACTACAGTGGAAGCTGGAGGTATGTAACAGGTTTTGCTCACGGGAGGTTTATTTAACTTGGGGCTTGCCTGCATCATACTATTAGCTAGAAAACTGGCTGCTTGACATAATTATCTGGTGGTTTTGGCATGAGAAAGACATCCTCTTCATCTACAAGGTCTTTATAAGGTGGATATTGACTAGTTTTTTGTTGTTGTTATTTCTGGAGTGAGAACAGGAAGAAATATGACTGCATTTCAACAAAGGGAATTTAAGTTAGACATTACTGAGAGTTTTCCTATCAGCAACATTTATTTTACCTGTCTGCATTGGCCATCCAACTTACAGGCTCAGACACAATGGTGATAATACTCAGAGATAGGAAGTGTATATATGAGCTAAACAAAAACAAAAAGCAAAAAAAAAAAAAAAAGGAATATATAAATTTAATGTTTATTGAGCATGGAGTTGTTGAGGAACCTTCATCTGGGCCAATCACCAACCAATCACCATAGGGCGATGGAGCTCTGGTAGCGTAGTGGTTACGAATCGGGCTGCGAACCTTAAGGTCAGCGGTTCGAAACTACCAGCCGCTTCGCGGGAGAAAGATGAGGCTTTCTACTCCTGTAAGGATTTACACCCTCGGAAACCCTGTACAGGGTCGCTATGGATCGGAACCGACTCGACGGCACTTAACAACAACAACAACAACAGTCTAGGAACATGATGAACCAGAATGGTCCTGTCTCCCAAAATGATGTCCACATTCCAATCCTCTGAATCGGTACATGCACTCCCTTATGTGGTGTCTGAGTTTCTCAGAGGGCGGCTTTAATGGGCAAAATGTGTTCTCTTGCAGTCTGGGAGTGCAAATTCAGGATCGTGTTTCTAGGGGGTGGCTCTCTTTCTCTGTCCACTCTCTGGGAAGGACCTTGTCTCTTCTCAGACTCTGCTGCTGGGCTTTGTGACAGACTGTATGTGGCATGGCATTTACCTTGTCTGTGCTTGTTTCTCCTCCACTCGTTTATATCTCAAAAGTGATTGGTTTAAAACACACCAGACACCGGTAAGAGCTCATAAACACAGCAAAGAACACCTTGTCGCCAAATAGGACAATACCCATAAGTATGTTGTTGTTTATGTTAATTGCTGTGGAGCTGGTTCTGACTCATAGCGGCCCTGTTTAGGGTTTCTGGGGAGCGGTTGGTGGGTTTGAACTGCTGACCTTGTGGTTAGCAGTCCAATGCTTATCCTATAGTACCATACCAGGACTCCTCCACAGATATGTTGTTGTTGTTGTTAACAACTGCTTTCTAGTCAGTTCTGATTCATGGTGACACTGTATATGGTTTCTGAGGACTGGCTGGTCTAGCGCATTAACCTGCAGTGCACACTAGGTATAGGGGTTAGGATTGGCAGCATATGGTTTTAGGGGGGACATAAATCAGTCTATAACATGTTGCAGGAGGGAAATTAAGGCTGCAGATGAAATGAAGGTTGCTACTCAACAAACTTTACCATAGGCAGATTATCCTGGAAGGCCCAACATCGCACAAAAACAAAAATGACAAACCCTGTGGCCATCTCTAATATTCCTGAGCCTGTAAATCTCTATGGGATCAGACAGCATCATCTTTCTTCCCCAGAGTAGCTGGTTGGTTTGAACTGCTGACCTTATGGCTAGCAGTGCAGTGCTTATCCTGCAGTGACACCAGGTCTCCTTCAATATAGCACAAAGGTCCTTAAGAGTGGAAGAGGAAGCCAGATTTGCAGATTCCCTACAAATCTGACTCTGAAGATGGAGGAAGGGGCCAGGTACCGTGGAATATGGGTAGCCTCTAGAATCTGAAAGAAGCAAGGTAGCATATTCTTCCCTTGAGCCTCCAGAAGGAACCCACCCTCTTGACAATCTTCCTTTAGCCCATTGAGACACTGTTGGACTTTTAACTTCCAGAAGTGTAAGAGAATGAACTCATGTTGTTTTAAGTCCCTGTTTGTAGTGGTTTGTTACGGCAGCAATAGGAAACTCCTACAGTGGCTAGATAGTCTAATGGAGCCAGTCTGCCCCTGGAACAAACAGATCAAGGTGCAAGTGAGGATAGTTGTGAATTTCAGGGTTATCATTACCCCTCTTTTGTAAATGTGAAGCTTCTTTCTTTTGAAATAATTTCAGACTTTTGGAAAAGCTGCAAAAATAGTACAAAGAATTCCTATTTATGCTTTACATCGATCCCCCAAATGTTAATATTTTAGCACATTTATTTTATTACTTTCTCTCTCAATAAATGGTTAAAGACGTCTCTCTAACAGTTATTTGTGACATAAAATTTATCTCTCTTTTTATGTGCATATATGAAGGTAAGTACAAAAGTATTGCTATGAAATCATAGAAACCTTTATTAAACAAAATATAAAAAGCGAAGCAGTGGTTTCTCAACATATCCTCCCTGTAGACCTAGACACTTGTGAAGATAATGTTTCTAGTGCTCTAACCCTTTCTCTGAGGATGCTCTACTCCTAGATTCACACCAGGAACAAGGCACTTTTCACAGCCTGAGGGGTTCAAATGGTGTTCCTTTTAAATGTTCAGTGAGTTTGGAGACCAAAAAGAGTCTGAAGAGGCAAGATCAGGATTTTAGGGTAGATGGGGTAAAGTTTCCCAATGAAATTCACATAGGACAGCCCATTGAAAAATGAGCAGGTATATTGTTATGGAAAAATTACTTGGTACAACTTTCCTGGCCTTTTTCTTGACTGCAGTTTTTGTTTTCTTAGAACTTTTTCAGAATAAGTTCTCATGATCATTTTGTGTCCTTGGAGAAAATCTATCAAGATGATTCATTTGGGATCCCCTCCGTTGCCATAACCTTCTGAGCTGACCTCTCTGCCTTGAATTTAATTGGCCTAACAGATCCCCTCAGAAGCAATTGTTTGATTGGACCCTTTAAAAAAAAGGCACCAATAAAACCAGTATGTTACTGAGAGAACTTGTCTGCAGCCATCCAGTGATCTTAGACATGTTTAAACACATTGTTTTGTAATAAATTCGTGCATCTGAAGCAAAAGCCTAGCAGCAATAATTTTTTTTTTTTAATGTTTTATTGTGAATTCTGTGATAGTTTACATGGGAGAACATTAGTTTTACATTCATCCTATCATATATCGTTTCATGGCCATGGTTACAATCCCATCCATGGATCATCAACCAACCACAAGGTATACCCTGCAAGCCTGCCCCCCCAGTTGTCAGCACACAGCCCCTCACTCTCTCTGGGTCTAGAGTCCCCAGCCGCTCCATCTCTCTATGTCATCGTCTCTGCCTCCATCTCTGGTGTCAGTGTTTCTCTGGGTAGGGTCCCATTCTCTGCTTTTCTTCCTTGATGGTCCCAGGGACCTCTGCTCCTAGACTGCAACATTAATCACTCCCCTCGTTGTTACAAAACATCTACCTTTAAATTTCCTCACAATCAGTCCTGATAACAATTATTCACTATTGTTCACAAGAGACCTATCCACATTTCCTTTCCTCAGCCCCACCCAGACAGACTCAGTGGAGATTCTACCTTCCTCCACACCCTCTGGATCTAGATGTCTTCTTGAAAGCTTGTCAACCAGTCACAGCAATGCTTTTTGACTTAACCACACACACACACATATATAGATGTAGGTGTGTTTATGTATTATTGTTTATGTCTGAAAGCAAGATACAGGCACGATGTCCCTTTGCCCCTATATACTTTCCTATGTAATTTCTAAAACTAAGAGTTTTCTTTTACATAGTCAAAGTATAGTCATCAGACAATCAGAAAATTAAAAATGACACACCACCATTACCCAGTCTGAGGGCCTTGAAGCCAGCCTTGTGGTTAGCAGTTCCATGCTTATTCCACAGGGCCACACCAGGGCTCATTGTTGTTATTGTTATTAAGTGCCATCAAGTCGATTCCGATCCATTACGACCCTGGATAGGGTTTCCGAGGAGCAGCTGGAGAGCTTGAATTGCCGACCTTGCAGTTCAAATGGCTTTGCAGTCTGGTGCATTAACCCACAGTGCCACACCAGCACTCCATTTAGTCCCCTTTAATCTGGAGAGGGAAGCCATTTGTCTCTGTCTTTCAAGGCCTCCCATCTTTAAAGAACCCAGGTCAGCTATTCTGCAGCATGTTCCTCAGTTTGAGTTTGTCCAACGCTTCTTCCTTCAGTTGTCTATCACTTTGCTCTACTTTGGTGGTTTGCATGTCGCCATGATGTGGAAAGCGATGCCATCAGTATTTCAAATACCTGTAGGGTCACCTATGGTGGACAGGTTTTGGCAGAGTTTCCAGGGCAGGATAGACTAGCAGGAAGGACCTGGTGATCTATTCCTAAAACAGACTGGTCAGCAAAAACCTTATGAATAGTAGTGGCGCATTTTCTGATACAGTACTGCAAGATGAGCCCTTCAGGTTGGCAGACACTTAAAATATGACTGGGAAAAGAATTACCTCCACAAAGCAGAGTCAACCTTAATTGTGTGGATGGAATACAGCTTTTGGAATCTAATTGAAACATGAAATGGATGAAATATAGATCTAGAAAAATTGGAAGTTGTAAAACACTGAACTGGAATGCTTGAAAAAAGATACTGTAGGCATTAATGAGCTGAAATGAGCTGGTTTTGGTCATTTTGAATGTGAATCATATGATCTACTATGCCAGAAATGACAAGTTGAAGAGGAACAGTGTGGCACTTATTGTCAAGAACATTTCAAGATTTATCCTAAAGTA
>NW_006408555.1:7228529-7231626 GCF_000296735.1 Chrysochloris asiatica | reverse complement strand
GGCTGCACTTCTTCCAACACAGATTTGTTCATTCTTTTGGCAGCCCATGGTACTTTAAATATTCTCCTCCAACACCATAGCTCAAATGCATCAATTCTTCTACAATCTTCCGTATTCACTGTTCATCTTTTGCATTCATATGAGGTTATTGAAAATACCATGGCTTGGGTCAGGTGTACCTTAGTTCCAAAGCTGTCATCTTTGCTCTTCAATACTTTAAATAGCCCTTGTGCAGCGGATTTGGCTACCGCAATACATCGTTTGATTTCTTGGCTGCTCCTTCCATGAGTGTTGAAAAATGAAGTCTTTGACAACTTCAATTTTTTCTCCATAGAATGGTCCATGGTTCAGTGGTGAGGATTTTTGTTTTCTTTACATTGAGATGTAATCCATACCGAAGGCTATACTCTTTGATCTTCATCAGTAAATGTTTTAAATCTTCTTCACTGTCAGCAAGCAAGGTTGTATCATCCCCATATCGTAGGTTGTTAATGAGTCTTCCTCCAATCCTGATGCCACGTTTTTCTTCATAGAACCCAGCTTCTCAGACTATTTGCTCAGCGTACAGGTTGAATACGTGTACAAAACCAATGACCTATTCATTGCAAACACCTTTTTGAAAACAACAGCAACAACATAAATGGTGACTGTACATGTGGGACCACACCAGATGAAATAAACAGGAATCAAAGCAACCACATCTGTGGTTCAATGTCATCAGTCAGAACAAGGCCAAGGGTGACTGGGATGCACAACAAATGGTTCCTATTAAGTTCAGGCTGAAGCTGAAGAAAAGTAAAACAAGTGCATGAGAAACAAAGTACAAAGTACTAAGAGTTTTATTTCACCTACATTTACAGACCATCTCAAGAAAAGGTTTTGATGCCTTGCTCATCTATTGCCTGAAGAGTAGATGAGCTGTGGGATAGCACTGTAGGCATCATGCATGAAGAAAGCACAAGGTCTTTAAAAATAAGAAAAGACCCAAATGCATTTCAGAAGAGACTGAAACCTACTATTGAATGTAGAATAGCTAGTGCAAATAAAAGAAATAAATCAAAAGAGAGGAGCAGAAGATTTCAAAGGGCAACTTGAGAAGATAAAGTATTTCAATGAAATGTGCAAAGACCTGGAGTTTGAAAACCAAAAGGGAGGAACATATTTAGCATTTCTCAAGCTGAAAGAACTAAAGAAAAAACCAAGCCTTGAGTTGCAATTCTAAAGGGTTCTATGGGAAAAAAATGGAATGATGCAAAATGGAAGGAATACACAGAGTAACTGTACCAAAAAGAAGTAGTTGATGTTAAAGAATTTCAGAAATTAGTATCTGAAAAAGACCAGAGGGAGTTTAAGGAAGACGTACAAACTGCACTTGAAGGCACTGGTGAAAACCAAGGTTCCAGTAATTGACAGAATATCTACTGAGATAAAGCTATGTTAGGAGCACTCACTTGCCTATACCAAGGAATTTGGAAGACAGTTGTCTGGTCAAGCAATTGGAAGAGATCCATACTTGTGCAATTCCAAAGAAAAGTGTTCAAACACTTATTATCAGTCTCACATGCAACTAAAGTTTTGCTTAAGGTGATTACAAAGTGGTTGTAGCAGTCTTTAACAGGGAACACTAGAAATTCAAAGCTAAGTGGAACGAGGGCGATCATGGCTGATGTTAGGTAGATCTTGGCTGAAAACAGAGTACTAGAAAGATGTTTACTTGCATTTTGTTGACTATGTACAGGCATTCAACTGTATGGATCATAAGAAACTATGGCTACAATGGCAAAGAATGGGAATTACGGAACACTTAACTGTGTTCATGGGAACCTGTATATTCTAATGACAAGGGATTATTGTGTGATGTAAGATCTGAAAAGGTGTCAGGATTATATTTTTATTACACTTATTTAATTTGTATTCTGAACACAGTCTGAGAAGTTGGAGGAAGAATTGGAGGAAGACTCATTAACAGCCTGCGGTATGCAGATGACACAACCTTACATGCTGAAAGTGCAGAGAATTTGAAGCACTTACTAATGAAGATCAAAGACCATGTCCTTCAGTCTGGATTGCACCTTTATGTAAAGAAAACAAAGATCCTCACAACTGGATCTATAAGCAACAGCATGAAAAGTGGAGAAAAGACTGAAGTTGTCAAGGATTTCATTTTACTTGGAACTACCATCAATGCTTATGGAAACAGCAGTCAAGGGACTAAAAGATGCATTGCATTGGGAAAATCTGTTGCAAAAGACTTCTTTAAAGTGTTAAAAAGCAGATGCTGAAGCATGCTTGACTGAAGCCATGATCTTTTCAACAGCCTCATTCATGTGATAACTGGACCATGAATAAGGAAAATAGAAGAAGAATGGATGTCTTTGAATTATGGTGTTGGTGAAGAATGTCAAATGTTGCACAGACTGCCAGGGGAAGCAGCAAATATATCTTGGAAGAAGTACAACTAGACAACTAGCATATACCTTGGAATTGAGAATGGCAAAACTTGGTTATAAGCAGGGATTAATCCTTGGAGCAAGTCACATATTTGGTCTCTGTCAGCAGAAGAGAGGAGCTAGACTGACACAGTGACTGAAACAATGGACGCAAACATAGCAGATTGTGAAGATGGAGAAGGACTGGTCAGCATTTCATTCCGGTGTGCTCAGGGACAATAGGAACCAGAAGCAATTCGACAGCATCTAGCAACATGGTGATTTAGGTCTATTTTGGTTTCTTGCGTCATTATTTTATAGTTTCATCATAAAGAACCTATATATAATATATTAATTTACACCTACTGTATTTTGTTTTCTGGTGGTATTGTAAAAAGTATCAAAAAAATCCTTGAATTTCAAATTTTCATTCCCAGAATGTAGAAATACAGTTGGTTTTTGTATATTGACTTTGTATCTTACAAACTTGCTGAACTTACACACTTGTTTTAAGAATTTTTGTTGATATTTTGGGATTGTATATATGTAGAATACAAGTCTAAGACAGCCAAAATATGACCTTGAATTTATCCCACCTGAATTTAGAGACCATCTGAAGAACAGATTTGATGCATTAAACACTAAAGACCGAAGACCAGAAGAGTTGT
>NW_006408555.1:7212307-7226175 GCF_000296735.1 Chrysochloris asiatica | reverse complement strand
TCTGTCATACTTCGGACATATCTTCAGGAGGGACCAGTTGCTGGAGAAGGATATCATGTTTGGTAAGGTGGTGGGTCAGAGAAAAAGAGGAAGACCCCCCCAGTGAGATGGATTGGGAAAGTGGCAGCATCAATGGGCTGAAGTGTGGCAACAATTGTGAGGTTGGCAGTGTTTTGTTCTGTTGTGTATAGGGTCGCTATGTGTAGGTACTGACTCGATGGCACCTAATAACAACAACAATATGTAGACAGTAGTGTTCTTTTTTTTTTAGACAGTAATGTTCTTGGTGAATTAATAGTATTTTATATCTTTCTTTGGAATCTGTATGCCCCTGATTCCTTTTAGAATTGTACTGCGTTGTCTGGAACTTCTGTGGTGTTTTATGGGAGAGGTGAGAAAGGACAGCCTTGAGGGTTTGGTCTTAGTGGGAAAGCGGTCAGCCTGTCATCAGTAAGGAGATGTTGAAATCCTTCATCACGTTATCCCTACTTTGTGGATAGTTTTTCATCATGCATGAACGTTGAATTTTGTTGAATGTTTTTCTTGCCTTTATTGAAATGATCACGCATTTTCTTCTTTTAAAAACATTTTTTTTTCTGTTAACATTGTGAATTATACTGATTGGTTTTCCAATGTTGAACTATCATTCCGGGGATAAAACTTACTTGGTGGTTGCATATTACCCTTTTTATATATTGTTAAATTTGAATTGCTAGTATTGTGTGAACTAGTTGAATATGAGCCATGGTGAAATGCTCTAAGGTAAGCAATGGGTTGCTAACTGCAAGATTGGCAATTTTAACCTACCAGCCACTCCTCAAAAACCCTACACAGAGTCTCTATGAGTCAGAAATGACTCAGTGGCACTTAATAACAAGGACAGCAAGATTTACATATACCAACAAATACACAATTGACTATTTGTATATTGAAGTCCTGGTGATGGGCCAGACTGCAAAGCCATTTGAACTACAAGGTCAGTGGTTCAAGCTCACGAGCTGCTCCTTGGAAACCTTACACAGAGTCGCTATGCGTCGGAACCGACTCGATGGCACTTAACAACATTTGTATATAGCAAATGAACCCTGGTATGGAACTGTGGGGTAAGCACTGGACTGGTAACCACAAGGTCGGCACTTCAAATCTACCAGCCGCTCTACCACATACAGGGTAACTATGAGTTAGGACTGACTAGACAACACAAAACAATAGCAGTAACATATAGCTAATAGCCTCCTTATAGGTGTTCAGTGAAGTCACAATGGGACTCTCCCTCTTTGTGTTTTAGATCAGTTGGCTATTCTAAGATACCAGTTCGCCAAAGGATTTGAGAAAAGTTGTGAGTTTGCAGTGGTCCATGTTTTTTTTTCATTGTAAGCATGAGAGCTCTTTATCTTTGAGCAGAAACTGAAAGCTCCACAACTTTCTCCACTTACTCATTTGTTTGAATCAGATTCTATATCAGATACATACAGCCTATTGGGGATATGTCTCTTAAGTCTCATTTGATCTATAGCTTCTCCCTCTTTTTTTTTGTTTTTTGAAATATGCTCTTGGTATTTCTTGTTGCAGTTTGTCCACGCTGTTTGTACTATAGATTTGAAAGGGTCTGGATTTTGCTGACAGCACCCTCATGGTGTAGTGCACTGTGGTCCTCTGTCCCCCTGTATTTCTTTTAAGTTGGTAGTTTGATCGTGTAGCTTTATCAGAATCAGGTTCATTTTTTCCTTGGTAATTTATAATGTCTGGGTATTTCTTTCTTTCTTTTTTTTTGTGATGCTATCAGGCATTGATGTTCACTGTCTACCTCTGTTAATTTCTCTTATGTATGGAGAAATAAGGCTCAAAGAGATTAAGTGATTTTCCTATGACAATACAGACAATTAATAAAATGTTGGAGCTAGGCCAGTTAGTACAAGTTGGCACCTTTGTCTCACAAATGCAAGTCCTGTGTGTTCTCTCTGTAGCATGTTACCTGTCCAGATACTGCATTAAGAGGCAGAAAGAAGACCAATGTTCCATTCCTATGGTTATGAGGCATAGTCCACTCTTATAGGGAGAGTTCAGTTTTTCGATTTTACTTAGAGGCAGAGGGTCTTACCAAACAAAGAAAAAGAAATTCCCCTCAAGTTCTAGGTTGTATTCATTTTTATAGAAAGAATAAAAAAGACCATTAATGTTAATTTCAGTGACTGGAAGGAGATCTAAACTGAATACACCTGAGTTTCTGCTTGCCTCAGAAGGAAAGACGACAATGCAAGTGGATATAGACTAAAGGACCACAAAGCAATTTCTTTCTTTTTTATACTGTTGAAGATTTGCTGCTAAAATTTATCTTAGGATACAGAGTGAGAGACAAAGACAGACTGACAGAGAATTACAAATGTTTTTTTTCTACCACCTAGATTTCCCATGAGTTTGCATCTAAGGTTATGTAGTAGATATATCCTGGGAGTAAGCAATTCCATGAATTTTTGGTTGGCGTTTGTGAAGACAATTTAAGACAAAGCCATTTTAAACTCTCTATAAAACCTATTTATTATGTTCAAGTCAATCAATGACAGACATCTATTTATACCTGAGCTTTCCAACACAAGTGGATGTACTCAGGTTCCCACTCTATATAATTTGATGCAAGAATACGATCCTGATAAAATTATTTTCCAAAAGAGGACATGAGTTTCCTCTCCTGAGAATATTTCCTGAATGTTCTATAATTTACAGACTCTATAATATGAAAATTATTATTGAAACAACTCATTCTATTTCAAATCTAATTTATACAATAAAGGAGGACGAATTAGACTTTACCTTTTAACCGTAGGGCTCTGAGATTCTCAAGCATGGCGAATGAAGGTTTCAGCATTTCCGGTTCCCTCTCTTGCAGACTCAACACCTTTTAGGTAGGAAAGGAACTTGTTGGCCTGCCCTGGTCTTGGTTGAAGCAAATGGAAGTACTGGGATCCTGAGGATAGCTAGGGGTAAACAGAGCAGAAACTCAAAGAAGATACAAACATCGGGACCACTCTCTGGGTGGGTCACAAGGGCCTGAGTGAACAGCGGTAGACGGTAAGGGGTTACATGGAGAACCCTAGCGCCTTTAGAATACGAAGGCAATGAGGAGCTCTGCTGGCTTCATGGTTAAACACCTGACTCCTAACAGAAAATCTGGTGCTTCAGACCTACTCAGCAGCGAACCCAAAAGGTGACTTCTCAGGAAAAGGACCTGACATTCTGCCCCTGTACAGACTACAGTCAAGAGACCCTCCATGGAGCAGTCCTCCTCTGACACACGGGCCACTCTGTGATGGTAAACTGACCGGAGGGCACCTTACACTGCCGCCACCAAGGAATCTTAATGACAGTCTCATCTGACACATTTTGGTGAAGGACCTTCTACAAAGTCACACAACTGTCAAAGGTAGAGTTGGAGTTGGAGCCCCCAGAAGCTGAGTGCAGAAGAACTAGACTTCTGGTTCTACCGCTCCCTGCATCTACAATCCTGGACAAATCACTGGTAGTCACCACATCTAATCTTCCCATATGAGAAGTGTGCATGATTACGCCTTTCAGGCTGCAGTTAATTCAGTGGGCACTTGTGCGTGGAAGCCCTCTGCAAACCGTGAAGTACACTGAGAAGTCATAATAGCCTCAGAAGCACACCAAGACTGGTCGGCCACTGACATGAGCCAGGAAATAAGATGGATGGACACTCACCCTCTCACCTCAGGCTTGGGTGTCATCTCGTACAGTAAGAGATGGCAAGGTGGTCGCTCACCGCTTCGGGACTGACTCCCGGGAGTCACCAGCAAGACTGTGTGAGTGCCCTTTAGAATTTTCTTTCTTCCCTGAAAAAGCCAATATTGTTAATCAATCTCTCTACTGCATATAGGAGTGTCCACCAGGGATCTCTGGGAAGAGTAATCTTCACATTTAGAAGTATTTTCTCATTATGGATAATGAGATGATGAGGTGAAAAATGATCTTGGCTACTTGTGATTCTAAAAAGCCTTCAGCCTGAATAATCCATGGTGATTTAGACATAATGGCAGCAAAGAAATAACTCATTGACTACAAGGTTCGCTTCGTTATCTAAGCACTTTTACTTCCATACAAATAAGTATCCCCGTGCAAAGCGGAAAAAAGTTAGTAATGGCATAAATTGCGATTGTATAATGATGGTCCAGCAAATGATGCAGAAGGAGAGCTTTCTTTCAGGCAGTTCCATGCTTGAGCCACATTTCCTTGTGGTGTGTACACTATACGGGAGCAATGGTTGGAATCTCTCCTTTGTCCCACATTGTGGGAATGAGAAAGCACCCAACTGGCCAGTTAGGCCTAGATCCTGTTGGAACTTAAATGAAACCATTAGGGGAAAATACTTTGGGAGAATAAGAAATTTTTATTACTTTAATTAATTTTTTTAGATAATTTAGTCCCAAGAATGGAATTGGCAGTATTAGGTGCATATGCTGAAAACACCTATTACCAGAAACACGAGCCCTGGACTTACAACACTCATCAGAATGACCATCTGGATTCTGGTGTCACCTGGAATCATCAGGAAAAAAAACAACACAGTTGCCAAATTGTGTTACAGATCACAAATCCTGCAGGGATTCAGCTATCGGGGAGAAGTGCAGCAGTTGGAATGGCAGGAAGAGCTTGAGGTTTGAGAGGAACTGAGGATGGAGACACAGGCAGGCAGCTTCCAGTCCTGCTTGCGTTCAATGCTGCTGGTATTAGGGTACAAAAAGTCCATTGGTACTATCCTTTTGAAATCTAATATGATATGATAGCAGGAGAATCATACAGTTGGTCTGGCCCTCGTGTTGAATCCTTGCCTTTCTCTGGGCCCCACACGAGTTCTCCATCACGAATCAATTTGGGGACACTAGGGAAATGACAATTAGTCTTGACACAGTGGAAGGAGAAGTAGAAGGAAGTAGAAGTGGAAAGCAGAAGACTCCCACGGTGGCTAATGAAACTTTCTCTCCCTCTCATTATACTGTACAACAAGGGTTCTGTCCTTTCAGAGGGCTGTAGTAATTGCCATCCACCTCCAGGCCCAGCTCAGCTTTGTATCAAGAGTTATGACAGAAATGCTACCTGTTAGAGCACCACGATGGATGGAAAGACAAATGTGGTGGATGGAAAGACAACGCGGTGGATGGAAAGACAACATGGTGGATGAAAAGAAAACACGGTGGATGGAAAGACAACACAGGTGGATGGAAAGACAACGCGGTGGATGGAAAGACAACACGGTGGATGGAAAGAGAACACAGGTGGATGGAAAGACAATGCGGTGGATGGAAAGACAACATGGTGGATGGAAAGACAACACAGTGGATGGAAAGACAACATGGGTGCCAGATGGGAGCCGCAGAGGCAGCTCATTAAAAAAGCAAAATGGTATTCTTAATTTTAATCATCTATTTTACTAAACTCAACATTAACTCCATATCAAGTTTATTAATGACATCTTTCCTCCCCCCACCCCCAACTTTAAAAAAAAAAGAACTCACACTCAGTCTTTGAAATCGGGCAAATATTTGACACTCTCAGCACACTGCCTTTTGGACGAGACACATTTCAAAAGCTTAGTAGCCACTGTAGCTGGTGGTGACGGTGGTAAGCAACAGTTAGAACTGTCCTTTCCCTCTGAGGAGTGGACCTGTCCGAGTTCATGTATGTATCTGAGAGCCTACACTTCCAAAGCATTGGATGCCTGGGTGGAGATACTGTCCATATCTCATGATCCATCCCAAATCCACTCCGTATCATCTCAAGAGGTAAAATATCTACCAGAAAAACTTCAATGAATGCTGGTTTTCTTAATTTTGAGGAGTAGAAAAAAATCACAAAGATAAGGTTGGTGACTTTACTTCTTTAAGACACAAAACTTTTGGATAGTGAAGTCTCACAATTATCATTCGAAAGATTGGGGAGATATTTGCATTCATTATGAGACAGTTGGGAATGAATATCTATATCCATTTTGAGTATGTACAGGTTTGAATGTATATGAATATATACAAAGTACATTCAAATAAAAGTATATAAGGAATACTATAAATAACCTCAGTTGATTTACGAGATATTTGGTAATATGTAAAAGAAGGAAACAAATAAGTAATTTTTAAGACCATGTTTAACCAGCCGATTTCTGAAGGAAATGAAAGCTAACCAACATTAAAGTTAAAAGATACGTGAGAATGGCGCAGCACCAGTCTGTGGTGCTTTCTGTTAAACATAGGGCTGCTACGAGTTAGAACAGACTAAATGGTACTTAACAACAACATCGTCAAAGTAAAGAAACTTCTTAGTATTCATTAATGAAGCCAGAAAGATAGTGCTCAGCGCTGATAACATTATGGAACAAAGTGTACCTTGGCAACATCCTTTTGAAGTACAATATGACTCAATAGCAGGAGAACCATGAAATGATTCCTATTCTCTCACCTGTAATTCCATTCCTGATATGTATCATAAAGACTCCATCAAAAGAAAAGAAGGCATATGTTTGAAAATGTTCATTTCCATTTGTCTGTAATAGCGAAAAATTGGGGGTAGTTAAGCAAATGATACTAGATCACCTTAATGTACAATTACGCACCATTAAAATGGTAATTATAAACATTACATGGAAACATGTTTAAGATATATTCACTGGAAGGAAGAATACAAAATTGTAAATATATTTTGATTACAACAATGTGAAACTATATATGTGGACAGAAGGGACTGTCCAAAAATAAAATAATTATGTAAAGGTAGAGGGATTATGGGTGATTTGGTTTCTTTGTTCTACAAATTCCAAGAAATTGGACCAAGATGGTAGGAAGGAACATATGTCCCTTATTTGTCTTCCATTCTATCCAAAATCTCAGGAAATAAAAGGGATGATCTGAGAAAAAAATGACATTGGTACCCATTCTGGAAAACAGGAACAGATGCAATCTGAAATGCCTGAGGATGATGGAATAAAGGGATGCGGATGCTCTTATACTGATGGAGAGAACAGCCAGGAGCATACAAATGAAGACCGACACAGAGAGAGGACCACCTCTGGAGAATCAATAACCACAGAGTCTGAACATACAAGGAGCTGAAGGAATTTGGGGATACAAAAAACAAAAACAAAAACAAAAACCCACCTCACTGCCACTTAGTTGATTCTCACTCATAGTGAGCCTGCAGAACAGAGTAGAACTGTTTCTTAGGGGTTCTGAGACTATAAATCTTGACAGAAGTAGACAGCCTCATCTGTCTCCACTGGAGTGGCTGGTAGGTTTAAACCATCAACCTTAAAATTAGCAGCCCAATGCTTACCCCTCTGTACCACCAGGGCTCCTTAGGGATAGTGAAGAGGGGAAGTGGGGACAGCTGGACCAGCTGATGCCTTCATCCTCCTAGGGAGCAGCAGCAGCTGTGGTCTTTCCCAGTGAATGTGAATATTGGGGATCGGGGTAGGAGACTATCCCAGTAGGTATCTAATCTTAGGGGCCTGAAGAGCCCTGCCATGTATTCCAGAATGTGAGTTCCCTGCACATCCCAGTACTTGACCTACAGTCACAAGAAGTGCTGTTAGCTGCCTTTGAGTTGGTGCTGACTCATGGTGTCCCTTGCATAATGGAACAAAACATTTTGGGTTCTGTGCCATCTCCATGGTTGGTTGGGATCAGACTGGTGTGATCCATAGAGTTTCATTGGCTGATTTTTGACATAGACCACCACGTCTGTTTCCTAGACCTGTTAGATGTTGTTGTTGTTGTTGTTAAGTGCTGTCTTGTCAGTTCCGATTCATAGTGACCCCGTGCATAACAGAAGGAAACACTATCTGGTCCTGCATCTTCCTCACAATTGTTACATTTGAGCCATTTTTGCTGCTGCTGTGTGACTCGATCTCGTTGAGGGTCTGACTCTCCGCCTTACCCAGCATGATGTCCTGCTTCAGGGACTGGTCCTTCATGACAACATGTCCAAAGTACAAGAGATGAAGTCTCACCGTTTTCACTTCTGAGGAGCATAATGGCTACAATTCTTCCAAGACAGGTATTTTTGGTCTTCTGGCTGTCCATGGTACTGTCAGTCTTCTTCTGCAACACCATAATTCAGATGTCAGGGACAGAAGCCCTAGCTCTCTGTGTGGAAGTTGAGAGGCGTAGCAGCCGTCTTGTGGCCATGACGGGAGTCTTGACTAAGATGAAACTAATGATGAATAGACAGCCTTGGCCAAGGAAGAGTGTGGGTGTAGTAACCTGGAATCTCCTGTTCTGGCATTGGTGGGCAAGCCGATGATGGTGCTTCCCTACCTTAACGTAAAGCCTGCCCCAGGCAGCCTTAGATTCTCTTTCTTAAATGAAAACATCCAAGGAAAACCAGTGATTCCCCATTCCCTTGTGGAAAGCCTGAGTATGACACAGAAAAAAATACAGAAAAGCTAACAGAAAAATTGACTCCCGAAAGATGATTACATCATTACCTACCCATCACACCACTGAGAATCCCTGTGTAGCCAAGTTGACACCTATTTTGGTGGGACACAGTTGAATCCATGATAGATACTTGCCTATTTCCAATGAAACAGTGGGGATTTAAAAAGAACGTGGGTGCCTGAATATATCTCTCCACAAAAGGCATCCCTAGAAATTGACTCACAGTCCCACACAGTCAGGCTGCATTTGGGGGGAGCACAGTTCTCACGACACTTCTCCTACCTGCTGGGGGCCTCCTCCCAGGAGTTCCAATCCTGGGCCTGAGCTCAGGGGCCTTCGTTGTCCGGCTGTAGTCTGTTGGTGGACAGCATGTGCTCAAAGGAAGACAGGTGTCCTAACCAGACTGTGGTGTGTCATTAGCACCGGTGTTTCAGAAACACACACCCTGGAAGGGAGCCTCGGATAAGCAGAGTATCACGGGCCACAATGGGCCTTGCTTTTGCTCAGATTACATTGAAATCTATTCCCAATTGTGAGTTTTAAACAGTGCTATCAGGCTGTTTGACAGCTCCTCCAGGGACATGATTTGGTTCCATCAAGGAGGCAGAATCGACAATGCACACCTCAAGTTTTTTCTTTTATACCAGTGGATAAGCAGGTTGTAAGTCCAGCTTCCATAGGTTTGGAACTGGTGTATATACATGCGTGTGTGTGTGTGTTGAGAATGTGAATATGACGGACCTAACTTAGACTGTTTATCCTGCTCACCATGGCAACGATCAAAATGTTGTTGTCTAAGGGGGTGAGGGATGGGCTAGGTGTATAAGAGAGCATGGTAATCACACTGCGACTGGGGTTATCCTGGGGAAGGTCATCATGCTTGGTGAAATAGAGGGTCAGTGAAAAGGAAGACCCTCCTCAGTGGCTACAACAATGGGTTCTCACAAGACAATGGTTGTGAGAACGGCGCAGGGTGGGGCAGTGTTCTCTTCTGTTGTGCTGGTTGCTGTGAGTCAGAGCTGACTCGATGGCATTTAACAATAACAACATACTGCTTAATGACTTGCCATTTCTACTCCAACTGTGAGATCTTATCCATCCATCCACACAGTAAGTGTATTTTATGTTTTGTTTTTGTTTTAAACCAGAAAGGAGTACAGACGGTTTCTCAGTATAAAAGGCAAATTGTTTATCTTTCATGGAACTATTTTTATAAATGATTCCATTCTGAGAGTCTTCTGAATTTAATTTTAAAACAATTTGTAAATAATTGGTATATTTGTGGCCATCATATTTGAATGTCTTGGATCATCAAGATGTTGCCAATTTCTACATCCCGTACAAGATGTGTGGGCCTAAGGCAACTGCCAAAGCAGTTGTGTCTATGTGTGTGCTTATGTATGTGGATATGTATTAGGTGTGAATTGTGGTTTGGTATGTGTGTGTTTATGTGTCTGGAAGAATACATATGTAGATGTGTGTCTGTAACTGTGTGTTTTGTGTTGGGTGTGTGTAGTGAGGATGGGAGGGGCCAGGACTAGGCCAAGAGCCACAATGAGAGCCTCTTTTCTTCTGTCATTTCCTCTTTTATTTTCTTTATTTCCTTCCTCTCTCCCCCTTCTCCTGGAAGGGGAAAAATGACGGGTGGAAACTCTGAAATAGTGAGTCCTTCAAGGCATCCGAGGTGGGAGATTAGTACGAGAACTGTGAGGAACAACATACATTCAATGCAGTGTGATTGGCCACCATCTTTGAACTGGGAACCATTGTTTCCAGCTCTACCAGTCAAGAGATTTGGTTGCTATGACATGTTTGCATGCTGCCCTTGTTTTCCAGGAAGGAGATTAAGTTTCTTGTAGGGTGCTGACCCCTAATTTTTCCCATTCTCATTCTCATTCCAGTACACCCACGTTTTACCACTTTGGGTCTGTTCTGGTTTCATTTCATTGGTCATGCCTGAACTGAGAAGAACCAATTCGAAAGCCTGCTTTTCAACTGGAAGCGGAAGTTCCATTGAGGTTAAAAATTAAAAAACAAAAGTAGGATAGCAAGAACTCTGAGCTCAATAAGGCAGGCAGAGTCCTGGCTCAGGGCCGGTGGTAAAGCGGTCAGAGAGCACTGCCCATGGAGGAGACCATCTCTCAGAAGGGGCTGCTGGCTGGCAGGAGGTTTTCTTCCTCAAGAGCCTCCATGAGCTGTGCAAATTGGGTCCTAACTCCACCACTTTACGGCTGTGGCATCTTAGGCAGGTCGCTCATCTCTCTGAATCTGAGTTTGCTCTCTGTGAAATGAATGGGATGAGAGTAATGAACAACATCTGCTCTGCCTACTTCTAATGGTTGTCCTGAGTACAGAAAAGGACAAAAATACGTGGTTTAAAGGGCCAATGAAATGCTCCTCTTAACTGAATTATACATGTGAAAAATGAATAGGCAAATATTGTCTTATCTATATGTTTACAACAATTTTTAAAAAGAGACAAAGAGAGAGTTCGAAGTGTCACAGAATAGTATCTGCCCTAACTATGGTGAGATTGTCTGTACTTTCCTGCTCTAGAATGCTATTTCATAAAAATACACATTACTGGCTGAGTCATTTAAAAAAAAAAAAAAACTTGTCTTAGATGGAACAATAGGTCTCGCATAGAAAACTAACTATGGACTGAAAGCCAGAATTCACACTCATTTGCGAGCCTTGGTGTTGCAGTGGTTAAAGTGCTTGGTTGCTAACCAAATGGTCCATCCGGCCCACAGGAGAAAGATGTGGCAGTCTGCTTCAGTAAAGACTGGGAACGTTAATGGGACCGTTTCACTCTGTCCTATACAGGTTGCATCACGTTGGGTTTGGTGTGGTGTGTGAATCACCACACACAAAAGGTTTGATTTTCTTATGTCCTTTCAATCTAGAACTGAGCAGATATGTTTATAATTAACTGAAACATAATGAGAATGAAATTGATTTCGTAAATGTAAAACAAAACTGCATCTTCAGAATCTCCAAGTCGAACTTTATCCAACTGATACTGCATCTGGTTCCAGTCTCAGACAAAGGAAATGTTCTTTACCAGTGGTCCCTGACATTTGTGTCACTATCTTTAATGATCGCTTACAAGTGCAGCCAGGGGGCAGCCCAGCTCTCAGGATGGCTGCCTCTTCAGCATGGCCCTGGTCATTAGTGCTCAGGAGGGATGGGGTTGACACCACTGGGTGTCTTCCCCAGCCACGGCTGTTCGTAATTGTCAGCATTGACAGCAGGGTCTGTCATTCTAGGAATGGCTCCTTGACTTTACGCTAGACTCCAGACACCTTGAATCTGACCTAATTAGCAAGGCCAGCTCTTCCTCCCCAGCCATCTTTCCCCCAACAAACTACTTTGGAGCGAGGGTAGCTGGATTCACAGTGGCACACTTAGCTTTTGATTCTGGGCCCTTGTTATACAGGGAAGGTTTCAGTCTCTGCAGTAAGAGAGGAAAACACATCTGGTGCTCAGCAAAGTGGAGATACGGTGGGTGGTGGGGACAGAACCAGGTATGGCAGCTCATCGGAGAGGACACTGGTGGCATTAGTTCTGACAGGGTTATGGGGGTGGAGAAGCAGATAAGCACAATGTTGTGTAGAGCCTTCATTGTGGTTCTTTCAGCTCTAGGACTCCAGATTTGCAAACAGAGGGTGGCTGAGCTGCTGGAGAACACTCTGATCCTATCAGTAACACGTGGCTCTACAGGACTCCTTGGAGGCAGCTCCGCTGGATTGATATGCAAGATGTAATCTGATTAGCAATAGAGGAAACTGCATGCTACTGAGATGTATTCACAAGGATCAGTTAAGCCTTATTATGGCATACTTAATTCTGCAGTTTCGGAGGGGTTACTTTGCTGGGATACGCAAGAACGACTGTATAAATATACCCACTGGTTTCCCTTGCTCTGTTTTGTGTGTAATGGGATGTTGCACTCAAGTTAATTACCACGAGCACACATTGTTAAAAAGAAGGGACTATTCGTTGGTATGGAATCCTGATGTGGCACTGTAGGATCAACACTGGACTGTTAACCACAAGGTCGGCAGTTCAAGCCCACCAGCTGCTCCTTGGAAACCCTATATAGAGTCACTATGAGCTGGAACTAACTGATGGCACTTGACAATAATTTCTTGGTATGGAGTCCTGGTGTGACACTGTATAATAAGTACTGGACTGCTAAGGTTAGCAGTCCAAACCAACCAACTGCTCCTTGGCAACATTAAACAGGGTCACTGAGTTGAAATCGACTCAATGACACTTAACAACGACAATAGCATTCCTTGGTATGGGGGTGAATGTGGTCTATGTCAGGAGGTAGGAAACTGACTAATGAGGTTGACAACATAAACAATAGGATCCTAGTAGGTCTCACCCACTGCCCTTCAGCATTCAGATTCATACTGACCCTGTAAGGACAAAGGAGAACTGCCCCAGACAGGGTCCGAGTCTGGAAATCTCTATGAAAGAAAATAGGCTACTCTCTCTTTCTCCCGCAGGTCAGCTGCTGGTTTGATCTGCCCACCTTTCAGTTAGTGCTTAACCCTCAGCATCACCAGCATTCCTTCATTAGTAGTTAGATAAATATAGTCAGCTCTCAGTTGTCTGCTCATGACTTATCATTTTGGAAGGTAAACTCTGGCTAATGAATACAAATATCTCACGGTTGACTAGGTATATGCACAGAAAAGAGCGTAAAGTTGTTGCGAGGTTAGATTAAGCCAAACACAAAAGATGCAAAATTCATAATGAAAATAATTGGTTAATTAATTAATCCATTCTTTATCCAGCACATAGTAATAAGCACTTATTATGCACCATGCCCTGGAGATACAGGGTGAACAAAACAGGCAAACTCCCTTCTTTCCAGAAGCTTACACTTCAGTGGATTGGAGATGACTCAGCAAAAGGAGTAATCAAGAAAAATATCACCAGACAGCAAGACAGTGCCAAGGAGTCTCCAAGGGTGGGCTTAAGTTAACAGCATCTGCAGAATCTTAGAAATGCAAAAATCCTTAAGTTCTACCCGGAGACCTACTGAATCAGAAACTCTGTGGATGGACAGAGGAAAGAGTGTTCCATGATCTCCAGGGTGTTCTGAGGCAGGCTCAACCCTGAGAATCACTGTGCTGTACACAGAGGTGCAACTGCAAGAAGTGTTTCATTTGTGTTGGGTGCTGAGGAAAGGCCTCTCTGGAGAGTTGACATTGAAGTCATCATCTGAATGTCAAGAAAATGTATCCATGGATCTGGAGAGAAAACAGAGGTTCAACTGGGAAAGAGCGCAGTTGATTTGAGGAGCAGAAGGAAGGTGTCTATGGCTGGAACACAGTAGCCAAGTGAAGAGTGGTTCAGTCTTTGGTCAGAAATATAAGCAGAACTCTGGTGGTGGTGGGCAGGGCTCTGGTG
>NW_006408555.1:7155083-7212042 GCF_000296735.1 Chrysochloris asiatica | reverse complement strand
GCAGGGCTCTGGTGATGTGGGCAGGGCTCTGGTGATGTGGGCAGGGCTCTGGTGGTGTGGGCAGGGCTCCGGTTGTTGTTGATGTGGTGTGCTTCTCAAAGCTAATGGGCTTATGAATCCCTAGCATCTTATTAAAAAAATGGATGTTCTGAGTCAGTAGGTCTGGGATGGGGAATAAGAGTCTACATTTAAAACCTACTGAGTGATGTTGATGTTGCTGGTCTGTGGGAAACATTTCAGTAGCAAGAATATAATTGTTGTGTACTGTCGAGTCGATTCTGACTCTTAGTGATCCGACAGGACATAGGTTTCCTAGGCTGTCCTGTTGTGTCACTATAGGATAAGCACTGGATTGTTCACTGAAAGGTAGTGTGGTTCAAACCCACCAGCCACTCCTGGGAAACCCGATACAGGCTTGCTGAGTCGGAACCGACTCAATGGCACTTCACAACAGGAACAATCTTTACCCTGTAGATGCCAGAGCTTTTCTTATGTGGAGTTGCTGGTGGTTTTGAGTTGCTGACCTTTCACTTAGCAGCTCAGTGCTTAACCTTCAGAGGGTACATGGGCTTTGCATCATGAAAAGTTGTGAATGTATGTTACGAGTTCAGATGGGAACGTTTCTATTTTGCTTCTTTGTTCCAAGCAAATTGATCTTTGATTTACACTGGGAAGTTGTTCAGTGAGGGATGGTTGGCTGGGTTAGATGGAAATTGGGACAATTGAGAAGTTGTTGTTGTTAAGTGCTGTCGAGTTGGTTCCGGTCCATAGCAAGCCTGTGGAGGGTTTCTGAGTAGTGGCTGGTGAGTTTGAACTGCTGAATTTGAGGTTCAAACCAACTTTGCAGTCCAGCTTATTAACCTATGACACCACACCAGGACTCCAATGGGGAGGTATTGGGAATGAATTGAAAAGGAAAGGGATGTCATTTAGAGCTGAGTGGCAGAATCTGGACAGATGTGGCTTGCCTTCAACACACAGCTGTTCCCACCCTGTCAGGTCTTTGTGTCTGGGGACTCTTGGGCTATCTTGTGTTCGGGGTTCTTGTCCCTGCCCCTCAACTCCTATCTTAGGGCAGTAGGACCAGTGGAATCCTCAGCTTCCCCCAAACTCCTGGTTTCCCATTACTAATGCAGAATTAGTCAATCAGTATGCAGAGCAAATAATAGGAGAAGCTGTACTATATGAGGAAGAATATCGCATCAGGATTTGAGGAAGAGTCATTAACAACCTTTGATATGCATGTAAAACAATCTTGTTTGCTGGAAGTGAAAACCCCTTAAAATCCTGACTGATGAAGATCATGGATGACGGTCTTCAGTATGGATTGTACCTCAATGGATCTTTCCTCACCAGTAGACCAATAAATAACATCATGATAAATGGAGAAAAGATTGAAGTTGTCAAGACTTCATTTTGCTTGGAACAACAATCAACACTTATGGAAAAGGCAGTCAAGAAATCGAAGGATGTATGGCATTAGGTAAATGTGTTACACAGACCCCTTTAAAATGTTTAAGAGCAAAGATAGCAGTTTGAAGACAAAGGTATGGTTGACCCAAGCTATGATATTTTCAGTCACCTCATATGCATGTGAAAGTTGGACAATGAATAAAGAAGACTGTGGAAGAATTGATTCATTTGAATATGGTGTTGGAGAACAATTAAAATTACCATGGATTTCCAGAAGAACAAACAAATCTTTGTTGGAAGAAGTACAGCCAGACTGCTCCTTAGAAGCCAGGAGGGTGAGACTTTTTCTCTTATACTTCAGATTTGTTCTCAGGAAGGACCAGTCCCTGGAGAAGGCCATCATGCTTGGTAAAGTGGAGAGTCAGTAGAAAGACTCCAACGAGATGAATTCATACAGTGGTAGCAGCAATGTGTTCAAAAGTAAAAAGAATTCTGAGCATGCTGCAGGATTGGACAGTGTTTCATTCTGTTGTACATAGGGTTGGTTACTATGAGTCGGAAATGACTAGATGACACCTAACAACAACAACAACAACAACAACAACAATGCTGACTGTGAGAAGACTTCAGATTGCTCCTCGTCCATTTTCTCCCTCCTGAGTCCCCAAGTCTGGAGATCAGCTGAGGGACATTCTCTGGGGCGGGGGGTGGGGGAACACTTTAGATGAGGCCCTGCCCCACAAAACACAAGTTATTTGTGTGTCCAGGGGTATATAACCCCATGGGCAAGATAAGCAAGGGATCACTGCGCTCATTTACTAACTTGTAGTGAAGAATTTCACATGGGAAACTGTTCACTGCAGATAAGGAAGTAAGCACAAGTAAGCCCATGCTTACCTTGTTTACGGGGCACCCCATCCCTGTATATTTGAGAAGAGACTTTGATTCTGTAGGAAGGTGCTGTAGGTTGGGAGATAGGCAGACTCCAGCCAGACCTAGCAGCAGAATCTTTGATGTGGTAAAATCATGAAATTGTTCACTACACATTAGTAAGTAAGCCTGTGTTTATTACCGCTCAATCTGACAGCAGGTCCCATGGTGTCTGTATCAATAGATCAGTCAGCTCTTTAAAGGCACAGAATCAGTTATATATATTAGAATACATGATCTATTTCAATCATGCAATTGTGGGGCTGGCAAGTCTGAAATCCACTGAGTGGGCCAGCAGACTGGAGAATCAGGCAGGATTCTGGGATGCATTCTTGTTGTGGGTAAGTGCCCTGTAGTTGGTTCCAGCTCATAGTGACCCTGTATAGGGTTTCTCAAGAGCAGCTGATGGGTTTAAACTGCCAATCTTGTGGTTCTTGGGTCCAGTGCTGATCCTACAGCACCATGGTTCCAGAAAAACCCTCTTCCTGGGAGGCAGACCTCCCTGTCAGTAGTTTCTGCTCCTCAGCTCTGTGTTGCCCTCTGCTGGGCAATGGGATTTGGAGCTCTACCCTAGGCACTCTTCAGCTCTTTGAGTTACGTCAGCCCTCCCCACTTTCATTCTTAATTTTCCTCACGCAGCACACACTTACGGAGCATATTCTGTATGCCAGGAGCTGCCTTCGGCCCTGGGGTACTACAGGAGAATAAGCTGAGTGCCTGTCTCTGAGACCCCACTGTGTAAGAGGGAAGGCAAAAAGATAGCCCACCATTATAATACAGCTTGAGAAGGGCCACAGTGGAGCCAAGCTCACGATGGATAGGGTCACAGAGTAAAGTTGTGTTAACACTGTTTGGGGAATCAGGGAAGGCTTCGTTAAGATTTTGACATTCATGTTGGGATATAAAGCATGGTCACGAGTTGGCAGATTGTTGGGGTCTGAGATGGATAGTACAGGAGCGAAGGGAAGACACTAGAAATGACATTTTTCACTTAATAAATTGCATTATTCGCTTAATAATGAACCATTCAGTGTGTTAGAGGACAATGTCATAGATCATTTAAATTCCTATCATCTTTGCCTTGAGGCTTAAACACTGGGGTCTTTTTATAGTCCCGCTGCCTTGCATTAAAGCATACAAATATTCCAGAAAAATAAGTACCGTGCTCTTCTGTTGGAAACCAGGGCCTTGTCCCCCAACAAACAGTAAGGAAAGGAATGGGGTGCCCGGGAGCTCTGTATTGCTGTGAAGTCCAGGACACTGTCTGCTCTGCCTCTCTTCCTCAGACTGAGCAATTGCTTATCTCCACTCCTGTGTGCAAGATCGGCGGTTCAAGCTCACCAGCTGTTCCTTGGAAACCCTATACAGGGTCGCTATGGGCCAGAACCGACTCGACAGCACTTGACAACAACTCCTGTGTTATTTGCAATGTATGTGCTGCATACCAAAAATAACAGTAAATGCATTGTCCCCAGAAAGATGTTTTGTTCCTGTTACTGGTTAAAAAAAACTTAGCTCACTAACACTTCACCCCCTCAGTCACACCCTTCTTTCACCAGAGTCTGCTCATCAAGACAAGTGACAGTTTCAATTGTTATTTGCAGAGAGTTGACATCCAGGCTGGGCATCCTGCCTGCCGAGTGGCATGAGCTTAGGATGAATGGTAAGTTAACGAGCAGAGCCTGCCTCCCCTCCCCCAGCGTGAGGTACAGTAAACAGCATCTGGCTTGGTTATGCACACAGAGAGAGCCAGAGAGATGTGGAACTCCAGGGAAGATGAAGCCGTAATAGCTGTACCTGGATGAAAAATGAAAATGGAGACTTTGTAGCCTGTTGGTCAAAGGAGCACATGCTGCATCATGGAGCCTGAGCTCCTTGTGGCCAGGGGCCTTCTCCTATCCCCTTTCAGCTCCCTGCTTCAGCTGTCTGCTCCCATAAAGATTTCCAGTCTCAGCAACACTGTGAGTCAGAATTGGCTCCACGGCAGTGGCTCTAGTTTGGTTTTATTGGTTCCTCTCCTAGGGTCTCGCCAGTGGTAGATGTTCCTTTGAAATTACTCATTTAATTGAGCCTTTGGACAGAAGGGCCATCTTCTGGAAAAGACTTTTGGTAGCTGAGAGTCCAGGTCCGATGTGGAGGCTCTCATGGGAATGACCACTGTCCTCAGTTTCTTTATACTGCTTCATTATGTTTCCTGGCCTGGGCCTTCAGCCATCCTGTGTTCTTGACACACTCTCTGTAGTGTAATTCAGAAAACCACGTACAGCCTTTTCTTAGTCTTTCCTTAGCATTTACGTCTTTCCTGAGATAGTTCGTTGGTAGCTGAGATGGGACGTCAAAAGATAAGACAGATAGCAGGAGCTATTAGGACACATCTTGGATAAAAGTCTATTCCACTGGGAAATGAATGCCCAGTGAAAGAAGTAAGAGAGAAGATTCTTACAAAAGCTCCACTTCCCCAAGCTTTGTTGTTGTTGTTGTTAAGTGCCATCGAGTCGGGTCCGACCCATAGCGACCCTGTACAGGGTTTCCGAGGGTGTAAATCCCCAAGCTTAGCACTCAAAAAAAACTTAGAATTCTACAATGATGGAATGTGGGACTGGAGAGTCATTATTTTGTTGTTGTTGTTATGTGCCGTGGAGTTGGTTCCGACTCATTGTGACCCTACACAGGGTTTCTGAGGCTGTAAATCTTTACTGGAGCAGACCACCTCATCTTTCTCCTGCGGAACCGCTGGTAGTTTCGAACTGTTGACTTTGCAGTTCACAGCCCAATTCGTAACCACTACGCTACCAGAGCTCCTTAGGTGCCATCAAGTCAGTACCTACTTATAGCAACCCTATGCACCTCAGAACTAAACACTGCCTGATCCTGGGCCAACTTCACAATTGTTGCCATGCTTGAGCCCATTGATGCTGCCACTTTGCCAATCCATCTCGCTGGGGGTCTTCCTCTGATTCTCTGACCCTCCACCTTACCAAACATGATATTCTTTTCCAGTGACTGGTTCCTCCTGACAAAGGATCATATATTATAAGAGTGTGTCTTTATGGATGGTGTGTTTGTGTTTGTTCATCCACAAGAACATATCCTTACTTGGGATGGAGTACAGAGAAGAGGGTTTTATTTTTCTTGCACAAAGAAGCGTGGTTGAGTCATTGGTGGAAGAATGCCGGGGCCTGTTTTCTGCCATTCTCCTTATCTTTCTCTGCTGTCTCTTGACTTATGGTTACAAGATGGCTGCATAGCTTTAGATTTCAAGGCCATGTGCAGGTGGGGAGAAAGGATGGGGGAGATGTCACCCACATTGGTCCCTTACATCAGGGAAAGCAAACATTTCCCAGAAGTTTCCCCATATGACTTCTTCTGCATTGCTTTACCTAGAACTGTATTCCTCGGACTGCGTCCAGTGATACGGGATCAGATAAACGTGGTAACAGGACCCACTGTTGTCAGGGAGGACATCGAGGGGCTGTTAGTAAGAACGAAGTGGGGAATGGATACTGACAGGAAATGAACAATGTCGGCCTGCATGGGAAGTCTGCTGGTACTCAACACTGGTGGGAAAAAGAGTTTTAACAATACCCCAGTGTTTACCCCGTACAAACAAGTTCATGCTGTGTCATTACACTCCACTGCCCTGGCAGAACTGGAAGTAGGGGTGGGCTGTCTGCTTTTGACCACTCTGGGTACCCGTAGCTGGCTCAGATAGTCAGGTAAAGTCCAAGTAAATGAGATCTAGCTGCACTGAGAGAGGCAGTACTCAATTTACATATTAGAATTGTAACTCCTACTAGCACTGAGTCATGCAGTGTTGTTGTTGTTGTTAAGTGCTGTTGAGTTGACTCCACCCCATAGTAACCCTGTATAGGGTTTCCGAGGAGCAGCTGGTGAGCTTGAACCCTTGCAGTTCAAACAGCTTTGCAGTCTGGCGCATTAACCCACAGCACCACACCAGGACTCAGTGCCATCAAACTGGTTCTGAATCTCCATGGCCCCACATAGGGTTTCCAAGGCTGGACATCCTTGCTGGAGCAGAAATCCTTATCTTTCTCCAGTAGAGCAGCTGGTGGGCTCGAACCAAGGACAGTCCAGTGCTTATCATACAGAGTGGCCCTGCTCCCCAGGAGTCTCCCCAGGATATGCCGAAGACTCTTGGTATTTTCCCCAAAGTTTTCTAGAATCCCTCCAATTCGTGAATAGCACTACAGGGACCCAGAAACTTACACTGAAATGCAGATGCTGGCTCATTCACTGCCTAAATGACTAATTCCCCCCACACCAGCTCACACTGGGGGGCGGTTCAAATTAGTGCCTTAGCAAAATTACAAATTGCTACATGTCATGGGCCGCCAGGAGCTCTCACAGACAGTCAAAAGCATGCATGTGAAATTTGCAAATGGGAAAATGCCTACTGTGCATTTTCCAGAAGGTTTTCATGTCGTGTGTGAAATATTGAAACAATGACACTATGGGCTTTCAGTATTTATTTCAGAAAGTATTGAAATGGCTTCATTAGTACTAGTATTTTACTTCCAAAAGGGGGGCTAGGGACCACTGTCCTCAGATGTTCCACCAGAGAGAGTGTCAGACCAAAGCCTGGGACCCCTTTGTCTTCCAGACTTGCATCTCTCCACACAAGGTGGCTGGAGCCACAGTCCTGCTTAAAGCAGAGCATCCTGGGGAGTAGGGCTCAGGCCTTACTAGAAGAGGGGGTGGGAATAGAGGGCTAAGAAGCAGAGCACGTGGGGTCAAGCGTCCACTGAGTGTCAGGTGGTGGCTGCCCGAGGTGCACTGACTGTCGGGTGTTGGCTGCCCAGGGTGCACCGAAGAAAGGGAGCTGGTCAAGCCCAGTGGAAGGGCTGGGAATTGGGCTTCAATGTCTCCCTTCCCCCTATCCTATTTGTCGTTGTTATTAGGCGGCATTGAGTCAATACCGACTCCTAGTGACCCTATACACAATGGAAGGAAACACTGCCCATCCTGGGCCAACGTCACAATTGTTGCTAAGTTTGAGCCCATTGACGCCACCACTGTGCCAATCCATCTCCTTGGGGGTGTCTTCCTCTTTTTTCTCCGACCCTCCAGTTACCAAGCATGATACCCTTCTCTAGTGACTAGTTCCTCCTGTAGCCCCTTCCATATCTTCTTCTGTTTTTCTTTTTTAATTTAATTAATTTATTTTTTCATATCTTCTTCTTTTAAAAATGTAAACACCCTTCCTCATGGAACTCATGCTGAATGGAGGACATCAAGGTGCTGAAGTATCTCATCACCGTATAATTTCTCATCACCATACATTTCATACATGTTCCTAGGAACATTAGTGCTGCAATGGTAGATTTCTTGTTGTTCATACAGGAGACCTGCATTCTTTTCCTGGCCAGAGTACTTCCAGGACACTTCAGTACTTATATCGATTTTTATCTGTATATCTGGGGGCCTTCCATGTGGGAGCCCTGGGTTTGATTCCTAGCCAAGATGCCTCAACAATCTCTAACCGTCTGTAGGGGAGACTTGGTGTTGCTGTGACAGGAAATCCGTTTCAG
Source organism: Chrysochloris asiatica (assembly GCF_000296735.1). NCBI lineage: Eukaryota > Metazoa > Chordata > Mammalia > Afrosoricida > Chrysochloridae > Chrysochloris > Chrysochloris asiatica. The sequence continues at coordinate 7,204,150 of NW_006408555.1, read as the reverse complement.
TGGAACTTTCAGGCTAAGATGGACTAAGAAGAATGGGCTGGTGATCTAGTGCTAAAGAATAGTCAGTGCAAACCCAGAAATGACAATGGTCTACTCCACAATCAGTTGTGGAGACGGCACAGGACTGGGCAACATTACGTTCCATTGTGCCGGGGGTCACCATGAGTAGGGGGCCAATTCCCCTGCAGCTAACAAAAACTGCCTCTGTATGTGTCTCTGTCCTATTTCTGTCTCTCTGTACTTAACTGGCATTGTTGTTGTTGTTATGTGCGGTTGCATCAGTTCCAACCCATAGCAACCCATAGCAACCAACTCATAGAAACCCACAGGGTTTCCTAGGAGTGAGCGGCTGGTGAGTTTGAACTGTGGACCTTGTGGTTCAGATGACCTTGTGGCCCAGTGCTTATCCTACAGTGCCACACTATATCCAGTACTGTCATACTTAAAGAAATACCAAGATGTATCTAAATGCAACAGACTGAAAACCAGTATTGCAGTCCCATATTTTAGCACGTAAAATATGCAGCAACTCCGTGAGAGGAAAAGCTATGCGTTAACCTAAGCATTCCCTCACCTTTGTACTTAAAGTTCTCTAGAAAACTTGGGCAAAGACCAGAACTTAAACAAGCTTACGTGAGGTTTCTTTTACCAGAAGGCTGAAAAGTGTTCCGACATTCCTAATGACACCTTGCCCTTTAGGCATCATCCTCGATGATTCATACATTTCATACATGTTCCTTCATTTTGTTCTTCCCCTTCATAACAGAACAGGACGTTGGCCAGCTTGAAGTCAATGAGCATCTGATTGAGGCTAATGACTTATCACTTTCCACAGGCCTAATGATTTCTATCTTTGTCTCAATTGTATTGAGTTAATGAGACCAATGCGTCTCATCCTAGCTATCAGCACTTTCATTTTTCTTTCGCCACTCATTTTGCAAACCTAATAAGAGTAAAATGAAATAAAATATTCATGTAGTTGCACAAACACTGCTTTACCTTCTAAGACACGGCTGCTGCTAAAACGGAAACATTGGTGGGCAGGCAGTGCTATCATGTGACATCAGGAGATGGCCAACCATGTACAGAAGCATGGGTGAAAAAGCCCAGATTTATAAGGTTCAATGTAGGAAGTATCAACAGGTGGGTAATCTGCATGGTCCAGATCATAGTTTATCATTGGCTCAAAGTCAGAGACTGAATCCAAAGCTGGGATCAGAAGCCAGAACTCCAAATTGTTGTTGTTGTTGTTAAGTTGCTGTTGAGTTGGTTCTGACTCATAGCAACCCTGTATAGGGTGACTGGTAGATTTGAACTACTGACCTGGTAGTTAGCAGTCCAGTGCTCTTACCTGATTGCTCTGTCTTTCTTTTTAATTTAAAGGTTTTTATTGTGGATGGAGTGAAAGTTTACAGGGTAGATCATCGGTTTTACATTCAACAAATCATACACCTTGTTTCTTTACAATGATTATAATCCCCTCCATGTGCCTTCAGTTACCAGTGTTTCTATTCATTTTAGCGTTTTTTTTTTTTTTCAACACTCAGGCATATATAATACTTTACATCACCAAAGGGCACATTCTGCAAGTCTGCTTCCTGGCCGCCATCTCTTAGGCCTTCTCTTCCCATGAATCTAGAGTCCTCAGCCGCTCCCTCTCTCTATGTCCCCATCTCTGCCTCCATCTCTAGTGTTGCTGCTTCTCTGGATAAGATCTCACATTCTGCTTGTGTTCTTCGCCTTTGATGACCCTAGATCCTTTGTTTCTGGACTGTAAGATTAGCCACTCCCCTGTTTTTGTTACAAAACTTCGACCTTTATAATTATGACAGTCGTAATTAGTCATGATAACAGTTACTCACTATTGAATCATAGGAATCTTATCCCCATCTCTTTCAACCAGACTCATATAGACAAGATGCAAACTATTCATCTTTCTTTCCCCACACACTATTAATCTAAGCTCCCCCTTGAAACCATGTAAGGTAGTCACTTCATACCTTTATCACCCCATCATTTTAGGTAGCCAATGCGTAGTGGTTGCGAATCGGGCTGCAAACCGCAAGGTCAGCAGTTTGAAGCTACCAGCTGTTCCTTGGGAGAAAGATGATGCTTTCTGCTCCTGTAAAGATTTACAGCCTCGGAAACCCTGTACAGGGTCGCTGTGAGTCGGAACTCACTCCATGGCACATAACAACAACAACGTCTAAGTTGCCTGTCCCTATTTACCTTGTGTACAGAGGGACAGAGGGGATAGCATTGATACTTGATGTGAAGACTCCTTCCCTCTCTGTGTTGGTATTTAGAGTTACTACCTCCACAAGTATAGATCAAGTTCATCAAATTGTAGCAATATACCCTCGTTTCCTTTATCAAAATTTGTTTTGTTCTCTCTCTCTCTCTCTCTTTTTCTTTAAATCTTCATCTAGTTGAGTTCTGATTATCAAGCCATCAAGGAAAGCTAGGTCAAATGGATACTATCTGCAACTTTGGATGTTCTTGTGCGACCCCTCTCACTTCATATCAGCTGGATTGCCTGATCTCTCTGGATTTATAAAGAGGGTGCTATGGATTGAATAAAGCATACCAAAAAGATTATGTTGAAGACCTACACACCTCCAAACAGACTGTCAAAATATGTAAGGAAAAACCTGATAGAACAGCAAGACTAAATAGCAAAATCCACTTTTGCAGATGGAGATCACCCACCCACTTTTAACACCTGATAGATCAAGCAGGCTGAAAATCAGCAAGGACAGAGTTGACCTGAATGGAGCTTTCAACCAACTGAATCTACCTGTTCATAGACAACTCCATCCAACAACAGGCGGGCACACGCTCTTCTCAAGCTTCCATGGAGCACTCACATTGTGGTCCATGAAACACACCGTAATAAATTTAAAAGAACAGATTCCTACCGAGTATGTTCTCAGATCCCAATGGGAAGGAACCTATAAATCAATAACAAAAAGGTAGTTGAAGTTTCCTAAATACTTGGAAATGGAACACCACACTTATAAAGAATGCATGAAAAAACAGTCTTAAGAGGGAAAAAACTGAATGAAATGAAAATGAAAATATAACAGCAAAATTTGTGGTGTTTGGGGAGAAATTTAAAGCATCCAATGCATATAAAATCAATACTCTTCAGTTTCCATCTTAGGGAGCTAGTAAAAGAAGAGCAATTCAAGTTTAAAGCTAGCAGAAGAAAATAAATTGTAAAAATTAGAGTCGAAATCAATGAAATTGATACAGGAAACAATAGAGAAAAATGTATGAAAACAAAATCTGGTTACTTGAAAAGATCAATAAAATTGGTGATTCCCTAGACAGGATATACGAGGAAGAAAGGAAGAAGACAGAAAATACCAATATTGGAAATATAAGAGAAGTATTACTAATGATTCCATTAAGATGAGAATAAAGGGATACTATGAACAACCTATGAGCTATGAGCTCTGGTAGCGTAGTGGTTACGAATCGGGCTGCGAACCTTAAGGTCAGCTGTTCGAAACTACCAGCTGCTCTGCGGGAGAAAGATGAGGCTTTCTACTCCCGTAAGGATTTACACCCTCGGAAACCCTGTACAGGGTCGCTATGGGTCGGAACCGACTCGAAGGCACTTAACAACAACAACAACAACAATGAACAACCTAAATAGCGACTATACACATGGACCTTGCCAGATGGAATACAAAGGAGTTAATTCAATGACATCTATGGAAAGAGACCACGGAAAAGCTCAATATCATCAGCCCAAACAAGGTCAGTAGTCGGCTGTGGAACAGTCCATCATTTATTCTCATGCAGCTTCAGATTGAAGCTGAAGAAAATTAAAACCAGAATAACACTATGAGTATAACCCACCTCAATTTGGAGACCTTCTCTCAAGAACACATTTGGGGCATTAGACCTTAATGACCCAAGAAGAGGATGGAAGGAATCAAGAACATCATACAGGAAGCGTTCGTTCATCTATGTCAAGGAATTTGGAAGACAGCAACCTGGTCAACCAATTGGAAAAGATCTGTATTTGTGCCCATTCCAAAGAAAGGTAACCCAACAGAATGCAGAAATCATCAAATAATATTATTAATGTCACATGCAAATAAAATTGTTGAAGATAATTTAAAAATGGTTGCAATAGTATATTGACAGGAAATTGTCAGAAACTCAAGGCAGATTCAGAAGATGACAGGAATAAGGGATATCATTGCTGATGTCAGTCAGAGCTTGGCTGGAAGAAGAGATTACCAGAAAGATGTCTACTTGTGCTTTATTGACTATGCAAAGGTATTCAATTGTGTGTAACCATAACAGATTGTGGAAAATATTGTGAACAATGGGTATTCCAGAATCCTTACTTGGGCTCATGAGGACTCTGTATATTCTGTACCAAGAAGCAGTTGTTCAGATAGAACAAGGGGATACTTAATGGTTTAAAATCAGGATGTACATCAGGATTGTGTCTTTTCATCATACTTAAACTGTATGTTAAGCAAATAATCTGAGAAACTGGATTGTATGAAGAAGAATGTGGCATCAGGACTGGAGGAAGACTCGTTAACAACCTGCAGTATGCAGATCACACAACCTTGCTTGCTGCAAGCAAAGTTTTGAAATACTGATGAAGATCAAAGACTATAGCCTTCTTTATGAATTACACCTCAATGTAAAGAAAATGAAAATGCTCACAACTGGACCAATAAATAACATCATGATAAAAGGAGAAAAGATTGGACTTGTCATATACTTCATTTTGCTTGAATCCACAGTCAAGAAATCAAAAGACATATTGCAGCTGTTGCAAAGGCCTCTTTTAAATGTTAAAGAGCAAAAATGTCACTTTGAGGACTAGGATATGTCTGACCCAAGTCATGGTATTTTCATATGCGTGTGAAAGTTGGACAGTGCAGAAGCAACACTGTAGAAGAATCAATGCATTTGAATTATGGTGTTCATGAAGAATATTAAAAGTTCCATAGTCTTCCAGGAGAACAACTAATCTGTCTCGGGAGAAGTACAACCAGAATGCTCCTTAGAAGCATGGATGGTAAGACTTCGTTTCTAATACTTTGGACTTGTCATCAGGAAGCACCAGTCTCTGGAGAAGGACATGCTTGGTAACATTGAGGATCAGTGAAAAAGAGGATGACTCTTAATGAGATAGACAGACACAGTGATGACAACAATGGGCCCCAACTTATCAATCGTGAGGATGGCACAGGACTGGGCACTGTTTGGTTTGGTTTTGCATTCATTTGGTTGCTGCAAGCTGGAAATGACTCCAAGGCACTTAAACAACAACAGTGAAAAACTCTTATACCTACAAATTTGATAAGTTTGATGAAATTGACCTAATTGCTGGAGAGACACAAATTACTAAAACTCACACAAAGAGAAATAGATATTTGGAATATAGCTTTATCTCCTAAAGAGACTGAATTGATTATTTGTAATCTTATAAAAAGACAGCACCAAGCCTACATGGTTTCCCTAAGGAAGAAATGATATCAATTCTTCTCAATTCTTTTCCGGAACATAAAAGCAGATGGAACTCTTCTTAACTTAGTCTACGAGATCTTCATTACCTAATACCTATCAGGAAAGAAAAATTACAAGCTAATATCTCTCATTAACATAGATGTGAATATCCTCAACAAAATATTAGCAAATTGAATCAAATTATAAAAAGAAGTATAAACAAACCATGGCCAAGTGGAATTTATTCCAGGTATGTGTGATTGGTTCAGTATTAGAAAGTCACACCAGCACTTCAAGAAGTTAGAGAAGAAAAATTATGAGTGTGTAAATTGATATAGAAAAAGCATTCTTCATAAAAAACCCCTAACAAGTAAAAGTGTAGAGCTTCTGTAATGAGGAGGTCAGGAGGGTCAGGAGTCACTTCCTTGTTTCCCTCTACTTCTCTGTGAGTCCTTAATTCATTCTTTTCCTCTTCTCTTCTTGGACTGTTTACTCATCTGCTTTCATTTGACCCATCACAGTCACCTTGTACTCAATTCTTCCTGCTGTATTATATCATCTCTATTCTGTTATTGTTGTTGTTGTTAGGTGCCATCAAGTCGGTACCGACTCATAACAACCTTATGCACAACAGAATGAAACACTGCCCAGTCCATGGCCAACCTCACAATTGTTGCCATGCTTGAGCCCATTGGAGGGCCAGAGAAATAGAGGAAGACTCCCAGCGAGATGGATTGGCAATGTGGCAGCATGCTGTTATTACACCCAGTTTAATCAAAGTTTTGTCTGCGTTTTGTTGCTCATCTTTGACTAGGGGTATGGAGCTGGCTGACATGGCTAGGAGGAATGAAAAGTGTTAGCTGTTGTCCCTCTCCTTGAGGCTCTTACTTATTTTATCTTCCAGGATAACCGCTCTCAGCTAGCCCTACACAGAATCTACAGTGATTATTTTAACTCTACAATTTTATTAATTCTTTTTTCTGCTCTGACTCTTCCCTTATCCTGAAATGATTAAGAGAGGGTCCACATTTCTTTTAGCGCCGATCCCATTGGATGGAAAGTCAAAATGTGTATACATCATGACTCTTTGTTGCAAATTATAAAAACTCAATTTCAATTAAGCCTAATCAAAAGAGGAATGGGTAGTGGAGTGACTTTGCGAAATCAAGGGGAGAACTAAGAAATTCAGAGCTCCTTGGCAACAAGATTTATATATGTCTTTCTATTTCTCCTCATCGTTATCATCATCTTCTTTATTTGACTTCTCTCTGCAAGTTAGTCTGGCTTACAGCCCTCGATTCCCATTCTTCCAGTTCAGTGGCCCGATGAGAAGGAGAGTGCCTCTGCTATGTACTATCTCTGTATCATAGCCAAGGAAGGGCTCTGTGCAGCCCACCTTGAGTCATGCTAACTTCTGGGACCAGGGGCATGATAATTGGCTGGCCCTGGGACCCTTGCATCTCTGAGAGCATCATAGTTAACAGCCCCAGAGTGAGGCAGAGAACTGTGACATCCTCTACAGAGATGAAGCTTGAATAGTGAGTACAAGTCAGCTCCTGGAACAGAGTGAGATGGGTGGATCTTAGAGGGAGCAGCCATGTTTTTGCCACTTTCTCAGAAAGAAGAAGGCAGCAACCTAGGAGCAATGGGTTCTAGGATTTGAAGAGCCTGAGAGTTGAGAAGAGACTGGCTGTGGGAACCCCGGGTCACCTTCCAGGATCTGCGGGCTGTGAGACCTCAGCTGGACCAGGAACCTCAAGCAGAGATGGGTGTGGGGTCTTCTGTGTACGGCCACCTACACTCACAAAAGCTTCGGTGCCCTAGGCCTCGAATTCTGAGCTGTTTTGGGGCCTCACAGCTGGCCATGACTGCTAGTACTCCCACCTTGGGTTTCCACAAGTCGAAAGGAGTTTGAAAAGGTTTTTATTTCTCTCCTGCCTGAGAGGTTGGAGGCCCCACCTCCTGGGGGCCATTCCTAGTTTGTAGTAAGAAAGTGACTAAGTGGAGCATGTGAGAGTCTTTTTTTTTCTTATTAATGCAGTGGATTATAAAATGGAGCCCAGCAGGAACGGAAAGGCTTGCATCCGTTTCAAAAGCATCAGTACATTCAGAGGCCAAAGAAAGTCTTTGGAGAGTGCACGGTAGAGTGTTGTCGGTAGTTTGTGTAGCTGTAAGCCCTGGTGGGGGTTCTGGGCACAGGGAATGTCATTTCATTTTCAGTTCCAAATGCAGTCTAGTAGTGTCCAGTCAAACAGTTAGCCTTTCTAGGCTCAGAACTCATTCATAGACATTTATGGAGGGCCTTCCATGTGCAGGACCCTAGGCCAGGGGCCCCTGCCCTCAGGGAGCTTACAGTCTAACGGTTGAGAGGCATAATACACATGTAACAATGGCATGAGACTGACAGGAACAGAGCTCCGGGGGAGGGAAAAGCCAATGCCTTGGGTTGGAGGAGAGAGGCACTTTTGGTAACCAGGTAACTTTGGGAGGCAGGTAGCAGAGTGAGGCGTAGAGAGGAGGGAGGATCATGCTTTTGTCGCTGGGTGTTGCCACAACATCATTGAGGTCCAAAGAGAAACATCAGGAAGATGCATCAGGAAAGAGATCTGGTTTGTTAAAGCTTAGAGAATACTTTAGTAATTTCTGATGTTGTTGTTGTTAGGTGCTGTTGAGTCGGTGCCAACTAATAGTGACCCTGTATAGAGTTTCCAAGGAGTGGTTGGTGAGTTTGAATCGCTGACCTTGTGGTTCAAATTGACTTGCAGTCCAGTGCTTACCCTACTGTGCCACACTAGGACATCAATAATGTCTGATATCTCCTGGATTACAGTACTGAAAATGAAACATCCCAAGACTAACCAGAAGGAGGGCATTTTGAAAAAGCTGTATACATATTAAAATAGCCTTCTGTATTACAATATTTCACAATACTGTCCTTGTTCAGACTTCCCTCGCCCTTTTCCATAATAACTCCCACCCACTTATGAGATTGAAGGAATGGTACAATGGATGAACCTGCCAACAAAATCTTTGTCCCCTATTGGGAGTGAGTGATGGAAGGTCAAATCCAATAGTCTTATGTTCTTGTGAACACTGAAAAGTTTCTGCATAGATCCTGGCTGAATAGCCAGATAAAATATAGGACACCTAGCTAAATCTGAATTTCTGATAAACAACAGCATTAATTTTTAAAAAAAATTTTAGTATACATTGTAATAACCCTAACCCATGTTTACTTGGCATCTTGTCACTAAATGGATGGCCTGAGTTCTGGGATTGGGGTGCAGGTTATTTGCATCTTGAGGTGGAGCAGGGTAAGTTCAAGTTATTACCTAATTTTGTTAGCTCCAATGATTACCAACGCCACATATGTAGCAAAACAAGTTGTACCCCCCTCATACCCTTACCCCAGATTCCCAGAGCATAGCAGGAAAGGGTCTTTGTTATGCAACTCAAGGCCCAGTAGGCAGAAGACCTGGCCTGGTGTGCCCCCAGGATGAACTCCCTACCAACCAGATATTAGTTAATCTGAGGGTGCTCAAGGCCTGATTGCTTTTTGAAATTCCATCCAGGGGCCAGAATTTGGTGAGGGCCTCTTACCCTGTGTCCTTCTCCATTCTCAAGATTCAAACAACCTGCCTCCAGGTCCCATGCCAAGGGGAGAATGGAGTACCTTCCAGCTCATGCTAGCAGCTGAGTCCATGGAAAATGGCACCTAGAGGGAGCGTGAGTAAGGCCAACTAGAGGGGGAGTTCAGGGGAGACAGGGATCAGGACAATGAGTTTCCTTGGCTGCTGGTGAGTGATTGGTCCTATTGGGAGGCAGGGATGGCTTGAAAGTCTAGAATGAAGGGCCTGTACAAACAGAAGAAACTGGGGCCACCAGCAGTTCTTCAATGTTAATGCTCCTATAAATGTCCTGGGATCTAATTAAAATGAAGATTTGGATTCAGTAGGTCTGGTGTAGGGTCTAAGAGTTTGCATTTCTAACATGCTCCTGGGTGATGCTCCTGCGGCAGGTCCTCAAGCCACATTTTGAGCAACAAGAGACTAGAGCAGTCAGTTCCTCCCAGATCTCCATCTCTTTGTGCCTTCTGTTTGGACACTACCACTTCTAACCCAAGTAGAGGACAAATGGCTCAAGGTTCTGGATTCTGTGTTTGAGGCTGATCTGCACACAGAAAGGCTGAGTTACACTCCTTCCTCACTGTAATGTAGACATGTAGACATGTTGACAATAACTGTATATGTCACCTAGGAGAAGGCTGACAGCAATGTGTTCTAAGATGAAACGCCTAATGGAGGATAGAAGTGGTAACTCAGGGTTATTAACAAACTCAGTTAACAAATGCAAATCCTAGAGAAGCAAGGGCAGGACTCCTGGGCAAGCCCAGTGTACCTCCAAGTCCCTGACCTCAAGTAAAGGGTCATGTCTTAATTCAACTGAAGTTTGCTTTTAAACGTTCTTCAACGCATTTATCATCTTTATGAAAATAGAGATTTCTGAATATGGAAATAATATTTTATTTATTACAGAAAACTAGAAGCCTTGGAAAATTCTGAAAAATGTGACAAGCATTAAAAAGTCAGTTTTAGAGATAAGTACTGATATAATTTGGTCTCCTGGTGTGGCGCTGTGGATCAGCCCTGGACTGTGAACCACAAGGTCGGTGGTTCAAATCTTCCATCTGTTCCTCCGAAACCCTATACAGGGTCGCTGTGAGTCAGAACTGACTTGATGGCACTTAACAACAACTGATATAGTTAACAGATAGGTAGATAGATAGATAGATAGATAGATAGATAGATAGATAGATAGATAGATAGATAGATAGATAGACAGATAGACAGATAGACAGATAGACAGATAGATAGATAGATAGATAGATTTGGAGTCCTGGTGTGGCCCTGCGGGTTAATGCGCCAGACTACAAAGCCGTTTAAACTGCAAGGTTGGTGGTTTAAGCTCATCAGCTGCTCCTTGGAAACCCTATACAGGGTTGCTATGGCTCGGAACTGACTCGATGGCACTTAACAACAACAACAACAACAACAAAAATATATATACAAATATATACACGCATGTATAGAAGCACAGGGCTCTCTAGGATAAGTACTAGACTGAAAACCACAAATAGTTCTAGCCCACCCGCCACCCCAGGGAGTGAGATGAGGCTTTCTGCTCCTGCAAAGATTTAAAAAGCCTTGGAAACCCTAAACAGCCAGCTTTGAGTTAGAACCGACTGGAAGGCATTTAACAGCAACAACAATATGACATGTGTACTTGTACATGCACATGTCTAATGGATATGTGTATGCATGTCTCCCTACCTGCTTTTTATAGCCTGCTTTTTACTTATCAGAAGCTTGTTAAATTGTGAACCTGCCCCCGAGGATCCTGTTTTGCTGATTTGCTGTGAAAGCTGAAATAAAATTCAACATGTCAACGTCTTTCCAAAGCAGGAAGGCCCGGTCACGGCAGGCAGTGATTTGCTTGGCCTCAGCCACGGTGCTTCCCTGAAGCCACAAAGGGCTGAGGTCTTTCTCTCTTAACTCCTGAATGCTGCTGTCATTATTGGGTGCTGTCCAATAGGTTCTGAGTCACAGAGATGCTCTGCACACCCGAGCAGACACAGTCCGGTCCTGCTCCATCTTCATAGTCTCCATTATATGTGAGTCCACTGCTACAACCACCACGTCAGTCCAGCTCACTGAGGATTTGATGACCCACCTCATCATCTTCCTCCTTACCACATCCCACTGGACAAATGGTACCTGGAAACCCTCTTCTGATCCCCCAGGGGATCCCTGTAGGCTTAGGAGGAAAACAAATCCAACTATAGGCAAAGTGAGGGCAAAGGGATGGGTTATAAAACAAAGCAAACCTGCTGCCATTGAATGGATTTGGACTCAGCAACCCTACAGGGCAGAACAGAACAACCCCCCAGTTCCCAAGGTCTGAGCTTTACCGAAGTAGACTGCCACATCATTCTCCCACAAACGGCTGCTGAGTTCAAACTCTCCACCTTTTGGTTGAGAGCACCTTGGCTTCATAGAGTAAGCACCAGACTGTGAACCACAGGGTCAGCAGTTTGAACCCACCAGCTGCACTATGGGAGAAAAATGAGGCTTTCTGTTCCCCCAAATATTTAAGGCTTCAGAAACCCTGTATAGGGTAGCTGTGAGTTAGAACAGACTCAACAACACTTAACAATAACAACAACCCTTTGATTAGCAGTGTAACTATATTTTACCAGTTTCTTCCAAAAATATTCTTACGTATATAAGCATATGATGCATGTATGTACACGTGTACACATACATGCAAATTCATATGCATATATTTATTTTTAAAGAAAATGGTGCCCACTTCTGTATCTCTCCTTTTGCTGTGAACTGTATAGGTCAGTGATGATTTCACATGGACACATTAGAACTTCTGCATTCTTGGTCACAGTTACATATCCATTGCCTGTAATCACATTCTATTATGTATGTAACCATTCTTGTAATGGCGAGCATTTAGTTTATTTCCATAACAAGCTATTTCAAAGGATTCCACATAACTTTGCTGTGCAGTTGGGCACCTGTGCAGGTAGACCTATATCATGGGGTCTTAGAAGTGGGATGGCTGGATCCAAACTTTGGAGGACCTTTCATTTAGCCAGATTGCCTGCTGAAGACACATCAACAATTTACATTTGCACCAACAGGGTATGAGCATGTCTTCCTCCCTTCATCAATACTACATGGAGAACCTAAATATCTGAATTGTCCAATGGCATCTCAGTGCTGATTTTTGCACTACTGTGATTGGTGAGGGTAAACCTCTAATCCGTCTAAGCTTAGAAGCCTTGTGTTTGTGGACAGCTTGGCAGAGGGCTGCTGCATTGTCGTGTTCCCCCCTCGCCCCAATTCTTCCCCACTGCTCTGGCAGTCAGAGGCCCCACAGAAGCCCAGGCTGAGTGTCTGCACCAGTGTGCCCATCCGTTTGCCCTGATAAATGAGAGCTGACTTTACACTTCTGTTATGATTTATGGCTTTCCTTCCAGTGACAAGAAGCCCTTTATTCCTCTTCACCTAGTCCCTGGGAGCTGGTGGAGCTTCTCGGTGGAGACACAAGAACATGGAAATGGGGGTGTCAGCATTGAGTGAGGCAACTGAGTCTACATGTCTAAGGTGTTTACTGCAGTTACAACAGCTCCTGGGTGCGGAAGGCAGCATGGTGTCGGTACATTTGTGCCTTCCGTGAGAGATGCAGCCCCTCTTTGGGTTGGTCAGTGTGTCAGAAGGCAAGACAGAGTTAGAAGTGCAGGAGATAGGTGGGCAAGTGAAGGAGCAATGGGGTGGGAGTGGGCAGGCAAGGCAGGTCTGAGCCCTATGGAAGAAGGGAAGGAGGGAGTGCATAGGGCAGTGAGGGACTGGCCCAGGGCAGACATGGTTCATGGTTCTTCCCACAGGTCCAATACGTTCTGATCACCCAGCCTCAGTGTTGATGCTGCTTCCTCCAGGAAAAACTCTGAAGGCTGTTCTGTCCCTGCTAGGTGGGGAGCAGTGACGAGGTGGGTCACGTTCCTCTACCTTCCTCTTGTGTAGCGCACGCTGAATCCAATGGCTGTTGAATCCCCTGATTGTCTCAGCTATGCTCTCCCCTGAAGCTCGAGGTGGCCTGGGACCCCACAGCTGTATGATAAGGAGCTATGCTATTCTCTACACAACCCCCAGAACCTTAGGTTTGTAGAGGTTTAGAATTGTTTGAGACTAAGTGGATGTTTTCTCCAGGACCTTGCTTGGTCCTTACCTGCACTGACATTATCTGTCCTGTACATCTGGAGATCCAACAAGAACTCCCAGACTCCATCTCTTTCTGTACTCTGATACTGTTTTATGCTGAAAGTCTTGGCCCTGACCTTGGAAATTTGAACCCAGACTTGCACTTAGGCTCTCTGAGTGACTCATCCTCACCTACTGGTGCTAAGGACTAGGGCTGCCAGGGGATTATATGAGATGGGGTAGGGAAAGCATCTCGCAGAGGACTTGATTCACACAGGTGCATGGTGAATGCTACTTGGCATTGTTAAGCAGAATGTTCTTTCTGCATTACAAACTGGCGTGGCACTATGGGTTAATGTGCTGGATTGCAAGGTCAGTTTGAACTGCAAGGTTGGTGGTTCAAGCTCACCAGCCGTTCCTTGGAAACCCTATACAGAACCAAATGACAACATTTAATGATAACAACATACACATATATATGTATACAAAATTCTTCTCAAAAACAAACAAACACATTCCATAACAAGCCTGTTGCTGTTTAGTCGATTTGGACTCATGGCAACTGTGTGTTACAGAGCACACCTGCTGCACAGGGGTTCTTGGCTGAAATCTGAACAGAGGAAATCCAGACATTTCTTCTGCAGCACTGCTGGGTGGATTCACAATGTGAACTTTCTCTAGGTTAGCAGTCAAGTACAAACCATTTAAGTCACTTGGGGACTTCATGTATACATGTATGTATGTATGTATGTATGTATGTATGTATGTATGTATCTCTCTATCTATCTATCTCTCTATCTCCTATCTGGGTCCTGGTGTGGCTCTGTAGGATAAGCACTAGACAACAAAGTCAGTTTGAGCTGCAAGGTTGGTGGTTCAAACTCACCAGCCGCTCCTTGGAAACCCTATACAGGATTACTATGAGTTGGATCCAACTCAACAGCATTTAACAACAACTATCTATATATCTAAAGCCAGTAACGATGAAATAGAAGAATTCTACCAACTTCTTCAATCTGAAATTGATCAAACATGCAATCAAGATGTATTGATCATTACTGGTGATTGGAATGCAAAGGTTGGAAGCAAAGAGGAAGGATCAGTAGTTGGAATATATGGCCTTGGTGGTAGAAATGATGCTGAAGAATGCATGATAGATTTCTGCAAAACCAGTAATTTATTCATTTCAAGTACCTTCTTTAGACAGCATAAGAGACAGCTATACACATGGACCTCACCAGATGGAATACATAGAAATAAAATTGACTGCATCTGTGGAAAGAGAAAATGGAAAAGCTCCATATCATCAGTCAAAACAGGGCCAGGGGCAGACTGTGGAACAGACCATCAATTACTCATATACAAATTCAAACTGAAGCTGAAGACAATGAAAACAAGTCCATGAGAGCCAAAATATGACCTTGAATATATCTCACCTGAATTTAGAGATCATCTTAAGAACAGATTTGATACATTAAACACTAAAGACCGAAGACCAGAAGAGTTGTGGGATGACTCATACATGAAGAACATCATACATGAAGATAGCAAAAAGTCATTGAGAAGACAAGAAAGAAGAAAAAGGTCAAAATGCATATCAGAAGAGACACTGAAACTTGCTCTTCAGTGTAGAGATGCTAAAGCAAATGGAAGAAAGGAGGAAATCCAAGAGCTGAACAGAAAATTTCAACGATCAGCTTGAGAAGATAAAGCCAAATATTACAACAAAATATGCAAAGGTCTGTAATGAAAAAACCAAAAAGGAAGAACACGCTCAACATTTCCCAAGCTAGGAGAATTGAAGAAAAAAATCAAAGACTTGATTTTTGTTATTGAAAGATTCTCTGGGCAAATTATTGAATGATGCAGAAAGCATCAAGAGAAGATTGAAGGAATACACAAAGTCACTGTACCAAAAGGAAATGGTTAATGCTCAACTGTTTCAAGAGCTAGCATATGATCAAGAGCCAATGATACTGAAGGAAGAAGTCCAAGGTGCATTGAAGGAACTGGCAAAAAACAAGGCACCAGGAGTTGATGGAAAAAAAATTGAAATCTTTCAAGAAAGTGAGGCGGTACAGGAGGCACTCACTCATCTCTGCCAAGAAATTTGGAAGACAACTATCTGGCCGACTGATTAGAAAAGATCCATATTTGTGTCCATTCCAAAGAGAGGTGATCCAACAGAATGCGGAAATCATTGGACAATCTCTTTGATATCCCTTGCAAGTAAAGTTTTGCTAAAGGTAATACAGAAATGGCTACAATCATACATTGACAGAGAACTTTCAGAGGTTCGAGCCAGATTCAGAAGAGGCCATGGAACGAGGGATATCATTGCTGATGTCCATTGGATCTTGGCTGAAAGCAAAGAATATCAGAAAGATGTTTACCTGTGCTTTATTGACTAAGCAAAGGCGTTCGATTGTGTGGATCACTTTAAGCTATGGACAGCATTGTGAAGTATGAGTATTCTGGAACACCTAATTGTGTTCATGAGGAATCTGAACATGGACAAAGAAGCAGTTGTTTGAACAGAACATTGGAACACTGAATGTTTTAAAATTAAAAAAGATGTGCGACAAGGTTGTATTCTTTCACCATACTTATTCAACCTCTATGCTGAGCACATAATCCAAGAAGCTGGGTTCTATGAAGAAAAACATGGCATCAGGATTGGAGGAAGACTCATTAACAACCTGCGATATGCTGATAATACAACCTTGCTTGCTGAAAGTGAAGAGGACTTAAAACATTTACTGTTGAGGATCAAAGAGCACAGCCTTTGGTATGGATTACATCTCAATGTAAAGAAAACAAAAATCCTCACCACTGAACCAATATACAACATTCTTATCAATGGAGAAAAGATTGAAGTTGTCAAGGACTACATTCTTCTTGGATCAACTATCAACACTCATGGAAGCAACAGTCAAGAAATCAAACGACGTATTGCATTAGGCAAAGCTGCTGCACAACGCCTTTTTAAATTGTTGAAGAGCAAAGATGTCAGCTTGAGGACTAAGGTGCGCCTGACCCAAGTAATGGTATTTTCAATAACCTCATATGCATGCAAAAGCTGGACAGTGAATATGGAAGACCATAGAAGAATTGATGCTTTTGAGTTATGGTGTTGGAGGAGAATATTGAAAGTGCCATGGACTGCCAAAAGAACCAATAGAAGTGTTGGAAGAAGTGCAGCCAGAGTGCTCCCTGGAGGCTAAGATGGCCAAATTCATCTCTCATATTTCGGACGTATTGTCAGGAGGGATCAGTTGCTGGAGAAGGATATCATGTTTGGTAAGGTGAAGGGTCAGAGAAAAAGAGGAAGACCCTCAGCAAGATGAATTGGCAAAGTGGCAGCATCGATGGACTCAAATGTGGCAACAGTAGTGAGGTTGGCCCAGGATCGGGCAGTGTTTCGTTCTGCTGTGCATAACGTCACTATGGGTTGGTACCAACTCGATGGCACCACCACCAACAATAATCTATCTAAGGAGCTCTGGTAGCATAGTGGTTATGAATCGGGCTGTGAACCTCAGTGTCAGAGGTTCAAAACTACCAGCTGTTCCGTGGGAGAAAGATGAGGCTTTCTGCTCCTGTAAAGATTTACAGCCTCGGAAATCCTGTGCAGGGTCACTATGAGTCAGAACTGCCTACACTGCACTTAACAACAACATCTATCTATCTATCTATCTATCTATCTATCTATCTATCTATCTATCTATCTATCTATCTATCATCTATCTTTCTATCTACCTACCTATCTATTATTTATCATCTATATATATGTCTATGTATGTGTGTACACACACATATTCACACAGGTTTGTAGATACATTATAATCTTTTTACTCCTTACATTTCTTTTTCTTTTAAAACAAACCATTTAAGATTGGATGACACTGAATCTGAGAACTAAACATTAAGAGTAATCTTTTGGAGCTAGGAAGATTACAATATTAGAATTCTAGGCTATAGTGTTCCGTGCCATCTAGTTGGTTCTGACTCATAGCATCCCTGTATAGGATTTCTGAGGAGTGACTGGTGGATTCGAACTTCTGACCCTTTGGTTAGCAGCCCAGTCCTTGTCCTATAACGCCACACTAGGACTTCAGGGATATTAAGCATTAAATTGAACTCTGAGTCAAAAAACAACCAAAGAAAACCCCAATTAAAGTAACCCTCCCCCCCCGCCCCCCCCCCCCCCACATCAGTAAAGCATGTCCGATGGCACAATAGTGGGTTGGGGTGGGGTGGGTGTCTAGGGAGCCTGAGACTCTAAGCCAGACTGGGGAGTCCAGGAAAGACTTCTGGAAGGAAATGTCACTGGAGGGCGGGAGGAGAGTAGGCAAAAGCCTAGAGGGGAGTGGACACACATTAGTAAAAATTGAAATGTGTTCAGTGAGGCCACGTACTATGTTATCAAGCATGCTTATGAGAGGGGTGGACGCAGGCTGTCTTCATGGCACCTCTGGGAGACATGTGAGTTTTGCAGAGACTTTAAGAAAGCCACAGGAAAGCAACTTCACTTGTGTTTTATTAAGCATGCGTACAGAACCCTCTCCTGTTCGCCCCATTTCCTCTAACATCCAGCAGGACACATGCTGAGAAACAATGATTTCGACATGTCAGCTGTGTCCAGGAGAGACAGATATTGCTGCCCAGTCAGATTTGTTCTGGGCCTGAAAAGAAATGTGGATCTTGGCACACTCAGAGTCAGATTTGTTTGTTTCTCTGCTGGACAGATCCTCAGCTTTCACTTAGACATACTGAGTGGACATGGCAGAGTTACAGGCCCTCAGTGACCTGTTCCAAGTTCAGGTTCGGGCACTCACTGGGCCATTCTCCTGGCACTCAGCCCTCTTCCTGCTGGGTCTTGAGAGCCGTCTGTTCACCCAGGGGTAGCTTGTCATTGGAGTCAGGCCTGGGGCTTGGCTTCTACCACATGGGCAAGCCACTTAATCTCCGTGCCTCAGTGTTCCCAGCTGTAAAATAGATACTATTACTGACAGGAAAAGGAGCTCTGGTAGTGTAGTGATTATGAATTGGGCTGCTAACCTCAAGGTCGGAAGTTCGAAACTGCCAGCTGTTCTATGGGAGAAAGATGAGGGTTTCTGCTCCCATAAAGATTTATAGCCTCGGAAACTCTGTGCAGGGTCACTATGAGTCGGAACCGACTCCATGGTACTTAACAACAACAACAGACAGGATAGGGTCAGTCCTTGTGACACTGAAATGGGTTCAAACTCTCCAGCTGCTCCTTGGAAACCCTATACAGGGTCACCACAAGTCAGAACCGACTCCACAGCACACAACAACAATGGATCGCGTTCTCAGAGGACAGCAGGAATTCCAGTTGCTGTTGAAATACGGCCTGAGTTTCTCTTTGGACAACATCTCCCTCGAGGAGCTTATTCAAAGGAATCCTGCTAGTGTAGTGAGTTAGGAGACGATCTGCAATTCACAAAATCAGCAGTTCTAATCTACCAGCCGATCCATGAGAGAAAGAAGAGGCTTTCTGCTCCTGTCAAGATGTACAGCCTCGGAAACCCTGTACAGAGTTGCACACTACCACCACCCCACTGCCACCAAGAGATATTCAAGGAGTCCAATAGTGCTAGAATTAAGTACTCAGCTGCTACCAGAAAGTTCTGTGATTTGGAAGAGAACACTACGGCAGTCTGGTTTTGTAGAAAGCTTATGGGACAATCCTACTCCATGCTATAGGGCCGCTATGAGTCAGAGTCGACTCACTGGCAATAGTTCTTTTATTTAAAAAATATATTAATTCCTGGTCTTTCATGATCCCTTCTTTCCTGGTTTATTTCTTCTTCTTTTTCAGTTAACCTGATAGTTACCAACATAGAATTTACCTCGACTTCAAGCTCCTTGTAGTCAAGGTCTAAATGTTACTGATGTGTTCTCTTCACGACATTTAGCAAGAGGCTCAGGATGTGGTAAGGACTTTGGAGCCTTCCATTTGTTCATTTCATGCTTCATCTAGAGTTAAGGCGCATGCCTGTTCAATACCCATGCAAAAGGGAAAAGAGAGAATGAATTTAAATGGCACCATTGATGTCCACCACAGTGCACAATGAATCTGTGCCCACAGGCAATAGGTGTGCTGAAGCCTGAACCTACTAGTGCAGGTTTGGAGCCTACAGAAGTGACTTATGAATAATTTTAAGGGCTTGTCACCCTTTGACAAAGAACTGAGATGCATGGTCAGGTAGTCAGCGAGTGGGTGATGATGGCTTTGTGGACACAGAAATTGAGAAATTAATTGAGGGTCAAGAGGGGCTTTGAGCAAGGAGTCATGGGAAGAAATGATAGGCCTGCTCACAGAAGACAAGTGGGGAAAGTTAGAGGTTGACTCTGTCTTGGCAACCATATGACCCCAGCAAGGAGGGATTCAACTGCTCAGAGTGAAGATCTGTGCTGGAACCCGGCAGAAAGAAGGTCACGGAAAAGAGCCCCCACCTTCCTTCTCGCCTTCCAGAGGCTCAGGGTCCAGTGTGGAAGGCAGCAGGGTCCAAATGCAGTCAACAAGCAAATGAGAAAGGAAAACAGGGGTGTGCCCTGGTGAGACCTATTAGGGAAAGTCACACACCAACCATGTGACTTAATGTGCATTTCTTCTCTCACGGTTCTAGAGGCCAGAAGTCTAAGATCAAGGTGTTGGCAGGACCAAGCTTCCTCTGAAGACTCTGGGGGAAAATCTTTCATCATCTCTTCCAGCTGCTGGTGCCCCCAAATTTCTACTGGATTGTGACTACACCACTTCAGTCTGTCTCCATCTTCACGTGACTTCTTCTCCTATGATTTCCTGTGTGTCTCCTTAGAAGGATCCTTACCACTGGGCTTAGAGCCCATCCAGATAATCCAGGATGATATAATTCCAAGTTCCTTGATTAGATCTGCAAGACCCTTTTTTTCCAAATAAAAACATACTTGGATGTGGACTTATCTTTGGTGGCCACAATTCCACCAGCCACACCAGGCATGACTCCCTTAAAAGCAGTAAGTCAGTTGAGCTAAGCCTTGTAAGAATTAACCAGATGAAAGGGCACAGACAAATGCTCCAGGAAAAGGAACCAGCAATGTGCATAGATTCTGAGAAAAGAGACTCTTGGGTCATTCCTGGTGCAATGATAGGGCTGCAATACTCTTGGAGCACTTCATGTGTTACTATGGGGAGTGGGAAAAGACAGCATTATCTGGTAGAGAAGTAAGCAAGACCCCATACTGTCTAGGTCTCAGCTGCCCTGAAATGACATGGTGCTGAGAAAAGGGAGAAATTCCTGTAGAATTTTAATTGGGGAAGAGATTGGCATTGGAGGGTGGGATGTAGCAAGGACAGTGGTAGAGAAACCAGCTAGCAAGACGTGTGTTCTGTAAATGGCACTGATGTGAGCTGCCCTTTCCTCACTTGCACTTGCGGTTTTGGCTGGGCTGTTGGATACAATGGAATGCGCGAAGCCAATCTATTTACTTATGATGCTTGTCTCTAATAGGAGACAAGTTGCTGGCCTCACAAGGACAACTGGCCCAGCACCGTGGACAAAGTCCCTCGAGTTGATGATGAAAGATTGTAAATGGGCTTAGAAGGCTAACTGTGTCAGTTCCAATTTGTTGAGCCACCGAATCATGTTGTCAGCAATTAGTATCTATAAAATATGAACACACATACATCACCCTTTGCATTCAAGGGCCAGAAACTCAGCCGCTGTCTCCTCTGGCTTTGATAGCAGCCTGTCTTCTACCATGGTTTCCAGTTGCTGCTGAAATCAGACATGGACACTGATGGAGCCCCGTCTAGGTGTCAAATGCTGTGAGAGATGCCAGGATTGGGCAGGGCACAAACAGCCCACACCTTCAGAGCTCACCACCTAGAGGCTAAGACGGACTAGTAGGTAGTGAGCAAATTCCATGCTGTTGAGGTTGTTTGTAGTTTCCTGGTAGAAGTTTTGCCTTCCATTTGGGAGTCTGGATTTGATTCTCCACCGTGCTCTGTGGGCCAGGCTGACAACCATCTGACAGTGGAGACACCTGTGTTGTCCAGGTGTGGCGATGTGGGATAATACACTGGATTACAAGGTTGGTTTGAATGCAAGGTCGGCGGTTCAAATTCACCAGCTGCTCCTTGGAAACCCTATACAAAGTCTCTGAGTCGGAACTGACTTGATGGCACGTCACAACAACAATGATGCTGGGCAGGTTTCAGTGGAGTTTCCTGACTGAGATGGACTTGGAAGAAAGGCCAAGAGATCCACCTTCAAAAATCAGCAAATGAAAACTCCGTAGATCACAACCACTTCATCTATAACTAGCCATGGGGTAAGGGCAGGCCTTGTTGTTGTTGTTATGTGCCGCGGAGTCGGTTCCGACTCCTAGTGACCCTGTACAGGGTTTCCCAGGCTGTACATCTTTACGGGAGCAGAAAGCCTCATCTTTCTCCCGCGGAGCGGCTGGTAGTTTCAAACTGCTGACCCTGAGATTACCAGCCCGATTCGTAACCACTACGCTACCAGAGTTCCTTCTGGGCAGTGCTTTATTCACTTGTTGCCTGGGGTTGCTCTGGGGGAGAGGCCAATTCCTGCAGCTGCGGATTGAACAACAATCAATTCAAGAGACAAGGGAACTGGTAGAAGAGTTTGCCTGGTCATTTCTGTAAGCTGTGAAACATGCCTCACAGCAAGGAGTGGAAACTTGCTAAACGTTCTTTATTCTTTCCTGGTTCTGGGTCTGGATTTTCCTGTTTCTCTCTAAACTTGGCCTAGAATATCTCTAGCAAGTAGTCATGGGCCCGTGGGAACTGTCAAAACTGGGATAGGAACATAAATATGAAATGACACGCAGTTCCATGCGCTGCTATTCAACTTCACAGCTAGAATTTTTAAAAGCAAATTATCATGTAAAAATATTCTTGTTATGTTAAACTGAAACTGAAAATAACTTATTTATTTGCTTAGATCAAATCGTTGGAGAGCAAAATTAGGCTGTTTTCCCCACCCTCACTCCTGCCAACTGCTCTGATATATGCTCTTTTGGCCAGTTTAAATATGAGTATTAGAGATTTCAACCACAGTGGGATTGTGTCTCCTAAGGATTGAGTCCTTTCACATGGGTCGATGAAGAGAGGTTTAGAATAGGAGCCAGAGGGTTTAATGCCTCTGGCGTTAAATCAAGAGAACAGCCTCGCAGACAGTACAGGGAAGCGATAGATGATTGATTCCTGGCCTTATTCATGGGAACTTGGGCACCCCTTTATGTGCTGTATCCTCTGTAGGGTATGTGGGTGTGATCAGGGCCGGGGACTCACCCCAATGGCCACCAGATGTCACTGTTGAGTCACAGAAGTACAGCCTGAGGGCGAGGGCCTGAGATCCTTCCCTGGTAGGGTGTTTAGGAAAACTTTACCTGGTCAAACAGCTCATTCTTTATTTTAAATATCTGCCAAGCTCAGGAGCCCAGGGCAAGCTTAATTGAAGTCAGGAGAGCACTTTGGAGTATGGGAGGAAACAAGGACAGTGGGTAAAAAACTGCAGTATTTGCTCTTTCTGTATCCTGTAGATTCTCCCTGTCGCAGTCACTCTGGCATGCCTGGGCTCTTCATCCCCCATCCAGGACAGACAGTAAATGCACTGAACTGGGGAGACTTGCAAAGGCACCGAACACCCCAAATGGAAGGGTTCCCACACCTAATCAAGTGCAGAACCTCAACTCACAGGCAGGGGTGCAGAGAGTGGAATGAGTGACCCAAGGTCAGAAAATCTTTCCTAAGGTTAGTAATGAGGGTGGAGAGGACAGGGGTTTTCAAAGCCTTCCCTGCTCCAGCAGCCGTCTGCTTCACCTGGAAACTAGCTAGAAAAACAAATTCTGGGTCCTATCCCAGGCCCACTGGATCAGAAATGCTGGGCTGAAGGCTCAAGAATTTGTGTTTTAACAAGGCCTCTTGAGGATACTAGATTTTGCGGAGGCTTGAGGTCTACTGATATGGCGAGTAGGGGCTCAATCTTAAGTTTCTGGTTTTCTGTGCTACACTCATCTCTATCTGGGCTCGGGGCTTGGAAGAGGATGGGGATCTGGCAGCTTCTTCCTGGAGCTTGACCTCGTCTAGATGTCTGCTGGGAAGAGTGACCCTCACCTAAGCAGGTCTACACTGAGTGGAGGTAGAAGGACACTTGCTGTCTGTGGGTCCCATTTTTCTGTGCCCCAATGCCCATACCAGGGAATGCTGCAGGAGAATGCACTGGACTGCAAGGTCTGTTTAAACTGCGAGGTTAGCAGTTTAAACCCACCAGCAGCTCTTCAGAAACCCTATACAGGGTTGCTGTGTGTTGGAACCAACTCGACGGCAACAACAACAACAACAAATGCCCAACTATTGGGTGTTGTTCACTTAGCGCGCTCCTCCTGGATCAGCACTGGACTGCAAACCACAAGGTTGGGAGGTCAGCGGTTCAAATGTACCAGCCACTCCTTGAAAACCCCATACAGGGTCGCTATGAGTTGGAACTGACTTGACCATATGTCATAAAAACAAGTGACTGGTTTTAGCCAGGAACAACTGGGGTCCTAGTCTCCTGCTTCCTTTATCGTCACCAAGTTGTTCCCCCATTGTCTCTCACCTTTCTGTCCCTGTTACCATAGTGAGGACATAATGTAACTGAGTATCTACTAAGTGCCAGGTGCTTCCCCATTTTTGAGAAGTCCTACGAATAATCACTTGGAGGAGGGAGTTTGCTCACCACTACCCAGGTCATTACTAGTGAGTGAGTGTGGACAGTGAAGATGTCAGTGGCTGCTAACTCAAGTGAATGGGGTCTTCTAGCTGGTGGACTAAGGGGCGCCTGATCCAAGCCATGGTATTTTCAATAACCTCATATGCATGCAAAAGCTGGACAGTAAATAAGGAAGACCATAGAAGAATTGATGCATTTGAGTTATGGTGTTGGAGGAGAATATTGAAAGTGCCATGGGCTGCTAAAAGAACCAACAGATCTGTGTTGGAAGAAGTGCAGCCAGAGTGCTCCTTGGAGGCCAGGATGACCAAACTTCATCTCTCATACTTGGGACATATTGTCAGGAGGGACCAGTCGCTGGAGAAGGATATCATGTTTGGTAAGGTGGAGGGTGAGAGAAAAAGAGGAAGACCCCCAGAGAAATGGATTGGCAAAGTGGCAGCATCGATGAGATCAAGAGTAGGACCTATTGTGAGGTTGGCCCAGGATTCGGCTGTGTTTCATTCTGTTATGCATATGGTCACTATGAGTCGGTACTGCCTCCATGGCACCTAACATCAACAACAGCCTGGTGTGATGCTGCAGATTAATGTGCTGGACTGTAAGGGTGGTTTGAACTGCAGGGTCAGCAATTCAAACCCCCCAGCCACTCCTTAGAAACATTATAGAGGATCACTATGAGTCAAAACCAACACGACAGCATTTAACAACAACAACATCCTTGCATGGCTCTCTTGGCTTTTTAAATGGGTCTTCCAGAACCAGCCAGGTGGACATTCCAGATTTCTCTGTAGTATCTCAAGAGGGGGCTTTCTAGGGAGAACCAACTTGACAACTTGACAGCACTTAAAAGCCACAACAGCAACTAGATCCCGTTGAGGAGATTCTGACTTCTGGTGACCCCATGTGTGTCAGAGCAGGACTGTGCTCTATAAGATTTTCAGAGGCTCCTTTTCCAAAAACAGATCAGCGGTTCTTTCTTTTGAGATGCCCCTGGGAGAACTTGAATCTTCAGTTTTTGGGTCAGCAGCCAAGTGTATTAACTATTTATACCACCCAGGGACTCCTAAAGAGCCTGATAAAACCAGACTGACCTCACTGCTTTCAAGTTGATGCTGACTCATGGCGAGCCTACAGAGCAGAATTGTCCACAGGGTGGCCCAGGCTGTTGTCTACAGAAGCAGACCGCCACATCTGTCTCCCATTCTAAGGGGGGAGGGGATGGCCAGCAAGTCAATTCCAACTCATGGAGACCCTGTATAAGGTTTCTGAGAGTGACTTGACTTGGCAGTTTGTAGTCCAGTGTTTATCCTAAGACTCTCGATAATTTCCCAAAATTGTCCTTTCAAGATATAATCTAGTTTCTGTGCTTGGAAGAGGGTCAGTTTCTGAGTTGGGCTTTGCATCTGAAGAGACGTATCTTCAGCCACCGCTTCCTGAAGTCATTTTCCAGAATGTTCAGGACTACTTGCTCCTCTTTGCCACATGTACCTTTAGGATTGGCCAATCCCAGTCCATCTCTGCTCTCTAATGTCTAGCTAGGATATCCATGTTTATGAGTTCCATTTCATTCTTGACAATTTCCAGTTTTCCTAGATTCATACTTTGTGCATTCCATGTTCCAATGATTAGTGGGTATTTGCTCCATCAGCAAATGAAGACCCCCCAGACTTTACTTCATTTGCATCATCACAGTCACCTTGACTTTCAGGAGGTAGTTCTTCCCCAGTTCAAGAGCAAAGATGTCAATTTGAGGACAGAAGTGCACCAGATGTGAGCCATTGTATTTTCATTAGTCTCGTATGTATGTGAAGGTTGGATAATGATTAAGAAGATTGTAGAAGAACTGAGGCATTTGACTTGCAGTGTTGGAGCAGAATATTAAAGGTACCATGGACTGCCGGAAGAACAAACAAACCTGAAGGAAGAAGTACAGCCAGAATGCTCCTTAGGAGCCAAGATGGCCAGACGTCGGGCATGTTATCAGGAAGGACCAGTCCCTGGAGAATGACAGAAGCCTCATCGAAAAAGAGGAAGAGCCCCAACAGCTGGATTGGCACAGTGAAGCAGCAATCGTGAGGATGGCACAGGACCGGGTGGTGCGTCATTGTGTTGTACTAAGGCCTTCTATGGGTCAGAACTGACTTGACAGCACCTACCAACTCTTAGGCTTTCCAAACTTTTAGTTCACTGTGTCAGTGGGTTGTACTGTGATGGCTTGCTTGTTGCTGTGATGCTGAAAGCTGTGCTACCATTAGATATTTCAAATACCAGCAGGTTTTAGCAGAGATTTCAGACTAACACAGACTATGAAGATCACCTGATGAACCTTTGAACATTCATCAGTGAAAATCCTGTGGATCACAAGTGAATACTGTCTCATATAATGTTGGAGCTGAGCGCTCTCCTTCAGTGAGTCTCACAGAAGAGCCTGGACGCGTGCACTGTGGATGTTGCTTACCAACAGCTTCCTGATTCCTTGTGTAATGCTGTAGTACAAGCACTTGACCTCAAGGTCAGTTTGAACTGTACAGTCGGCAGTTCAAACTCACCAGCCACGTCTCAGAAACCTTATACAGGGTCTCTCTGAGTAGGAAACAACTTGATGGCGCTTAACAACAACAACAATGACCTTATCCTAGAAGATGAGCCCCCTAGGTTGGAAGGCACTCAAAATACAGACCCTTTGAAATGATGGTGAAGGTGGTGCAGAATTGACCATCAGCCCACTCAGCTTACAACAGCCACAGGACACTACTGTCCACCCTCCTCATGCAGCTTCAGCATCTATTCTTTCAGACGTGCACTCAACCTAATGCACCAGTGTGTCCTGTTCTGCTGGGAGAACTGGGTGCTCAGGAGAGCGTGGTTCTCCGTTCCTTTCACTTGTTAGTTACCCTTCAAGCATGGACTTTAAAGTCAGGCAGTTTGGGTTCAAAGCTCAACTTTGCTTCTTACTGGTGATAGAAACATTGGTGTCTAACTTCTCCTGTTTGAGCCTCAGCTGACTTGAGTCACAGTTAGGAGCACAGAGACTCAGCTGGGTTCCCCAGGTTGTGGTGCTGCCCCAGAGTCACTTCATTGTAGAGGTGGGCCCCGATCTCCCACCCAAGGTGCTGTGTAGCTCTGAGGTCAGCAGCGTGTGTGACCAGTGCAGGAACACTGCCTCCTCCATGAGAGGCTCTTCCCAGCCCCATCTATCTTCTTCCTTTTCAAGTCCTTGTTGCCCTCTATCCCCTTTCTCTCACCAATTCTGTCCCCAGCAGTTTCTTGGACATGGGACCTTGTGGGCAGGGATGGACAACAACTGGTTAGACCTGAGGTGCTGTGTTGTACTGTGTTGCCTGCAAGTGAAATCATGACATAGTCAACCTGAAAAGACCCAACGCCTCCTCTTACTCTGAGGTCCTGGCCATTGGAAAGCATGCATGCTAAAATTCCATGCTCCATCTTCCTACCCTCCTGAGCAGCCTGTTCATTCTTCTGGAACTAGGGACTCCCTCTAACTCCATCTCTCTACTCCCTGTTCTGAGCAATTACTGGTCAATGAACAGACTGAGACTGTGGTCTAGACCACACTGATTTGATGTTGGACAAGTCATTGACTTTCTCCCTTCTTCTCATCTTCAAGAGGCTGGTGATTATCTCTGAGTCTTACGCTGGACTCTCCAGGAGGAATCTTGAAGTGAGGATTCATGTCTTACTTAGACTTACTAAGGGAGTACTCCCAGGGAGGAGTAGTAAGGGAAGAGGGGAAGGGAAGTAAGGGTGTGATCACAGGCTAAGTCTTGCAGTAGGTGGCTGCAACCTGAGCCCACAGGGGAACTCCTGAGTGTGAGTTATGCTGTTATTGGCTCCAATCTGAAGCAAGACAGCCAGGCCTTTGTACTACTGCACCTTCAGTCACTGGTTAAGGCGTGGTAGTTAAGTGCCGTGAGGCAGCTCTAATGCATAGCAACCCTGAATAGGGTTTCTGAGGCTGCAAATCTTTGTGGGAACAGAAAACCTCATATTTCTCCCATACAGCAGCTTGTGGGCTTGAACCCCTGACCTTGTGATTTGAAGTCCAGTACTTATCCTACAGAGCAACTACATGGTGATGAGACGTAAATCCCCAGACACTTCCAGCTTTTAACCCATTTGGCCAAAGGGCTTGATCTCCTATAGCCCAAGGGCAGTTCTCCAAAACAGAGTTGCAGAATGGAAATCATGCACACCAAAAAGAACAAAAAGGCATGGGATGGCATACCCTGCTACTTGCCACCTTACCTACATTTCTGAAATTATTGGTATAAGAGAAGAAAACACATGTGAAAACACTTTGAAAATGACAATGTCCTATTCCAAAGTAAATGATGGTTTTATTACATTTTTTCAAAAGTCTGATGCATCTAGAAAGACCCAGAAAAAGAGTGTATGTGTTAATTGCACATTCTGGTTCATAAAGAGTCTCACCCTTCGATGAAATTTCATGCCCTTTTAGAACTGGTAATCCAGTACCAGTTCTCAAAGAATTGTAATTTAAATTAACCACAGGCAAGACCATTTCATCTCTGTATGAAGCTTCAGAAGGCCTTTCCCTGTTTTGTAGGGCCTCAGGGTCATGAATATCATCTCGGAGTAGACATGCAGGGTCTTCGCTAGCAGCTGGGCTTAGGAAACTGAAGAGCCATGGTGTCATCTCATTGCTTTGTGATGGGAAGGGGTCCTGGCTGTTGCTGTATTTACAAATGGGCAAACACTGGACCACTGACAATTGTTCTGACCCACAGCTTTGATTTTCCTTTAATTATTTGGCTGAGATGGGCCGAGGCAGGACTCCACCTGACTTAATTAGATAATCTCAACTATAAGGAAAAAGACTTTGTGACAGGGTTAAATATAATTTTGCTTGGCAGTTTCTTACAGAGTCCCAAATGAAATTTGGGTGGCAGCCGTACGCTCACAGACACTGTCTCCTTGGCCACACAAAGATTATGTTTACACTGCCGTTTTAATTGTCATTTTACTTCATTTGGGAACATTTAACCTTGGACTGGGTGGCCAAGGTGAGGTATCTTCTTACCTTGCTTGCTAACTATGGCCATGCTTATTCAAATTACCTCTCCCTTCCATTACTATTCATTCCCAAATTACCTTATAGATGCTATGATGTAGTGAATTATCTAACGTCTCCTCTAGCCATAGCCTGTAACTCACACCAAACGTTTCTGCCTGCTGGGTCTGGGAGGAGATACTGATAGATGACAGGGTTCAGCTGTGGATGTTAGCAAGGTTCATTGTAATTGTGAAAACTTGGAACTCTCTTGTTATTGTTGTGGTTGTTAGGTGCCATCGAGTCAGTACCTACTCATAGCGACCCTATGCACAACAGAATGAAACACTGCCCTGTCCTGGGCCAACCGCCCAATCATTGCTACACCCAAAACCACTGCTGCTGTCACCGTGCCAATCCATCTCATTGAGGGTCTCCCTCACCCCTCAGTTCATCATACATGACGTTCTCCTCTAGCAATTGATACTTCTTGATATGTGTTCCAAACAAGGGAGTAAGAGAATGTTCAGTTGAAAGCCCTAAGGTTCTCACCGACTAATTTTCTGAAGTAGATTTTCAGCCCTTTCTTCCTAGTCTGGAAGCTCCACTGGAATCTGTATCCCTTGGACAACCCTGCTGGGGGATTTGAAATAGCAGCAGCATAGCTTCCAGAACCACAGCCCACAAACTGCCCCAGTATGATAAACAGACAAATGGATTCAAGAACAAATTCACTGCTAGCAAGGCGATTCCGACCCATAGCAATCCTGGATATCCAAGGCTGTCGATCTTTACATGAGCAGAACACTTCATCTCTCTCCCACGGAGTGGCTGGTGGGTTTGAACTGCTGACCTTGTGGTTAGTAGGCCAGTGCTTATCCCACAATGCCACCAGTGTTCCTAAACAAATGAAGGAAGAAAAATATAAGAACCCTAACACAGCAGAAATTATGACAGGAATAGAGAAGAAATCTTATCTGGGACCACTTAAGATTGGGCAATAGAGAAGGGAAACGAGGAAATCCCAATCTTGACCCACTTGCATTTCATGAAGCCTCGGGGTACAACTGTAGGGTGTCTGCTCTGATTTCTGGATCTTCTGTCACTGCCGCGTTTATGGTCTACATTATTCTCTTTCCTTATCTTGAGTAGCTGGAACCAACCAGTATAACAGCGCTTACAGTCAATTACTCATGTGGCAATTCTTGTACACTTCTGTGTGCCAGGCACTGTGCTAGGCTCAGAGCTGTCAGGAAAATCCAGACATGGCCCTGACTTTGAGGAGCTCAGTTAAAAGGGTAGTTGGACACATCAACACCCAAGGACAGTAGCCTTGACCTTAGAGGAGAAAGCCAAATGGAAGCCACACTGCAGTCCTGGTGCGGACAGAGAGCCTGGGGGAGGCAGCAGTCACTTCATTCTTAAAGGCACCTGGGAAACGCCTCAAGGACAGAAACATGGGTTTGACTGTTGCTCACAACAGACCCAACTGCAGGTACTCACAGAAAAGCCCTGCTGGGATCACGTGGTTAGAAGGGGCAGGCTGAGAGGAAGGCAGGCATGAACGCGCTCCTGTCAAAGTCAAGCCAGATGTAGTATCAATTATGACACACGGCCACCCCATGTGTATTAGAGGAGAACTGCACTCCACAGGGGCTCACTGGCCAAGTTTTCAGAAGTGCTTCTTCTGAGGTGCCTCTTGACACATTCGAGTCTCCAAATTTCTGGCGAGCAACTGAATGTGTAAGCCGTTGAAGACCCAGAGACTCTGTGAACGTGCCAATCACTCCGACAATAGTATTTTTTCCTGATGTAACCCCACTCTGTCCCCAGCAACATGCTTGGGGACTGTCCCGTTCTACTGTTCCCAAGCACCTGGATGAGGCAGGCTTGACCTTTATCACATCTGCTGTTCTCATGCTAGGGAAGGCCATCTGCAGCATGCCCAAGAGTTTGATGGGATAGCAGGTGAGCGGTGGCAGCTGTACATGTTCCTGTCCCAAACACAAAGTCTCACAGGTACCTTTGGAAGCAGAGTAGAGGTCAACAAGGACAGAGAAGGATGCCTTTCAAATGAGTGAATGTGGTTCCAGGTCATGAGCATTTCCATTGCAACCCAGCGTGTCCTTGTTAATGAAGTTCCCAATCAGCTGTGTACAAATCACATTTCTGTAAATCGGATCCTGCTTCCCCCATGATTTACACTTTCAGTTAAGTGCTGATTTATCATCATTTCTTCCCTTGGCAACCATCCTTACAACTTGCCTCTTAGTTCTAGCCTCCCTGGCAGATAATTAATGAGCTCTTAATTCGGCTTATGGGCACCGGAGGGAACACACTACTTAAAGACTCCTTTTAGGGAATTTTTTTTTTCTTTGGTAAAGTGAAGAATCCTTTTGTCATGCAAAAAAGATCACATGCATTTGGCAAATGTTACCCTTTTGAACTTTTGGACTGTTCAAAGGCAGACTAAGAAGTTTGCTTGAAGCGGGATACGCCTGTCTGGAGATTTATCTACTCAGCAGTCCTTGAAAATACTCTGGGTGGGAAATAGGGTGTTATGAAAACTTTTTATTATGTAATCAACGCATCTCTATTGGCTCCCTACTTCAACATGTGTTTGCTGGGCCTGGGGACACTATGGTGACCATAGCAGACATGGGTCTTGTTCCTATGGGGCTCACAGTCTGCTGGGGAGACAGATAATGAGCACATAATTACACCAATAATTAGTTCACCACACTTTTGATAAATGCTGCCAAGGGACCAATGAGAGAGGCTAATGAGGCCTGAGCTCGTTGGAGAAAGGAAGAGAGTGGTCAGGCCCGGAATAGTTAAGCTGAATTCCAAGTGTCCGTTAGAATGAACCAGGGAGACACGAGCACTCCAGTCAGGAAACAGAATGTGCAAAGGCCCTGAGGAGAGTGCGCTGGACACTAATGAGGCACCAGGAAGTATGCCGACTAGTGTAGAGTGAGGCAAGTGTAGGCACAGTGCTAACAGTTCCATTGGACTAACTGTTTCCCATTGTTCCTAGGAACAATGGGTACATAATTGATGGGGCCTAGTCTGGGTACCTTTTCCAGAGGGAATTTTGGCTGCGCTAGATGGAAGGGGGTCAGCAAGAGAGCAGAGCTACCTTTAGGAGCCATTGTGGTTGTCCAGGGGAAGAGGAGAGGTGTGAAGGGAGAACTGGACACAAGGTGTCAGGATTCACAGGCGAGGAAAGGTGGGTGATTACATGCTGCCTGGAACGTCTACCAGAAAGGACATCTGAGAGTATGGTCTCTACATTCTGCCCCCCTCGGGCTGTCTGTGCTCGGGTCCTGGCTCCACTAGGGCTGTCCTGGCCTTGGAAGAAGAGCACCGATGGGTGTCCCCCCCCATCCCCACATGCTCTGTAGACCCTTCCACAGCACCACAGGTGCTGAGGGGAAGGCTTTCAGCAAGAGTTCTGACTTGTAATTAGGTTCAGAAGTGTTGGTTGCTGCAAATGGGGTTGATATAAAAAATCTGGACGCCCAGTCTCTAGAGGGTGACTAAATATCAGTGTCCCCACAGCTAGCCTTCCTGGCCCCTCCATCAGACTCTGGCCAGAAGTTCTCAAGTGCCAGTGGGCAAAGGACTCCCTGGGAGAGATGCTTCTTCAAAAGACAGGTTCTTGTCTGCTTTTCTTAATAGCTCTCTTTCTTTGACACACACACATCCACCCCTCCTTCCCTCTGCCTCCTGGTTTCTAATGCCAGTGGTCTTAAAATCACACCCTGGGAACTGGTTCTCCAGGAACCCGGGCTTGCTGAGCTCAGCAGAACCAGCTCTGTCATTCTATGCAGTCATTGACTTTTAGGAAGTTCACAAGAGTGGATGCGAACTTGGGGGTTAAAATTGAGCCTTCCCGCTCTCTCAGTTGCCTAACTCAGAATCATCCAGAGGAGTGTTGACCATAGCAGTTACTCTGAAGAGCTCCTGACTCACCTGTGGCTGGAGGTCCCGGAGCTAAGCCTTGTAAGCAAGCACCCAGGTGATCCTAATGGTCAGGTAGGTTTCAGGGGTGGCTCTGCCCTGTGGGGTCCACAGGGGCTGTGTGTCTCAGGAGGCAGTCTCTATCTTTACACAGCTGATTCAGATCTCAAGGAAACTTCTAAATTCTGCATCAGGACATACTCTGGTGGGCAGTCCCACCTGACATGTGACGATCAGCTTTGCAGAAGGTTTTGAATTTGAGTTGGGGATTTTGCTGGACCCTGGATGGAATCTGACATGTGAGCTCTGCTCTCCAGCCAGGTCAAGGAGGAATCCTGTGGAGGATGTCTTCTCGGGCTCACATCACAAGCTGGAACATCTCAACACCACTGAGGACCATCCCAAAGCTAGCTACTGTAGACCTGATAAGTGACGAGAGTTTGGAAGCTTCAGGAACGTGGAAAAGCTGTGTCTCCTCAGCACCTGGTGGAACTGGCTAAATTTGGGCAGCTCCTTGGATGGGTTTCTGGGGACAAAGGAGAAGGTCCTTCCTATTCTTCAGTTCCTGGGAACAAAGGAATCCGCTCCAGAGGTGTCTATGTTTGCTTCCCACCTCCCAGTCTGACTCTCATCTATCAAGGAGGGGTCCCTCAAGAGCCAGATAGAAAAAGTTCTGGGGAACTTGGAGACCCCTGGAATGCAAATGAGTTGAAATTTGTTCTTGAAGTTGGGATTAAGCTCTAAGGTAGTGGTTGTACTTTAAAAAACTAAAAATAATTTAAAAAAAAAAAAATCTCTTGCCTCCTCACCCTCCCCAGCCCAGCCCAGCCCCTTATAGGCTAATGGAGTTGGAATTTTTGGACTGGGGAGAGGGGAGGAGGTGGAATTTTTTTTTTTAAAACAAGCTTCCCTGGTGGTCTGAGCTCCACTGGGCTGGCCATCTGGCCGTGATTGAGGCAGGACGGATGGAAGATGTCTGGGATGCCTGGCTGTCCAGGGTCTGATGCTGAGGGATTGGGAAGGAGTTCTAAGCCTGGGTAGTCTTAGTATTTAGGATTTTGCCAAAGAGCAGACTTACACTCACTTTTTCATTCAGTCTGCCTACTGGGCACAGCCATTGTTGGCCTACTTCTGGGACAAGATGATGGTGGCCTTGCCTTGGATTGGGGTCTTGCATGGAGGAGACATCTGTCTTCTGCTCTTCTCATTCCATTCCTCCAGCCTTGGGCCCACTAGGCAGCCTGGACCAAGTCTTGGAGGGGAGTCTAGGGTCAAGAGGATTCTGGCAGCTAAGAAACTGCCACCACTCACCGGTCAGTCTGTCATACTGTGGTGGCTTATATGTTGATGCAATGCTGGAAGCTATGCCACCAATATTTTAAATACCAGTAGGGCCATCAATAAGAGCCCTGGTGTGGTGCTGTGGGTTATGTGCTAGACTGCAAAGTTGGTTTGAATTGCAAGGTCAGCAGCTCAAGCTCACTAGCTGCTCCCTGGAAATCCTATATAGGGTCACTATAGGTTGGAACTGACTCAGTGTCACTTAACAACAACAACAACAAGGGCCACCAATGGTGGACAGGTTTCACTGGTGCTTCTAGACTAACACAGACCAGGAAGAAGGAGAGGCTGACTAATTCTGAATGTTCAGGCACCAGGAACCTGATGAATTGCTGCAGAACATAGTCAGATATAGTGTGGGAAGAAGAGCCCCTTTGGTTGGCAGACGCTCAAAGGAGGAGAGCTGCCTCCTGAAAGTAGAGCAGACGTTAATGACAAAGTAAAGATTTCAGGGTCTTCATTTACAGATGAGAAGAAACAGTTGTATACATCCATTAGTAATTAGAACATGGATTGTATGAAGTATGATTCTAGGAAAATTGTAAGTCATCAAAACTGAAGTGGAATGTATAGAGATCAATATCCTAGGTATTAGTGAGCTGAAATGGGCAGGTAATGGTCTTTTTATATCCAGCAACGATATGCCAGTGATGACAAATTCAAGAGGAATGGCCTTGTGTTGACTGCCAATGAAAACATTTCAAGACCTATCTTGACGTACAGTGCTGTCTATGATAGGGTAATATCCATACACTTACAAGGAAGACCTGAGTCCTGGTGTGGCACTGTAAGATAAGACTGGACTGCTAATCTCAAGGTCACTGGTTCAAATCCACCTGCTGCTCCTTGGAAACTCTATACAGGTCCACTATGAGTCAGAACTGACTCAATGACACTTAACAACATTAAGAAGAAGGAAGACAGTTGATAACACTATAATTTAAATGTATGCAGCAACCACTAAAACCAGTGATGAAGACATTGAAGAATTCTGCTGACTTCTTCAGTTTGAAATTGATCAAAGATGCAATAAAGATGCATTGATAATTACTGCTGATGAATGGAAACATTGGAGCTAAAAAGGAAGGATCATTAGTTGGAAAATACAGCCTTGTTGATAGAAACAATTCCATGATAGAATTTTGTAAGGTCAATGACTTATTCATTGCAAATACTGTTTTTTTTCCCAACAACATAAACAGTGTCTATACATATAGATTTCACCAGATGGAACACAAGAATCAAATCTACTACATCTGTGGAAAGAGACAATGGAGAAGCTCAATATCATTAATATAAAACAAAACCAGGGACCAACTGTGGAAGTGCTCATATGTAAGTTCAGGTCAAAGTAGAAGAAAACCAAAAGTTCACGAAAGCCAAAATATGACCTTGAGTATATCTAACCTGAATTTAGAGACCATCTCAAGAACAGATTTGATGCATTAGACACTAATGACTGAGGACCAGAAGAGTTGTGGGACGACATCAAGAATATCATATAGGAAGAAAGCAAAAGGTCATTAAAAAGACAGGAAAGAAAGAAAAGACTAAAAAGATGTTAGGACACTGAAATTTGCTCTTTAATATAGAGACTATAAGTGACTAGAAGAAATGAACAGAACATTTCAAAGAGCAGCTCGAGAAGAAAAAGTCAAGTGTCATAATGAAATGTGCAAAGACCTGGATCAGAAACCTAAAAGGGGAGAACACACTTAACATTTCTCAAGCAGAAGGAACTGAAGAAAAAATTCATGCCTCTACTTGAAATGTTGAAGGATTCTATGGGCAAAATATTTAAGGATGCAGGAAGCACCAAAAGAAGATGGAAGAAATACACAGAATAATTGTACCAAAAAGAATTGGTCAATGGTCAGCCATTGCAAGAGGTAGTATATATATGCTCAGGAACCGATGGTATTAAAGGAAGACATCCAAGTTGCAGTGAAGGCACTGGCAAAGAAGAAGGCTCTGGGAATTGATGGAATAAAAACTGAAATCTTTCAACAAACTGATGTAGCACTGAAGACACTCACTCATCTATGCCAAGAAATTTGGAAGATAGTCACTAGGCTAATTGACTGGAAGAGATCCATATTTGTGTCCATTCCAAAGAGAGGTGAATCAATGGAATGCTGAAATGATTGAACAACATCATTAATATCACATGCAAGTAAAATTTTAATGAGGATAATCCTAAAACAGTTGCAGTAGTACATCTACAGGAAGTTGTCAGAAATTAAAACTGGATTTGGAAGAGGATGTGGAATGAAGATTATCATTGTTGATGTCAGATGGATCTTGGCTGAGAGCAGAGAATACCAGAAAGGTGTTTACTTGTGTTTTATTGACTATGCCAAGGCATTTTACTGTGTGGATCATAACACATTCTGGGTAACATTTCAAGGAATGGAAATTCCAGAACACTTAATGTGCTCACATGGAACCTGTACATAGAACAAGAGGCAATCATTAGAACAGAATAAGATAATACTGAATGGTTTAAAATGAGGAAAGATGTGAGTCAGGACTGTGTCATTTCAACATACTTAATCTGTTTGCTGAGTAAATAACCTGCAAAACTGGAGTATATGAAAACAACAAAAACAGAAACCATGGCATCAATATTGAAGGAAGCCTCATCAACAACCTGTGATATCCAGATGATAAAGTGAAGAGAACTTGAAATCCCTACCGAGGAGGAGCACAGACTACAGCCTTCAGTGTGATTGCACCTCAGTATGAAGAAAAGGAAAATTCTCACAATTGGAC
The DNA here is from genome assembly GCF_000296735.1 of Chrysochloris asiatica. NCBI lineage: Eukaryota > Metazoa > Chordata > Mammalia > Afrosoricida > Chrysochloridae > Chrysochloris > Chrysochloris asiatica. The sequence continues at coordinate 7,167,035 of NW_006408555.1, read as the reverse complement.
CAATAAATAACTTCATGATCATTGGAGAAAAGAGTGAAGTTGTAAAAAATTTTATTTTGCTTGGATCCATAATCAGCATCCATGGAAGTAGCAGTCAAGAAATCAAACTCTGTATTACATTAGGCAAATCTGCTGTAAAAGGTCTCTCTCTTTAAAGCAACAAAGAGCAAAGATGTTACTTTGAGAATTAAAGTGTGTCTTATCCAAGCCGTGGTATTTTCAATCACATCTTAAACATGTAAAAGCTGACAGTGAAGGCTACAGAAAAATCTATGTATTTGAATTATGGTGTTGGAAAAGAGTATTGATTTTACCATGGGTTGCCAGAAGAATAAACCAATCTGTTTTGGAAGAAGTACAGCCAGATTGCTCCTTGGAAGCCAGAATGGCAAGACTTTATCTCTTGTACCTTGGGTATGTCATCATGAGAGACCAGTCATGCTTAATAAAGTAGTCATTGTTAAATGCTGCCGACTAGGTCCATACATGTAGCAACCCCGTATAGGGCTTCTGAGGAGCTGTTGGTGGGTTTGAGCCACTGACCTTGTGGTTAGCAATACAGTGCTTATCTTATAGCTCCACACCAGGACTTCGTTAGTAAAGCAGAGGGTCAGCAAAAAAAGAAATTCTCAATGAGATGGACTGACACAGTGGCGAAAGTAATGGATGCAAATATAACAACAATTGTGTGGGTGTTGCAGGTTCGAGTCGTGTTTTGTTCTGCTATATATAGGGCTGCTGTGAGTCAGAATTGACTTAACGGCAACTGCCAATAACAGCAATAATAACAAGAGGTTGCAGTTCTTGCTGCAGCTGGGTAGCTTGCAACTGCAAACTGGGAAGGGCTTCGTGGCAACTGCCATGTCCCACCCATGAGGCATGGTAAAGCTAGTGAGTAAATCTGGAGGCCATCAAGTGACCACTACATGCTGGCTTCAATGTGGCCATACCTCTGGGGGCAGTGAGTGAGTGGGCAGGGGGATGGAGGGCAGACATTGGTTATGTTGGGATACTGTGAGCCATGGGCCAGTCCCTCCTTGTTTGTGGAAGGAATTGCATGATTTTAGCGAAGACTGTAGCAGTGAGAAGGGAGGTTCACTAGGGGCTTTGGGGTTCTTCACCCCACCACCCCAGAGCCAGATTGAGCTCAGTTGAGACTTGGGAACGACTTAGGGCAGGCAGGGACAATTGTGGTCTGAGAATCATCTTCATCATTAGTCATTCTGAGGCTAGCTGAATGTTGGGATAGCTTCCTGGTGTCCAGGGGTGGGAAATCCAATCTTGATCCATGTCCCGCCTCAGGGATTGGCACTGCATGGCATGATTCTAATCAAGATGAAAAGGGAGAGTGTTGGCAGGTAGCCTTATGTATGCCTGTGGAGCTCTTGGTAAATACCAGATACTCAAAGGGCATAGAAACAAAAGAAAGAAATGACAACAGACGAGAAAACACTGAATCCAACTTAACGGATGGCCCTGAGCTGCAAGCATCTCACTGGCTGATGTGGATTAGGCGGCGGCTGCACTTCAGACTCAGCTAAACCCTTGCCTTACATTTTCTTAAGGAATACAGTTGTCCCCCCTTATCCGTGGATTCATATTTTGCAATTTCAGTTATTAGACCTCAACCCTTACCCTAAAATACTCATATTTAATTCACGTGCTCTTCTGAACAGCGTGATGAAGAAATCTTGCGCTGTTCCACTCTGACCTGGAGCTGGCTTCCTCCTCCTCAGCTGGGCACAGTTGCATGAGCATCCCACGGGTCAGTGCTGGTCATCCAGGACACCCTGGGGACGTGTATATGTGTACATGTAGAGGCAGACCTTGGGGATGTTGCTGGTTCTTTTCCAGGCTCCCGCAATAAAGTGAATGTCACAATAAAATGAGTCATGGGGATGTTTTGGATTCCCAGTGCACATAAAAACTATGTAGACATTCGACTCTATTAAGTATGCAATAGCAGGACGAAGAGTTGAAAGTATTCTGAGAATGGCAAACATATGACTGAGACCTGAGCTGAGAACTCGCTGTAGGACCATGGTACGGACAGACTTGCTGGATGCAGCGCTGCCACAGACCTTCTGTTAGTGAAAAACGTAGGATGTGCAAAGAGCAATGGAGGGAAATATAATTACACAAGGCCTGCCTGCGAACACATAGTATAGAGAGGTGGGAGCTCAGTGGCTCCATCGGATAAGCACTCAACTGCAAACCACAAGGTCCGAGATTCAAGTCCACCAGCCGCTTTGTAGGAGAAAGATGAGTCTTTCTGCTCTTTCTGCAAAGATGTAAAGCCTCAGAAACCCTATACAGGGTTGCTATGAGTTGGAACCAACTCAACAGCACTTAACAAAAACAACTCTATAGGGCTTGGAGCACAGTAGCTTTGTAGCATAAGCACTGGACTATGAACTACAAGATTGGTGATTTAAGACCACCAGCTGCTCTGCAGGAGAAAGATGAGGCTTTCTGCTCCCATAAAGATGTACTACTTTAGGTTTACCCAACACAGGGTCACCATGAGGTAGAACTGATTCAACAGCACTTAACAATGACATATAGGACTTGGTATTATCTGTGGTTTCAGGCATCCACTGGTGGTCTTGGAATGTTGCCCCTGGGAATAAGAAGGAACCACTGTATTCCCAGCAATCCTTTGGCATAATTGTTGTTTTTAGTTCCAACCTGTAGTGATCCTATACCCAACAGAACAAAGCCCCACCTGGTCCCACGCCATCCTACACCTGTTCTGCTTGAACTCATTGTTGCTGTCATGGTGTTGACCTATCTTGTTGGGGGTCTTCTTTTTTTTTTTTTTTCCGGAAAGGTCAATGTTATAAAAATGGAGAGGGAGATTCTGAGAGGTTATGTTGTTGTTGTTGTTATGTGCCTTGGAGTTGGTTCTGACTCATAGTGACCCTATACAGGGTTTCCGAAGCTGTAAATCTTTATGGGAGCAGAAAGCCTCATCTTTCTCCCGCAGAACAGCTGGTAGTTTCGAACTGCTGACCTTGCGGTTCGCAGCCTGATTCATAACCACTACCAGAGCTCCTTGAGAGGTTATGAGAGTTGTGCAAATGTCTTAGCGTTCTAGACATGCCACAACAAACTACCATGCAGATAAGGCGGCTTTTAGGAGCAGAAATGTACTGCTCTTCAGTGCTGGAGGTCAGACATCTGAATTCCGGGTGTTGGCAGGGCTCTGCACCCCCATTCTCCCGCCCCCTCTGCTCTAGCTTTTTGGTAGCTGCAGGCATCATTCAGCCTTTCGTCGCTTGTAGATGGAACCCCACAAGTCGTCTCCCTGCTGTGTGTTTCTCTCCTTTTGTGTGTGTTCTCCCCTTTTATAAGTCACCACTCTGAAGGGATTAGGACTAAAACTCACCCTCCTTCTGCATGAAAAGCACATTATAATGATCTCATTGGTTCTTTGGAGACGATGGATCTTACTCATCCTCTTGCTGCTTTAAAAGCTATATTTTAGGTCCCATATATATGTTTTTGAAGTTTTTATTACAAATTATGTGATGGTTTACATGGGAGAACACCAGCTTTACATTCATCCTATCGTAGTTCATTTCATTACAATGATTACAATCCCCTCCATGCATCATCACACAACCAAAAGATACACCCTGCAAGTCTGCCCCCCGGCTGTCAGCACACAGCCCCTCTTCCTCCCTGAATCCAGTGTCCCCAGCCGCTCCAGCTCTCCACGTCATCGTCTCTGCCTCCATCTCTGGCGTCACTGCGTCTCTGGGTAGGGTCCCACACTCCACTCCTCTCACTTGATGGTCCCAGGGACCTCTGCTCCTGGAGTGCAAGATCAGCCACACTCTTCCTTTTGTTACAAAACATCTACCTTTACATTTTCAACCCTCACAACCAGTCCTGATAGCTATTATTCACTATTTAGGTCCCATATTCTTAAGGATTAGCTTAACTCATAATGAAAGGAAGCTCTAATTTCCAAGTGAGGTCACATTCACAGGTATGGAGATTAGGACTTCAATATCTCTATTGTGTGTTGTGTGTGTGTGTGGGGGGGTCAGGGTAGGGTGGAGCAGGCACAGTTCAGTCTATAACACCATGGTCATGCCAGTGCCCCATGGCAGATCTGGGTCACAAGCCCCTGTCAGTTTGAATCTAGAATTGGTGATCTGTGACCATCTCACTCCACCTAAAACCCCGAGAGCCAGAGCTGAGAAGCATCCTCCAGACAAGTAACGCTTTCACTTCCGTTTCTGGCAAACAAAAGGAACAAGGACAGTGCTGCTCGGGTGGAGATTTGAACAGAAGAGAGAGCTAACAGGAGACTCTGTTCCTGTTGGAATCCTCACGTATCTGCCATCTAAAGTAGAGTAAAGGGGAACACAGTGGGGCCCATTGTAGATGGTGTCAGCTTTCCCAGCCTTGATGGCACTCACCTTGCAGGCCGTCCTGACGGAACATGAAGCCTGGGGTGCTGGTGGCAACCACACAGGATACAGCGAGGCTCCGTTGAATCCCCTCTTCCTTTTTCCTGGAATCTACTTGTTCTCAAAATATTTATGACATGTTTATTGTTGTTGTCAAGGGCTGTTGAGTCAGTTTCTACTCATAGGTTTCTGAAGAGTGGCTGGTGAGTTGACACAGCCAAGCTTGCTGTTCAAACGGACCTTGTGAGCCGGTGCTTCTCTTACAGCACCACATCAAGTATACAGGCAGACATCTCCCTTCTCCACACGTATTCCTGGAGAACCCGCTGCCATAAGAAGCTTATATCAAACCCTAAGGATGTACACATGTTACAGACTGAATTGTCACTTCCCAAAGGATCTGCTGCATTCTTAACCCCTGATGTCTGTGCAAGTGACTATGTTTGTCTTTGTACATGCAATAAAGAGGAGAGGAGAGGAGACCCAGAAAGACAGAGGGGTGGTGGCCATGTGATATGGAAGGTATGACACGGCTGTAACCAAGCACCTCTTGGGGCTACCAGAAGCCAGGAGAAAAAAGCATCTTCCCTTAGAGTCTTCAAGATAATATGGCCTTGGTGACATCCTGATTTCAGACTGCTGGCCTCCAGAACTGTGAGAGTATACATTTATATTGTTGAAGGCCACCCAGTTTGAAGGCACAACAAAGTGCCACAAACTGGGTGGCCTTCAACAATATAACAATATAACAACAACAACAACAATACAGTAGTTATGTGCCTTCAAGTCAGTTTGGACTCATAGCGACCGTGTATGGCAAGCTTTCCTAGTAGCCTCTAGTGAGTTTGAACCACTGACCTGTTGGTTCAAACCAACCTTGCAGTCAATGCTTATCCTTGTGTTGAAATGCCCCCTCCCTACAGCCCCCTCTTGTTGCTTTTCAAATTTGAGCATACAGAAAGTTAGGTCCTGTTGGGTCACTTCCAACTCATAGGGACCCCGTACACAACAGCACCAAACACTGTGTGGTGCCGCACCATCCTCACAGCTGTTGCTGGGTTTGAGCCCACTGTTACTGCCCCTGGGTCAGCTCATCTTGTTGAGGGTCTTCCCCTCTTCACTGACCCTCTGCTTTACCAAGCATGATGTCCTTCACCAGGGACTGGTCCTTTCTGACAACATGGCCAAAGTACGAGAGGTAAAGGCTCACCCTCCTCGCTTCCAAGGACGAGTCCAGCTGTACTCCTTCCAAGACAGATTTGTTTGTTCTGGCAGTCCATGGTACTTTCATGATTTTTTGCCAATAATATTGCCACATATGTCATTGCTCAAGCGCCTAGGGCCAGGTGTGGGTAGACCAGGTGGCTCTACTGATCACTCGTAGTGTCTAGAGTTGACTGGGGTTGACTGCATCATCTGACTTTGCCGGGGACAGTTGAGGAGACCTGATGCTGTCGCTGTTTTTTCTCGTCATGGTGGCAGAGGCGCAAGAACATCAACAGAAGCACATGGCACTTCTGCTACATTCTGGTGGCCAAAGGAAGTCACAAGTTCAGTCCAGGCTCAAGGGATGGAGAGAGCGAGAGCCTCTTAAGTACGAAAAACTTAGAAGAACTTACAAGCACAGGGAAACCTCCTACCTCTCAGCTGCAATGTGGCAAGAATTGCTTTGGGATCATGAGGGTAAACAGACAATCATGACCCTGCATCCAAGGGGTTTCTAGTTTACTGAGCATAATATCATAGACGCTGGACATCCCTGGACTGGGAATTGTACTGTTTGCCTACTGCATGGATTTCAAATGTATTCTTGATCCATGCTGCCATTATCCTTTCTACTGCTTGATGATCATTTATATCCTATTGATGATTTTAGCAAATAGTTCTCTAACATGGACAGGATAAACCCTCTGAGATTTGTCCTAGTAAACATTCCAACTCAGAAGTTGCGGGCCATTGTTGTTTTCCTTAGAACTGCTGGAGACGAGTGAGAAGTTCTTTGGCATGTACAAGGGTGGTGGGGGAGGTGAGGGTAAAAAAGAGGAATAGCAGTGTCTTAGTCTCCTAGGGTAAGGAGCTCTGGTTGTGTAGTGGTTACACATTGGGCTGCTAACCTCAAGGTTGGCTTTCTGTTCCCATAAAGATTTACTGCCTTGGAAACCGTGTGCAGGGTCACTGTGAGTCAGAACCTACTCCACGGTACTTAACAGTCTCCTAGGATGCCCTAACAAAATGCCACAAGTGGGTAGATTTAAAGAACAGAAATGTATTGTCTCACAGGTCTGCAGGCTCCAAGTCTTTCTCCTAGTTTATGATGACGGATCACAAACCTTGGCATGCCTTTGCTGCCTATAGATGCATCTGCCTCAATTTTCACATGGTGTCTTTTCTCCCCTTTATAAGATGCCACTCAGATTAGGTTTAGGACCCACTCTGTTCCAGTATCTCAATAACAGAAGAAAACCCCTATTTCCAAACAGGATCATGTTCACAGATAAAGGACTTCCACACTTTATATATTTTGGTGGTACATTCAATCCACAGCAGCTAGAAAGATGAAGGCAAAGGTACTAAGTCATATCTTGGAATTTCCGCAAGGACAGACCTGTCTGATAAGTCTTTTTTTTTTTTTCCCCCCCCAGTAGCTTTATTTTATTATTTTTCATGCCCTTCATGTTCTTAGAACAATTGTTGTTGTTGTTGTTAAGTACAGTGGAGTTGGTTCCAACTCATAGTGACCCTGCACAGAGTTTCCGAGGCTGCAAATCTTTACAGGAGAAGAAAGCCTTATATTTCTCCCACGGAACAGCTGATAGTTTCAAACTGCTGACCTTGAGGTTAGCAGCCCGATTCATGACCACTATGCTACCAGAGCTCTAATCGGATAAAATCCAGGTGTGCTTCTCAAAGAAACTTGGTCAAGCAAGCTTGAGTTCCATAGTCATTTAGTAGATCCACAGCTAGAGGGCGCTGTGGAAAAACAGCTTTTCCTTTATTTGACCTGGATGTAATAGCTTCCATTTTGTCTAATTCTGTATGGGTCAGAATTGACTCGATGGCACTTAACAACAACAACAACAACAACAATACAGTAGACAGGATCCCCCATTTTAAACATTTTTGTCTTATCACATCTGATATGCACGTCCCATCTTTCACCTTAAATTTCTAGTTAGCTTTTTAATTTTTTTTTCTTAATGTTTTCTGGTGAATTATGTGATAGTTTACATGGGAAAACATTAGCTTTACATTCATCCTATCGTATATCATTTCATTGCCATGGTTACAATCCCCTCCATGCATCATCAACCAACCAAAGGGTATACCCTGAAAGCCTGTCCCCTGGTAGTCAGCATACAGCCCCTCTTCCTCTCTGGGTCTAGAGTCCCCAGCAGCCCCATCTCTCTATGTCATCATCTCTGCCTCCATCTCTGGCTTCGCTGTTTCTCTGGGTAAGGTCCCGTATTCTGCTCTTCTCCCTTGATGGTCCCAGATGTCCCAGGACCTCTGCTCCTGGACTGCAAAGTCAACCACTCCTCTCCTTTTGCGACACAACATGTACCTTTATATTCACAACCCTCACAGTCAGTCCTGATAGCAATTATTCACTATTGTGCCACATGAGTGTGATCCCCATCTCCTTTTCTCAGCCCCACCCTGGCAGATTAGATACTGTGCAGTGGAGATTCTACCTTCCTCCGCACCCTCTGGATCTAGGCTCCCTCTTGAAAGCTTGTAAGCCAGTCACTTCTTGTCTTTGTAGCCCCTAATTTTGAGTAGCCAATGTCCAAATTGCCCATCCCTGTCTACCCTGTGTATCTAGGGGGTGGAAATGATCCTTGCTGTAAAGATTTCTTCCCTCTTTTGAGCTACTGCCTCCATAGCTGTAGGTCAAGTTCATCAAATTGTATCAGGTTACTCTTTTTCTCCTCTTCTTTCTTCTTCTGGTTGAGCTCTGATCATCCCGTCATTGAAGCCAGGTCACGTGGGTATTATCTGCAAGTGTGGGTGTTCTTGTGCATATGCCCTCTCTCCTTATCAGCTGGATGCTTCACTCTCCACTCTAGTCCTCTGTGGCTATGTTGCTGACTCTGGGGCCAGGAGTCCCCAGGTCTTGCCACACTGCTGGCCAACCAGGTCTCTACCTGGGTTCACAGTAGTCTATTGAACATGGTAGGGCTTAGCTCGCAGCTTCATTGCTATTTTAACCTCACTTCCCCTTATCAATGACCAACGTTGTCACCAGTCAGAGCTCATGCCTGCTTGTGTATTCCTGTTGAATCTTAGTCTTGGAAGGGGGGTTGCCCTGAGGGGACCCGACCACTTGTCTTGATGTCTCCTGGACGAGCAACTTGCTTGTTCTTGTAGTAATCAGTCGGACTGCTGTTATTCTTTTGTATTTTTCTTGTAGGTCTTTCTTTGAAGAAGTATCTTCTGTTCTTCTAGCCACTCCAGGCTGGTCTGTTTGTTCTTTTAAGTAGAAATTTCCCACCTCAGAAGATTCTGGATGGAGTTCAGGATTCCTCCTATGGTCTTATGTAATGCAGAGGCTCCGCAGGAAGCCTCCTGATAAGGCTTACCATTGTTGTTGTTGTTGTTAAAGTGCCATCGAGTCAGTTCCGACCCATAGCGACCCAGTACAGGGTTTCCGAGGGTGTAAATCTTTACGGGAGTAGAAAGCCTCATCTTTCTCCCGTGGAGCGGCTGGTAGTTTCGAACCGCTGACCTTAAGGTTCGCAGCCCGATTCGTAACCACTTGCCTTTAGTTCTCCTATATTACTGATTGACTAAGGTACACATAGTAGTAGTCTTCACTCAAACTCCTCAAGAATGTCAAGCCTGTCTGTTCGTTTCTCTTTGGATGCTACATAGAATTCTTTATTTGTTGATTAGAAAAAGGAGGAGTGATTGAAGTCTGGTTGTAGACAGTGTAAAGATTTCCAAAGAGGAAGAAAATGATTTTAGTCACAATCAGTGAATTTGACACTGGTGGATAGTACAATTCCAGACTGAATTACTAAACAGATGGCTTGTGAGGGGTGGGGAAAGGAAACTGGTGTTGCTGGGAGCCAGAATGGGTTCATCAAGAACTGGTGATGTTGAACCAACTGTAATTCTTTTCATGACTGGATTATTGTACTGTTGCAACCGCCCGAACCCATTGTTGGAGTATTGTCCCTGGAACGGTGATACTGTCCTTCCAAAGAATTGTTGTTGTGTTGTTAAGTACCATTGAGTCGGTTCCAACTCATAGCGACCCTGTATCGGGTTTCCGAGGAGTAGCTGATGGGTTTGAACCATCACCTGGAGATTCAAATAGAATTTGTGGTCTACTGTTTATCCTACAGTGCCACATTAGGACTCCACTCCAAAGAATTGGGAAGATGTAATACACCTCCCCTGAGCAAATAAAAGTTAGACAAGAGGATTAGGAAAATGAAAGATAGGTTTATTAGCATAGGCATTCTTAGAAATGAGAACCGGCACCTACCTGGAGAAAGAAGGGGATGGAGAGCCCTGAATACAAGTTGCCTTCTTCTTTATATATCCCTTTGTCAGGGGAGTGGGCTATACTTCTAGTTTGAGTACCTGAGTAAGCAATCTGGGGGATTTGCTCACATGTGGTTTGCTTGAGTCTTGTTTTTCACATTTCAGCTTACTATTAACTAACTGTGTTCCTTCTTATGGTCTTCTCTCGCCCCCACTCCTCTTATCAGAAATTCCTCATTGCTGAGGTTGGCTTATTTCCTGCTGAGACAGGTCACACCTGGAGTGACTTGAGACCCCTTTCTCTCCCTGTTCTATCTACCTAATACCATGATGTACATCATACCCAGCAAGGAATCGGACACAATGTTTTATAACATTCCCATGGTGAAATGAAGAGGAATATGGTTCAGATGGGTTAGCAGATGGATTTGTAACAGAATGTATAACCATACATAACAGTCTTCTAGTAATCTCAATTTTTTCTTTTTTTGAGGGTGGAAGAGAGGTTTCTCTATAAGCATATTGTATAGAACTTTCTTCTGCTTATTTTGTTTGTGTTTCTCAATGTCTAGTATGCAGTTGTAGTCGGCAGCCCCTGTTACATTTTCAGATGATTTAATGCTGGAAGGAAGGAAGCTTTACACGTTGGATCATCCAGTCAGGAGTCCTCGTGATGTGGACACACTGAAATCATAGGCTGAACTGATGGGAATAAATTACATCCTTGAATGGCCACTGAAGAGAAGTGTGCTGAGCCAGTTCTGAGCCGCAGTGGGTAAAAAGCTGTATGCCTAAACCATAGTGCTAAAAGTGTAGTGTTAGATCAAGAGAGATTATAGTCTCTCTGTCTTCCTGAATTTATCAGGCCACAGTCATCCAATAAAACATTTATTAAGTACCCTGGTGTATGAGTCTTAGCCAGGCACTTTACTCCTTAAATAAATTGGTGTGAGTTACAAGAAATTCTATCTCCTGGACATCCAGCAGGTGTTCTATAAATGCTGAATGCACAAAATGGGCCAAGCCCTTTATTTATAGCCTGTGTGGTCAACTTGCTTTTTACTCTTTCCCTATTTCTAACCCCCAAACCTCTTACTACAAGTAAGTAGACTTATTTCATTTCTATTTTCTTCTTTTATTAATCAATATTCTTTTAGTGGCTCATTTAATAGCCTCGGTGCTCTGGATCTAGCTGTTTATCTTTTAATCTCTTTGAATTTTGGCCGCATCTTTTCCCACTGCAGAGACCAGCTTCCTTGGGTCTGTGGGATGTAGCCAGAGGCAGCTAGCTTCAGGTTATAGGATGTTACAGCTCTGTGCTTTAGGGCACCACAGAGCTTCTCTTGGTGCGCATATGTAGCAGAGACACACTGATGGGCTTGGTTTAGACATGTAACCATTTTGAAGAAACCACTTCCAGGTAGTGGTGCTAACTTCTTCAGAGCTGCTTGTGCGCATGTGCACTTGCATGTGTGTGTACACAAGGAGAGTCATCGAGAGTGGATGTGTCAATAGAAAGTTTAGCTCCATGGCATAGGAAATGCATTTTATAACCTCAAATGTGGGCCGGAAATACAGATTTGGTACTTTCACACTTCTCTTTTCCTGAGGCAATGGCTAGCGAACGGGTGGAAGAGGGGGAAGAAAGATCACCGAGGCCCTAAGCAGGCCCTGAGTAACAGGTGATGGAGTGGACAGAGCTCCTTTGGGCCAAGCATTTACGTGTTCCCAGGCTGTGATTTGCTGCCGCCCTGGTTCCCCCCTGAGTCTGGACTTGTGCCTGCACCTGCCTGCCTCTGTTGCTCACATGTGTAAAGGGGTGCCCTGGGGAAGCCTGGAGCCTTCAGATGGACCAAGTTAATGTGCACAGTGGCTACACCTGTGGTTTCTGCTCTGCTCAGGGTCTAGGGAGAGGCAGGGGAAGACACTCATGTTCAGCTCTGCTCCATATCAAGTGTAGGCTCACCTGGAGCTGGACAGTGGGGAGCGCCAGCCGCCATTCTCCTTGGATGCTGAAGGAGCTGCCGCAGGGAGAGAGCGA
>NW_006408555.1:7115214-7154983 GCF_000296735.1 Chrysochloris asiatica | reverse complement strand
GGGGAGATGGCCTTTGAGAGTCTGAGGCTTGGATTAATTCGCACACCAGGATCCCAGAGCCTCTGCCTTTCCAGGACTGATGGGAGTGCTGGCCCTCCACTCCCAGCGAATTCCGTCACCTGCAGAATTCACTCCAGGCCTCCAGAGTTGTTGTGCAGAAAATACTCAATCCTAATGATGTTTGTTGTGACCGGTATTAGCATGAGAGAGTTCCGTGAATGCCGTCAAGCCAGCAGGCCTCCGACTAGAAGCTCTGTTATCAGAAAATCAGCCTTTAATGGAAAGGTCACCACCGATGATGAGTGAGCCCAGGCAGGTTTGAAGTGAATATTTGTACTCAAGCTTAGGTCCACAAATGCCATCTTTTTCTTCTTCTTCTTTCCCTGAAAAGCTGCAAATCATTTACCTTTTCATTGATCTACGAAAATACCAGGTGTGAAACCAACTGTAATCAACTGTAAACCCTAAAGTCCCAGCATAACCCGTTGCCCCCAACCCTAGGAAGAAAGGCTTAGGATCAGGTGCTGTAGTGTGTTTTGCCTTAATATAGATTTTATATATAAGCAATATTCATAAAATAATATAAAGGCATAAAATGTATACAGCAGATGTCTTCGTATTTATATTCAAAATATGCTTCTTATATGCAATATGTATATTTTCCACATATTTTCGGAACAATGGTGGAGCAGTGATTAAAGTACTCAGCTGCTCACCAAAAACGTTGGCCATCACTCTTTGGGAGCAAACTGAGGCAGCTTGCTCTGTAAAGATTTTAGCCTTGGAAACCCTATGGGGCAGTTCCAATCTGTCCTGTACGGTGGCGAGGAGTTGGAATCATTTCAACATCAGTGGGTTTTCATTCATTTTCTCTCCTTGCAAGCCTGGAAGATCAACATTATTTTCCTCATTCTTATAGATGAAAAGGCAGAAGAGTAGGTGACTCCCCCAGGATCACTGTTAGGGTCAGGGTTCCCATATACAAATAATGGAAACCAACTCCAACTCATTTGAGCAGAAAATGGAGTTTTTAAAATGGCATTGGACTGTTTTCATGATCTCAGGGGGCTGGAAAAACAGGTCTAGATGCCACATGGCCAAGAATGACACCATGACCCCAACTCCTGCTGCCCCAGGCTCACTGGGACACCTGCTGCTCAGGACAGCAGCGTGAGCCCCTGTCACTGTAGCTGCAGAAGACAGTGTCTCCTTGCTGCTATCCTTCCCCCAAGGGCAGCTGCAGACTCGGCTTCTTTGGTATTAAGTTGACTCTGACTCTCGGTGGCTCCATGTGTGTCAAAATAGAGCTACAGTCCAGGTTTTCAGTGGCTAATTTTTCAGAAGTAGATCCACTAGATCTTTCTTCCAAGACACCTCTGGGCAGACTCCTATCTCCAGCCTTTCAATGTGCAGCTAAGTGCTTTAACCGTGTGTGCCACCAAGGACTCCACTACTCCCATTTCCAACTTTGGACTGATGGGTCTGGAGGAAGAGCCTAGGTTATATGCCTGCATTCCTGCTGCAAGGGAGGCTGGGAAAAGACTTTCACATCCTGTTATACTGAGGTCCCACAACGCTGGACAGACAATTAGAATGACAGGTGTCCTGGGTACCACACACTCAGGGCCTGGCCGAACAGGGTTTGAACCCAGATTTTGTTTCATTGCAGAATCTCTTTCCTTCATCTGCTATAGCCAAGCTCTGGGGGAAACCAGCAGGCCCTGGCATCTGGCTGTGGGGGAGGTCAGAGTTCTTGGCTTCTCCTGACTAGGCTCCAACTACCAGAAGCACGTGCAACAAAATGACTTAAAATTTAAAAAAAAAACAACCCTGACACATACATTTTCTGTTTTACATCTTTGGTGCTTTTTTGGGTGGTGTTGGTTGGAGTTGGGATGGGATGGGTAGGACTAAGGAGTGAGGGTTAGGGCAGTAGGGTAGGCCGCACACTTTGCTAGGGTTATGGGTAGGACTTGGGTTAGTGTTAGGGGTAAGGGTTGAGCTAGGGCTAGGTTTTACGGTTACAATCAGGTTTATTTTTATGTACTTTATTATTATTATTTTTAAATCTACTTAGTTTTTTCATTTGGAAGCCCTGGTGTGGTGCTGTGGGTTAATGCGCCGGACTGCAAAGCCATTTGAACTGTAAGGGTGGCGGTTCAAGTTCACCAGCTGCTTCTTGGAAACATAGGGTCACTATGGGTCAGAATCGACTCAACAGCACTTCACAACAACAACAACAGCAATAGCTACCTTATTCCCTCTTTTTACTTTATGGGATTTTGTTGTTGTTGTTGCAACTGTATCTCTGGTTCTGCCTTTTCAGTCTTGTTTGGAGTCCTGGTGTGATGTCATAGGATATGCACTCAACCTCAAGGTCGAACTGAAAGTTTGGCGGTTCAAACTCCCCAATGGCCCCTTGTAAACCCTATAAAGGGTTGCTATGAGTTGGAACCGACTTTATGCTACTTAGCAACAACAACAACAGGTCTTTTGTTATTTTGAGTTTGTTCAACTTCTTTATAGCTGGGTTGAGTCTAGGTGATATTGTCATGTGTTTTAGTCTCAGGTTGTTTTCTGCTGTTCTTGGGTCTCTGTCAAATGAACTCCCTTTAGTACTTTTTTGTAACGTTGATCTAGATTTTACAAATTCTTTTAATTTCTGTTTCTCTGAAAATGACCAATTTTGCCATCATATTTAATGGACAGTTTTGCTGGATATATGATTCTTGGTTGGCAATTTCTTCTTTCAAAGCTTCATATATGTTGAATGGCTTTTTTTTTTTAAAGTACATTTGTAAGTTGAAAAAGGTAGTTTTGAAACCTGCTTGGGAAAATTCAAGGTTATCATCTAGTACATCGTTAGAGGACCATTGTAGAACAATCAACAGAAGATTGTGTAAAAAATGTTAGAGGAAAACTATGAGTGTTTTTGGCCAAGAGAGAGGACATTGTAAGACTTCCTTAGTGAAGATAGATTCACAGAACAATCATTTCCACAGTCTTCCTTTTTTCAATTCCATAAGGATTACAAGAACATGCATTTTAAAGATGAAATATTACAAATAAGTTTCAGTTGTCATTTAAAAAAAACACAAAACTTTCTTATTGTGAATTGAACTAAGGTTTACAGAGCAGATCATCAGTTTTACATCCAACAAATCAATCATACATTTGGTTTTATTTCAGTGATTGCAATCCCCTCCCTGTAACATCAGCTTTCCCACTTTACCCCTGTGATTCTCATTTCCATTCCAACCTCCTTCCCTTCCCTTCTGATCTTTGTCCTTAAATGCTACCCTTTGATCTTGGATGGTTGGCCATTCCTTGGTGAGAGTGCCTTACTAGTGTTGTTGTTTCCCCATACATGCCTCTCTACTGCTTGTCGCCTATTGATAAACATTGAGGTTGTTGGCAAGGTTATCTTATTACAAACAATATTCTGATGATCGTCCTGGAGTGCATTGCTTTGTGTAATTGTATTTCCAGTGTAGCTATGCAGAAGTATGTTTGCTGACTCTTGGGGGATATACTTTCAGCTATTAATTGCTGTTGTTGCAAGACCTTGTAGTTAGCAGTCTAGAGTCGATCTTACAGTGCCACACCAGAACTCCTTACACTGGGAAACCAGAAACTGCGTGACTCGTTTTATTGTGTTGGTGTGGAACTGAACCCAAAATGTCTCTTTGATCTGCATTGTAATAAGATCCCTAGGTGATCCTTATAGAATCTACATTGGGGATCTATAAGAACCCAGACACTAGAGAAGGTAATGGCTTGCTGTCTATCAAGGTGTGTACTAATGGAACCTGACAAGTTCTTTCCAAACAAATTCTTGGCCCCTTGGCATGTTGGAATCTATTGTCCATCTCATCAGAGACACCCCAATCACCCAGACTTAAAAAGGGGCCATGATAATTTCTTGATCCTAGATGTCAGTTAAAACTGAACACTTTTCCCAACAGTGCTCAAAAGATTTGGCTTTTCCTTTCCCATGTTATTTCCCCAGATGTCCTTGTGTGCCTTCTTTCAGTCTTTGCAGTCCTAGTCGTTATACTGTGCCCATGTGCAAGGACAAAGGACAGTCAGTGATGGGCTCCTCATTGCCAGGCAGTCAGTAAGGGAGCCAACTCCAGAATCCTTTCTCTCAAGTCTGCTCGGTAGAACCTCTCCTCATACCCATATGGTACAGCCCATATGCTCATGCAACTACTCGGGTCCTACCCCTCTAAAACATGGTTGCACCACCTTCTCAGGTTCATACATATTAGGAAAGTGTGAAAACACTGCACGAGAAAGTCATCACAAAAGGCGTTCACTGCCCAGTGGGCACCCTTAGTTTGGAGACTTCTGCCTGCCTGGAGTCACCCTGATTTGGAAAACACTGACATCACATGTGCCATCCACAGATGTCTTGACGCACGCCCAACCGTGTAATGGAAAAACCAGTCACTGAAACTTATTTGTTAGTTGTATTTTAAATAAAAACAAGCCAGTGTTTTGAGTGCTTGCTATATACCGGGTACTGTGCTAAATCAAAGGAGCCTTGGTGGTGCTGTGGGTGCTAAGTCCAAGGTTCACAGTTCAAACCCACCAACCACTCCTTAGAAGAAAGGTGAGATTGTCTGCACTTCTCCTGTGCCCTAAAAGGTCACTGAGTCAGAATCGATTCAATGGCAGTGGGTTTGATTTTGGTGCTAAACCAGAGGCAGGTAGTGTGCCAGTTCATCCTCACAGTAACCTGGTGAGGTGTGTAATCTTGTCATCCCATTTGACAGATGAGGAAACTGAGCTCTAGAGAAGTGACATGCTTGCCAGCTAATGAATGCTGGGATGGGTGGTTAAAGCAGGTACTCTGGCTCCAGGGCCCAGGCTTGATCCCTGAGTTGTGCGGGTTTGCTTTGCACAGTGGCGTTTCTCCAGTGGGCATGCCCTTGTTCTTACACCTCCTAGGAAAGATGCATGTGGATGAAAGAGTGTGCGTTTAAAGTGGAGAAGACAACTGTGTGATTGAGATGAAGCTGCTGAGTGAACACAGCGCCCCCTGCAGGCTCACATGGACCTGGAGCATGTGCTGGAAGGTCACTTTGTTCTATGAATCCTCCCAGAGTTGCTGTTAGGTGCTATTGAGTCAGTACTGACTCATAGCGACCTTTTCACAGCAGAACAAAACACTGCCCGATCCTGGGCCAACCTCACTATTGTTGCCATGCTTGAGTCCACTAATGCTGCCACTTTGCCAATCCATCTCACTGGGGGTCTTTCTCATTTTCTCTGACCCTCCACTGTACCAAACATGATATCCTTCTCCAGCGACTGGTCCCTCCTGACAATATATCTGAAGTATGAGAGATGAAGTCTGGCCATCCTGGCCTCCAAGGAGCCCTCTGGCTGCACTTCTTCCAACACGGATCTGTGTGTTCTTTTGGCAGCCCATGGCACTTTCAGTATTCTCCTCCAACACCATAACTCAAAGGCATCAATTCTTCTACAGTCTTTCTTATTCACTGTCCAGTTTTCGCATGCATATGAGGTTATTGAAAATACCATGGCTTGGGTCAGGCACACCTTAGTCTTCAAGCTGGCATCTTTGCTTTGAGGTGAGAGTTTGTTTATTACTGTGGCTTAACCTAGCTCATCCTGATGGATAGAGTCCCTGTGTGTGTGCTTTCTCGAATCTTTTCTGATAACCGAGAGTGCCGGCAATTTATCAGCCTTACCTGTGAAAGTTTCCAGAACCTCTTCTCTTCTGAGAGGCTGTCTGACTTTCATAAAAGCAACTTGGTGGGCTGAGCAGTTGTTTTGCAGAATTCAGCTGCTTTAACTGAATTGTTCCAGCTTGTGCTTCGGTTTGTATGACCTCCCCAGGCTGAGGTGAGTTGATGGTGAACTTGCAGTTCCCTTTAGAACACCATGGCACTGTCCCTGGGAGGTCCCCTGAATGTATTACCTTGCCTTGTGGTTACTGCCTGGTCTGGGGCCACCTGGGAGGCAGAGCTGGTCTTTGGACTCCTAATCCTTGATCTTCACCTGACCTGATCATCCACTCTGGAAGTGGGGCACCAGCAGACAGTCTCCAAAGGAGACAGGATTTCAACCTTAATCATTTTAGCACACAGAACACATCCCAACAGTGGGAAAATGGGATTCTTCACTGAGTCGCATCCTGCCCCAGACCCGTAATTTGATACAAAAGCTTCACCCAAATTGAAATTAAAATGCATTTTAGATGCTTCCTCCCATCAAAGCAGATCGTGCCAGCAGGCTTCCCTCTTTTGGGCTTTCACTATAGAAATGGGAGACAACAGCAGCCTGGCAGTTGGCAACTGTGGAGGTAACACAATCTCCCTGCTTGTCAACTGCGGGCCAGAAAATGAAATAAAATGAACACCAATTGGACATCTAATTATTCTGTGCAAAATGACTTCATCCTGTACAGTGGCCCACTGAATACGTAACAACACCTTGTCTTGTCTGTCTGCTCCCCTCCGTGTTTGGGCCACAGCTGGGGTCACATTAGCATTAAGGCTGTGGAGAACTCAGCAGTATGACTTCAGTACCTACAGAGAGAGCTACTAACTGCCTAACATAGTCCCAAATAGTAAGCCTCCCTTTCTCTTCACGACTATGAGCTAAGTAGAAAAAGAGGAAGACCCCCAATGCGATGGGTTTTTGACACAGTGGTTGCAAGGATGGGTCCACACATAGACGGGATTATGAGGATGGCCCAGAGCAAGCAGTGCTTGGTTTCGTTGTACACAGGGTTTTCCATGGAGCAGAACCGACTCTACAGCATCTAACAGCAACAAAGGAACAGAGAGGGGAAGTGACTTGCCCGAAGTCACATACCTAGAAAAGAACACCAGAGCTGGGATTTGAACTTGGGCAGCCTGGCCAATAGCAAAGACTCCTGCCAGATTTCTCCTGATTGCATAGCAAACATGTGAAGCCTTTTGATGCAAACTGCTTTGATGGGAGGGAAACTCTGAAAGGCATTCTAATTTCAGATCCAAGTTAAGGGTCTTAATCAATGTGCTCCATTCTTTCTTGTGACTAAGAATCTGAGTGGAGTTTGACTTTCACCTGGAAAAATGCCCTCTACCCACAGGGCTCTGACTCCACCTGGAGTCACGTAGCAGACTGAGTTTTTGGTGATAGACAGACCAGGAGCACAGAGACAGCTGCGTTCACAACACCCCCTGGGCATCATCCTTGAATACGAAGCCCACAGAATTCTTATTCACAAAAGAGATCGGATGAGGCATATCATTTCGCTCTGCTCTGTTTTCTCTTCTTCTGATAATATGACCCTTCAGCATCCTCCTATCAACCAGAGCCAGGCAGTTACCTCATTCTTGCGTGCATCTGCCTACTTTTCTACCATGCACATTAGCCATAATTTAGCCAGCATGCTACTCTTGAACATTCGGTTGTTCTTGATTGTGTCGTTAAGGACATTGATGTCATGAATGCCCTTACGCAGTCTAGCATGTTTTGTGAGTTGCCTCATAGGGCAAATTCCTAGCTGTGGGCTTGTTGGGTCAGAGAACCTTTGTATGTTTAATGGTGGGAGATCTTCTTAACAAATTGTTCTATACAGACATTGTTTGGATTCATATTGCCTCCAACAGTAGATGGAGAATGCCAGATTCTTCACACCCTGGCCAATTCTGTGTATCAGAAAACAAAACAATACCATCAACAATTCACATCAAAAGTGACAAGTGGTATTTTCTGATTGTTTGACTCATTAGGAGTTAAACATTCCGTCATCACCTATAGGCTAGTTGTGTTCATTTTTTTCTGTGAACTGCCTGCTTGAATCTTTTCCCCAGTTTTGTTTTTGTGTTCCATTTGAGTTCTTTGTCTTTTTCTTACTCAGTTCTAGACACTTCCTTCATCTTTGAAAGCCTCCAAGGGCCATTACTCTTTAGTGTATAGTTGTCCTTCTACTCTGACCTGGAAAGATTTTGGTTGAGCTAACTTTCCTTCTCCTTTTCCTTTGCTTTTCCCCCTTTAATCTTTATTTCTTAGTACAGCACCATGCACCCCATGGACACAATAAACATGTGCTGATTGACTGTTTTATTTATCTGATTTTTATGGCTCCTTCCCACTGAAGAGCTGCACAGACTTTATAGTCATTAACTCGATAACCCTCAGAGCACTCTGGTGTGGCAGCTGTAATTACTGTCAGGGTTTCTGAGATGTGAACCAGAGGAGTTGACGTTCTCCAGAATTCTTCTGCCAGGGCCTCAGAATTGGGACTAGGGGGCATTCAGCCCCTTCACAAGCTCTAGGTCAAAAGAGCAGGCATAAGGGCCCTAGTCAGAATGTCAGGGGATGATGGGTGACTGGTGATAGTATCCAGAAAGATTTCTCCATGCCCCACATTGGGGAGGCTCCTTCTTCAGCTCTTCTCAGATGGAACTCATACTGAAAAGTTGTTATGTGCGCCTTTGCTAAAACCTTAATGTCTCCACTTACCCATTGTGTGATGACAGACAATAGTGGTACCTGATGGCTATTGGACTCTTATTATCTACCAGACCAAGGGCCAAGACTTTTTCATGCATTCTGTCACTTAGCCATCAGAGCAATCCCAGGACATGCCAAAATGCTAAGTAACGATCCTGAAATGGCATCGAGCTAAGTGTTTGTAGTGGGTGGAATGGCAGCCCTCCAAGATATATGTTCAGGTCCTAATTTTGAGAACATATAAATGTGGTCTTATTTGGAAAGAAGGACCATCACAGATACAATTAAGTTAAGGATCTTGGGGTGAGATTGTCCAATTATCTGCTGGATAAACGAATTTCAGTGACTGGTGTTCTTCTAAGGAGAGGAGAGCACAGGAGCACAGAGAAGGTGCTATGGGAAGACAATGGCAGATGCAGCCACAAGCCAGGGAACACCTGGAGTCTCAGAAGCTGGGAAGAGGCACGGACGGCGTCTCTTTCAGATCCAGCACAAGGAGTGCAGATCTGATGCCAACTGGATTGGAGACTTCTGGTCGACAGGCCAGGAGAGAGCCAGCTTTTGCTGTGCTGAGCCACTCCATGGACATCTGTGAGGGCAGCCACGGGAAACTCATGTAGTGTTAAAATGGGAGCCCTGGATCCCAAGCTTGCACCTTTAGCTGTGGCATTGTCCTGTGGTCACTGGGCTGGGCCTTTCGTGTTCGTTTCCTTACCACTGGTACAGTTATAGCAACTGTGCCTCTCCCTGGGTAACTTTTTTTTTTTTTTTTTTTTTTGGTAAACAGATACATAACAAAACATGTGCTACTTTCACGATCTTCCTTGCATGATTCAGTCAGTGACTATGTACATCATGCTGTTCAGTCATCAGTTTTACCTGTTCTCAGTTATTTCCCCATCACCCTTAAGAGAAGCCCAGTGTTTCCCAATCCATAACTCCTACATCCTCCCTCTTACCCACCCTTCGTAACCAGGAATCAGTTTTGGTATCTATACATTTATCTATTTCAGACATTTAATATGAGGGGGGACATATAGTGTTTGTCCTTTTGTGACTGACTTATTTTATGTGTTGTGTGCCGTTGAATCAGTTCCAACTCATAGTGACCCTGTATAGAGTTTCCAAGGAAGGACTGGTGGGTTAGAACCTTTGACCTTTCAGTTCAAATTGGCTTTGTGGTCCCGTTCATTTTCCTGCAGAGCTATACCAGGACTCCTGTTTCACTTAGCACAGTGTTTTTAAGGCTCATTCATGTTGCAGCATGTATGAGGACTTCATAGCTCCTTTTAGCTGAGTAATATTCCAAAACGGAAGAACATGCTCAGCATTTCTCAAGCTGAAGGAACTGAAGAAAAAAATTCAAACCTTGGCTTGCAATATCAAAGAATTCTATGGACAAAATATTGAAATGATATTGAAAGGATTTCAAAATATTGAAGATGAGAATAAAAAGCATCAACAGAAGATGGGAGGACTACCCAAGAGGCACGACACTAAAAAGAAATCGTCGCTGTTCAGCCATTTTCAGAGGTAGCATAGGATCAAGACCCAGTGGTCCTGAAGGAAGAAGTCCAGCTACACTGAAAGGACGGGTAAAAAACAAGGGTCCAGAATGAATGGACCATAAATGGAAATCTTTCAACAAATAGCTGTAGCACTAGAGGCACTCATTTATCTATGGCAAGAAATTTGAAAGCCAGCTACCTGGCCAACTGATTGGAAGAGAGCCATATTTGTACCCATTCCAAAGAGAAGTGACTCAGTGGAATGTGGAAATCATTGAGCAACATTATTAATATCACATGCAAGTAAAATTTTGCTGAAGCGAATTTAAAAATGCTTGCAACAGTGTATTGACAGCAACTGCCAGAAATCCAAGCCAGATTCAGAGGAGGAAATGGATATAGGGATATCATTGCTGACGTCAGATAAATCTTGCCTAAAAGCAGAGAATACCAGAAAGACGATTACTTGGGCTTTGTTGACTATGCAGTGGCTCGTGACTGTGTGGATTACGACATTGTAAGGAATGGGTACTGCAGACACTTCATTGTGTTCATGAAGAACATAGAGCAAGAGATAGTCATTCAGACAGGACAAGGGGACATTGAATGGTTTAGAATGGTTTAGAATAAGGAAAGGTGTGTGTCGGCACTGTATCCTTCCACCGTACTTATTAAATCTGTATGCTGAGAAAACAAGCTGAGAAACTGGATTATATGAAGAAGAGCATGGCGTCAGGATTGAAGGAAAAGTCATTAACAACCTGTGATATGCAGATGATGCAACCTTGCTTGCTGAAAGTGAATAGGACTGAAAATACTGATGAAGATCAAAGACACAGTCTTCAGTATGGGTAGCGCCTCAATGTAAATAAAACAAACATCCTCACTACTAGACCAATAAATAATGTCATGATAAATGGGAAAATATTGACATTGTCCAAGACTTCATTTTGCTTAGCTGCACAATCAACAGTCATGGACTCAGCAGTCAAGAAATCATACGACATATTACATTAGGCAAATCTGCAAAGATGCCAGTTTGAGGACTAAGGAGTGCCTGACTCAAGTCATGGTCTTTCCAATATCCTCATGTAAAGTTGGGCAACGAATAAGGAAGACTACAGAAGAACTGATTTGAGGTACGGCATTGAGAAGAGTATTAAAAATATGATGGACTGCCCGAAGAGCCAACAAATCTGTACTGGAAGAATTACAACCAGAATGTTCCTTGGAAGCCAGGATGGTGAGACTTCATCTGTCATACTTCAGACACGTTATCAGGAGGGACCAGGCCATTGAGAAAGACATCATTCTTGGTGAAATGGAGGGTCAGTGAAAAACAGGAAGACCTTTAACAAGATGGATTGACACAGTGGCAGAAGAAATGGAGTCAAATGTTAACAACAATTGTGAGGATAGCACAACCCGATAGTGTTTCATTCCATTGTGCGTATGGTCTCTGTGAGTCAGAGCCGACTGGATGACACCTAACGGCAACAATCCCAACATTCCATAGTGTGGATGGAGCGCAGTCAGTCTCTACATTCATCTGTTGGTGAACATGTAGGATGTTTCCATCTTTTAGCTGTTGTGAATAATGTTGCAATGAACATTGAGGAAAAATTTATATTTGTATTCCTACTTTCAATTCTTTTGGGAATATACTTAGGAGTGGAATTGTAGTGTCATGTAGTAATTCTATGTTTAACTTTTGGATTAACTGCCAAACTATGGTGCTTTAAAGATTAAATGAGGTGAGCTATGAGCAGTGTTTGCGAAAGATTAGCTCTTGTGGCTCTTGTGTTGTTGTTTTTGTTGAGTGTTGTAGTGTTGCAGTCTTGGTGTGGCACCAGAGGATAAGCAAGGTCGGGCTGAACTGCAAGGTTGGCACGCAGTTCAAACTCACCAGCTACTCTTAGGAAACCCTATACTGAGTTTTCTATGAGTCGGAACAAACTTGATAGCACACAACAACAACAACAACAAACTGGGGAGTGGCTGTTTGTGTGCAGACCTCAGTCAAGGACAGCTGTGTCCTGCAAAGAGTATAGTTTCCTGAATGTTAGGCTAGAAAAGTTACTATTCTGGCATCTGGTCTTTGAGTAGTTACCTGCAGGGTGCAAGTCAGTTTCTTGGTGGTTTTGTTTCATGTTAGCTATAAGTCAAGTCTTTTTGTTTAACTATGTATGTCTCCTTTTTTCTCTATTTTTAAATGCTAACAGTACTGAAGAGCAATCCCTTGGAAGCACAGATGGTAAAGTGCTGACTATTAGTTGGAATGTTGGTGGTTTGAACCCACCCAAAGACACCTCTGCTGATCTGTTTCAAAGCGCACAGCCTTGAAACCCCATGAGGCAGTTCTATTCTGCACATATGGAGTCTCCATGAGTTGGAATGGACTCATGAATCACCACCAATAATAACAACAACAATATTTATAAGTTATTGTCTGTCAGGGGATCTCCAAAACCACCCCAGGCTCAGAGATTTTCTAAGAAGACTCACAGGACTTGGCATGTAGTTATGCCCACAGCTGTGATTTATTATAGCAAAAGGACACAGAACAGGATCAGCAAAGGGAACAGGCACATGGGGCAAAGCCCAGGGAAAACCAGGCACAAGCTTCCAGACTCCTCTCCCTGTAGAGACCCCCAGCAATGACTTGTGACAACACTCGTGAAATGTGGCCTACCTGCAAAGCTCCTTCGAGACCCAGTGCCTAGGGTGTTACTGAAGGCTGGCCACATGGGCACCCACGACCTGGCATCTACCCAAATTCCAGGTTCCTAGTGGGAAAACATGTGTTCGGAACAAACACACAGTTTGTACAAACAGTTTATACACAGCGAACCACTCTTATCAGTTAGGGAATAGTGGGAACACTCACCAATTCCAAATTCCCAAATGCCAGCCGAGGGTCAACCTTGCAACTAGACCTTTCTAAAAATAATAGTCTCAGGCCTGCTATGAAAACTATTTTCTACACAGTCTGTAGTAAAAGGTAGTCAGTTCTCAACTTCATTTTATTTAATTAGTGCAAGAACCTTGGAGAGTGGCTGACATTATTATTCACATTGTAGATTAGGAGAAACTAAGGTTCAGAGATGTGGATGAGAACCAGTGATGTTGGACTGTAAGGAATGCAAAAAGCCCTCCCCACAGCAGGGAGGAGCATGAGAGAAGGGAGGCGTCATTCAAGATGGCCTTATGAGGCAGCTTGTAGGCTAGCTTATGCTATGTCAACCCCATGCCTCTGAGATTGAAAACAGCTAGTCTGTCCATTGAGGGCCAACTGGAGGATCTCCTCTGAGTTGCCTTTGCTCTGGGCTCAGTTACTGGAGGAGTCAGTGTCTGGGAGCATCTTCATTCCTCATAGGAGCACGTGTGCTTGATTGTGTCCTGGCTTTCAAATCTCCTGCCCTGATACTGTGCACCACTCTTGTTTCATTGGCTAAGTAAGTCACATGACTTTGCCTAACTTCAGGGAGTGGGGAAGTGAAGTCCTACTAGACAGATTCACTGAAGACCGTCCATGATTACACAGAAGCCAGTCAGCATCAGTCTGGTGACTATTCCTGCCATCTAAATCCTCCATTTCCCTTTTCTGGCTTAGGTGGCTCTGAGGTCCAGCCCAGCCCCGTAGGAAGTATCAGTGGATACTAGCGGGGTGGCATGTGTCTGCTTACTTTGTCTATTTACTTTGTAGATTTAGAATCTACAAAGATGATTATCATTGCAAATCCAATTGTGGCACAAACAGTGAAATCCTCTGACTACTAGTCAAAAGGTTGGAGGTTCTAACCCACCCAGAGGCATCTTGGAAGACAGACCTGGCAATCTGCTTCAGAAAAGTCTTGAACAAAAATTTCCTAGGGAGTGTTTCTATTCTATGTATGTGGGGTTGCCATGACGGCAACGTAACACCCCCAGGGTCTCTGAGAAGTCCCACGGGGTGCCTATGGTTCATGCACTCACTGCTAACCAACAGCCTGAAGGTCACAGTCAGCTTTGTGCTCTGCCTTGGTGATGGAGAACACAGTCCACACAGAGGCACCTAGGAAGAAAGACCTGGTGCTCATACTTTTCAAAAATTCAGCCCTGTGGAGCGAGTTCTACTCAGACAACACTCTGGGTCACTGTGAGTCAGAGCTGACTTAAGAGTACTTTATTTTTTTTGGTCTCTTCTAGGCCCCTCCTTCACTCAGTGTCTGCTAAGCCCTTCTCTGCCAGCAATCCCAGGTCATGTGAACGCTGAAAGTGGCGTGAGAGCTCCAGGTTTGATAGAGCTTTTTGAGTCGCTGGCAAATGTTGCCTAGACATCTAAAATCCTGGGTTCCTTAAAAAAGAATTCCATGGGTCTATTTATCAGAAAGCATGGCTTTCAACAGATTTTCATGTTCCTTTTTCTTGGCAGGGTGTACAGGGATCCCCTGCCAGTTTCTGACAGCCTTGTCGCTAGGTGTTAAGTGAAAAACATCATCAGCCTGGTCTATTGATAGGTTCAAGTGACAGTGTGTGTTGCCAATCTCAGCCAAGAATCACTGCTGACAATTTTCCTCTCCATCACCGCGCTTGTGCGGGAACATCCCTCCACCCCCTTCCTGGGGACTTGAAGATGCTGTATCCATATTAGGGTTGCATATGTTGGCATAGCGGCCAGCAGCAGGCCTGTGGGGGAATTAAGCAGAGCATGTGCTTCGGGTGGGCTGGCTGGCTCATGGCAGCCTCAGCCAGCCACTTGCCAAGCAAGACTGTCACAGCCAGTGTACCCTGTCCTCCAGAGGAGAGTGACTGGAGTCTCACTTGTTGATTAGTGCTTGCTGAGACTGCCAGAAAGGTCTGCCAGCTTGGTGAGGCTGCTTCCTCCTGTCGAGGGCCTCACCCACCCTTTGTCACTGCCCTGGAGACAGTGGTGCTTGTCCCCTAGCTCTCAGTCTGCAGGTCACATGTGTGTGTCTGTGTGTGTGTATATGACCCCTCTCTCTGTCCCATCAGCACCCAAAGGCCAGCTCTCAACCCTCTTGCCCCATCCCATTTGTTCTCCATTGTTGTTGTTGTTAGGTGCCGTCAGAGTCAGTTCTGGCCCATTGTGACTCTGTATAGGGTTTCCAAGGAGCAACTGGTGAGTTGAACCACCAACCTTGCAGTTCAAACTGTCTTTGCAGCCCAGAGCAGTAAATAAACCCACGACACCACACCAGGACTCCTGTTCTCCATTAGGAAATCTAAATTATCTTTTTAGGATGCAAAGGTGACCAGGGTCAAAATTGTTCTTAAGTGCCATCAAGTTGGATGTGACCCATAGTGACCCTGTGTAGGGTGTCTGAGGAACAGATGATGAACTTGAACCACTGACCTTGCTGTTCAAAACCGACTTTGCAGTCCAGTGCATTAACCCACAGTGCCACACCAGGGCTCCAAGGGTCAAAATATAATGATGAAAATAAAAAATATCTGCTGGATTTCTATTAACATAAAAAAAAAGTCATCCTCACGTGGCCTGCATGATCTTGCCTGGCCTCTGCCCTCTTGCACGTCATTCCCAGTCACGCCCCCTCTTACTCTCCACCCCTACCACCCAGCCTTCTGTGGGTTCCACCAATGGCCATGCTCTGCTCTGCTCTACATTCTCGGGATTGTTCTCCAAGTTTACTGCTTCCCAACCTGAGCTGCATATTAAACTCAATTGTGGGATGGGTAGGGTGAAGGCCCAACATCCAATATTTGAATTTTTCTGGTCTAGAGGGAAGTGCCCCACTCCCCCACCCCATTGGTAGATTGCCCTCCTATGATGGCTTGTGCATTGCTGGAAGCTCTGCCACTGGTGTTTCAAACATGAGTAGGTTCACCCATGGTGGACAGCTTTCAGAAGAGCTTCCAAAGTAAGAACAGAAAAGGAAAGAGGAATGGGTGGTCCATTTTCTGAAGGATTAGCCCCTGACAACCTTATGAACTCCAGCAAAACTTTGTCTCATATAGTGCTAGAGGGTGAGCCCCTCAGGTTGGAAGTCACTCAAAATACAACTGAGGAAGAATTGCCTCCTCAAAGTCGAGTCAACCTTAATGATGCGGATGGAGGAAAGGTTTTAGGACCTTCACTTGTTGGTGAGACACATACTAATCATAATATGGAATGTAAGAAGTATGAATCTAGGAAAACTGAAAGTCATCAAAAATGAAATGGAATGGATAAAGATCAATATTCCAGGCATTAGTGAGCTGAAATGGACTGGTTTGGGCCATTTTGACTCAGACAATCATATTACTATGCAAGTATGATAATTCAAAAGGAATGACTTCACATTCAGTATCAGAAAAAACATTTCAAGGTCTATGTTGAGGTACAATGCTGTCTGTGATAGGATAATGTCTATATGCCTACAAGGGAGACCAGTTAATACAATTATTATATTTACCCACCAATCAGAAAAAAAAACCCAGGAAATTAAATAATTCTCCCAACTTCTTTAGTATGAAATTGACAAACTTGCAATCAAAATGTATTCATAACTAGTGGTGATTGGAATACAAAAGTTGGAAGCAAAGAGGAGAGATTGGTAGTAAGAAAAAAATGGCTTTGGTGATAGAAATGATGCTGGAGATGGCAGGTTAGAATTTTGCAAAACCAACGACTTAATAATTGTAAATACCTTTCTTTCAACAACATAAATGGTAACTAGATCTCACCAGATGACAATAATCAAATGGCACTTTACAATAAGTACTGGAGTGCTAAACACAAGGTTAGCAGTTCAAACCCATCAGCTGCGCTGCAGGAGAAAGATGAAACTTTCTGCTGCTTTAAGGATTTATAGCATTGGAAACCATATACAGCGTTGCTCTGAGTTGGAATTGACTTGATGGTAGTGCTTGGGAAGATGCAAAGGAACAGTTCAGTGTCATCAGCCAACACTAGACCAAGGGCTAACTGTGGAACAGATCAATTGCTCATATGCAAGTTCAGGCTGATGCTGAAGAAAAGAAGTGCATGAGAGCGACATAAGAACAGATCTGATGAATTAGACACTAATGCCTGAAGACCTGAGAAGGTGTGGGATGATTTCAACACCATCACACACAAAGACAGAAAAAGATCGTTAAGAGGACAGAGAAAATGGATAGACCAAAGTAGACGTTGGAAGAGACTCTGAAACTTGCTCTGGAGTATAGATTAGCTAAACATAGGTCAACGGAAAAGAGAAAGACCCAAATGAGGTGGATTGGCACATTGGCAGCAGCAATAGGATGCAAATTAACGGTGATTGTGAGGTTGGCACAGGACCAGGCGGTGTTTCCTTCTGTTGTGCATAAGGTCACTAAGAGTTGGAAAGACTTGACGAATGGAAGAAATGACGAAGTAAAATTACTGAAGACAAGATCAAGTATTCTAATGAAATGTGCAAAGACTTGGAGTTAGAAAACTGAAAGGGGAAGCATGCTGAGCATTTCTCAAGCTGAAAGAACTGAATTAAATATTCAAGGCTTGAGTTGAAATATTGAAAGTTGTATGATCAAGATATTGAATGATGGTGGAAACCTTAAAAGATAATGAACGGTATACACAGAATCACTGTACCAAAAAGAATCAGTTGATTTTCAATCATTTCAAGAGGTAGCATATCATCAAGAACTGATGATGGTTTTGAAAAAGAAATCCAAGCAGTACTAAAGGCACTGGTGAAAAACAAGGACCAAGGAATTGACGAAAGACAAATGGAAATGTTTCAACAAATTGATGTAGTACTGGAAGCATTCACTTGTCTATGTCAAGGACTTTGGAAGACAGCTACCTGGCCAACTGACTGGAAGAGATCCATATTTGTGTCCATTTTAAAGAAAAGTGGCCCAAAAGAATGTGGAAATCATTGAACCAATATCATTGTTTTTACACACAAGCAAAATTTTGTTTAAATTGAAAAATGGTTGCAGCGGTACATTGACTGTACATTGCTGGAAATTCAAGCTGAATTCAGAAGGGGACATGGAATGAGGGATATCATTGCTGATGTCAGACGGATTTTGACTGGAAGTAGAGAATTCCAGAAAGATATTTGCTTGTGCGTTATTGACTATGAAATGACAGTCATGTTATGACTGTGTTGATCATAACAAACTGTGAATGACATTGCAAAGAATGGGAATTCCAGAATACTTAGTTGTGCTAGACAGAACCTATATGTAGACCAAAACAGAGTCACTGGAATATAAGAAGGGGATACTGTGTGGTTTAAAATCAAGAAAGGTGTGGGCCAGGGTTGTATCCTCTCACCATGCTTATTCAGTATGGATTAATGCTGAGGAAATAATCTAAGAAGAAGAACGTGGCATGAGGGTTGGAGGAAGGCTCATATCTGTGATACACAAATGACACAACTTTGCTTGCTAGAAGCAAAAAGGACTTGAAATACTGATGAAGATCAAAGACTACAGTCTTCCATGTGAATTGAAACTCAATGTAAATCAAATGAAAATTCTCACTCTTGGACCAATAAACAACATCATGATAAATGGAGAAAAGATTGAGGTCTTCAAAGACTTCATTTTACTTGGATCTACAATCTACACTCGTGGAAGTCACAGTTAAATCAAAGATTTTGTTGCCTTGGGCAGATCTGCTGCAAAAGACCTCTTCAAAATATTAAAAAGCAATGATTTTACTTTGAAGATTAAGGTGCACATGACCCAAGCTATGTTTTCAGACACCTCGTATGCAGATGACAGTTGAATAATGAATAAGAAGACGGAAGAATTGATACCTTTGAATTATGGTGTTGGTGAAGCATATTGAATATTTGAACAAATTAATCTGTCTTAGAAGAAATACAGCCGTAATGCTTTTTAGAAGCGAGGATGGCGAGATTTTTGTCTCACATACTTTGGACATGTTATCAAGAGGGATTAGTCCTTGCAGTATGACATAATGATTCATAAAGTAGAGGGTCCGTGGAAAAGAGGTAGACCGTAATAGGACGGATTGACACTGATTGCTATGTTACGCTATGATTATGAGGACGATGCAGGACTAGGAAGCGTTGTTTTCTATTATATACAGGGTTGCTATACGTTGGAAGTAACTCATAGTATCTAACGTTAGAAAGAATCCTAGGAATCAACATTTCAAGAATTTCTGAAATGCAGTCAGGGGTAGGAAACACTGACCAGGGTAATCCCTCTGTATGCTGTGGACCTCAGTGCAGTGGACCCTTCTTCAGCGAAGCCTTCTCTGATATTCCTGTTGTTGTTGTTGTTAAGTATTGTCAGGTCAGTTCTGTGCCACAGAGTGAAACACTGCCTGGTGTTAAGCCATCCTCACAATTGTTGTTGTATTTGAGTTCATGGTTTCTGCCACTGTGTCAGTCCATCCAACTGAGGGTCTTCCTCTTTTTCACTGACCCTCTGCCAAGTGTGATGTCCTCCTCCAAGGACTAATTCCTCCTGATAATATTTCCCAAGTATGTGAGATGAAGTCCTGAATAGGATGGAATATTTATGTTTTGTACTATCTAAGACTCACTCACCCTACTTCCCCTCATAGTATGATGAGTCTGAATTTTACATTTAATTGTGTGATAGATTAATATTGCTCTCCTTTGATGGACCTTAAATATTTCTAGGGTCGTGGTTGCACACCATTTGGGCATTATTGTAATGCCAGTGCCACCATGAGTACTGGTAAAAGTAATGAATAAATTTTGGGGTCTTCCAGGTCTGAGCAATCCCAATAGATTTTAGTACTATCTAATCACTTTTAATATTGTCTCTGGCCAAAGGCTTCTCTTTCTTTGGTTAATCATGAAAGTTCCAACTCAATCTCTTTAATGACCAACAGCAGTCTGAAAAAGGTAGTGTGGATCAGGGAACACAAAGTGGTTTGGTGGTAGGCAAGTATGAGTGATGGGCTGTAGCTTAAAGGATAGGTATAGAGGTAAAGTTGGTGCATGTGTTTGGGTGTTCTAGGTATAAAGGTCTGCCTTCCATGAACAGCCCATGAATTCAGTATCTGGCAGATCCAACATTGAATCAGAATAGAATGTATCCTCCGGCTCTGTAAGACCAGTGAGCTTGGTCTTTCTTTATGATTCTGAGTTTTGTCCATATTTTTCGCCTACTTTATCCAGGACCTTCTATTGCCGTCCCTTTCAGAGTGGTTAGTAGTGATAACCAGGCACCAGTGAATTCTTCTGGTCTCAGGGACATGGAGGTCCATCTGTTCTTTGGATTAATTGTTTCCTTGAACATGGACTCTCTCCTTATTTATTTTTCTACCTCTGAGACTTAGTACATACTGGACTTTCAGTAAGTATGCTAATTAAAGGGAATGTTAGCAAGGCAACACAATTAAACAGGTTGAATTTTCAGTGTTCTTCATTATATAATCTATGTGATACTTCATCAGAATCACCCTGGAAATTAAGAACATGTTTTAAAGCATCAGATAGATCACCTTAATCAGAATCTCTGAGGATGTGGCTAAGTCACCTGTCTTTGAAACACATGCCCCAGTGAATTTTGTTTCTTGAGACCCACTATGGACTCTTCTAGGGCTGAGATTTTGTGCTGATGTGCTTTCTCTTTGTGTCTACATAAGGATGGCAAAAAGTGCCAACGGAAAAGTGGTTCTGGGAACACATTCCTGCCAGCACTTGATTTCTGGGATTCTACATCCAACTGTTTTGTTTTGTTGTAAGTTTCCTTGACTCCTTTCTGGAAAGAGCCAAGATAGATAAATCAATAGGAATTAATAAAATTAAGCCATACCATTTCCCTAAGTAATCAGACAATAAACGCCTCAATAATGCAACTGCTCTCATGGTTACTAAAACGTTGACCCTGCATTGACCAATGGCCTGCCCACAGAGGGAAGAAAGCTCTGAAGGGCCTGGAGTGTGCTTAAGTATCAAGGGGCAAGCCTGGTAGAGTGAATTACTTCCCCATTTTGCATCTGTTCCTGGAATGATCAGATGCGAGCTTGGCACTATGGGCTGACAAAGTCCTCACTGGACTTGGGCAAATCTGGGCTTGCATTCTTACACCAGGACCCAGGCAAGTGAGTAACTTTTCTGAGCTTGTTTCCACATTATGAAAGTGGTGTAAAAGGCTTCTTTGGTATTTGTAAGGATTAGAAGAAATATGTGTAAAGATGTCTAACCCACATTTGTCATGCATTTGTGTTGTATACCATGGTTCTTGCTCTTCTTCTTGACTCTTGTCTTAGCCTAGGTTCTTTAGAGAAGTAACCCAGTAAAGCTTAAATATGTATATATACAGAGAGGTTTATAGCAAGGCAATGGCTCACTCAGTTGTAGAGGTGGGCAGGTCCCAAATCCATGGGTCAGATGTCAGACTGGAAGCTTCTGACTCATGTAGCTGCAGGGCCACAGAACCAAGACAACCAGGTGGGGCAGGTACGATGACTGGCTGCTGATGTTTCCCAGGATTGGCGGGTGATAGAATAGACCACTGGCTCAAGTCCAAAGAACCAGGGTTGGGATGACAAGCCCGATCCAGAATAATCCAGACCAGAATTAAGACCCGAGTCAGCTCAGGAAGTTAAACTCTTCCCCTTGAAGTACCCCTCAAGGTGTCTCCAATAGTGCATTTGCTGTATGCCATATAACCTGTATTTTCAGATATAGATTTTGAAATATACCAAAGCTTGCAAATGTAACAGTAACAAAATGCACAGAAAATGCTTAAAACAGTACCTGGCATAGACAAAGCACTGGATAGAAACAAAAAAAAACAAAGTCTTGCTGGGTCTTGGAGCATACAACAGGAGGACAAGAGAAGAGATATAAATAACGGCATTGTGGCCTCAGACCTCCTCATGTAACTTCCCAAGGAGAAGGGAAGAGGACCACCAGCAGCAACAGCACACGACTGGTTCCTGTGAGGTGGAGGTCAGCCCTCTCTCCAATGACTTTCTAGCAAGTGGACACCAGCTGTCCATTTGTCAGTATTCTCTACTTATCTTCTTGGTTTGTGAGTTCACAAGCAGTGCTCCTGATTCGGGGGTTTCCTAGGAAAGTATGAGTTGACAGCTTGAGATCAGGGTCAGGAAGCATGGAGGCAGTGTCTCCCTCCTTCAGTGCAGGACAGCTCTCTCAGCTCCTCTTGTCCATGCCGGGCTTCTCTCATCCCCTTGAGGTCAGGCTTCCTCTCTTGGTTTTTGGCTCTTTGTTCGGCTTGGACCTGACCTATGGCTCCTCAGCCCTGCCATAAACACCTGGAGGCACCACATTCTGTCAGGAAGTTTCCTGCTGGAAAACACTAAGCTCTCTTGCTCTGCGGGTGGGTTCACAAGCCTGACTCTGACAAATGCCCAGGGGCTCCCTAGTCTTCCATGAAGACTCCTGCCTGAAAGCTCTTGACTTTTCTGCTCCACCAGCCAGCTTGCCCAGTGTAGCTGACCTCTTCTGTGATCTGGAAGCCCACTCTGCCATCTAGCATAGGTGTCCTGATTCTGCTGCTGCCATTTCTTGGCCACTGCTTTCTGGTTTAGCAAGTTCTCACTATTGGGACACACTCCATTCCAGGCTCTTCTTTCTTGATGGTAATGAGGCCCCCCTTTGCTCTGGAACTGGCTCTTATTTTAAGGCTAGTAGGAGAGCAAAGCTGACCAAGCTCCTCATCAGGGTTCCATGCACCTTATTTGCATGACTAACAAGCTGTCTAGTTCCCTTGGCAAGGCACAAATACATTGTTTCCATAGTTCTACCCAGTTGTTTTATGTGAGTTACAAGACCATGGCAAGAAAGTGAATACAAAACTGATGCATTGCAGACATTTTCTGTGAAGACCAGATAGTCAATGCATTTGACTTTTTGGGCCACCCTATTTCTGTGTATCTACTCAACACTGCAGTTGTAGTACAAAACTAGTCATAGACAGTGCGTAAACTTGTGCATGCTTGTAGTCCAATGAAGTTATGTCTACAAACCAGATGGCAGGTCAGCTTTGGTCCACAGGTTTCAGTGTGCTGACCCCTGTGCTACCTCATGTTCTCCAGTGTCCACTCCCAAGTGAAAACAGACTCTGCCTCTTGGTCAGATGCTCCAAAGAGGATGTCGTTGTTTCAACTAATCATTAGTTTAGATGCCATCTCCCCAACCCTTCAGCTGTTTCCAAAGGGGTGAATCTGCGATGTTACAGGAGCAGGGATTGGGAATATGACATAGACCTGTTATTCCTTGATCCCTTTTATTTGGTTCCATCCTTTGTCTTCTTTAAGCTATATGTACATTTGAGTCATGGATGAGTTTCTGATGTCATCACTTTCAATCAAGCATCCATAGGGCAGATGCTCAGATGCTGGGAAGATAAATGGCTGAGAGGGTGTCAGCACCTCCTCTCTGCATCACCGTCTGTGAACTAGTGTATCCATCCATTTACTCTTTCACTGCCTGTTGTGTATCAGCCAGGGTGCTGGGTGCCAAGTCTCCCCTAAGCTGCATTCCCTCTCTGGGTGCCTAAATTGGATTCTGTTGATCTGTTTTTGCAGATCAACCTTCTCCCTCAACAAGGTGTAAGGGCAAAGTGTCCCTCAGCCTCAGGTGAGTCCCCATAACTTGCCTGATGATTGTAGTACAAATGCTGGGAAGAAAAAGTCATTGAAGGAGACACCACCTCATGTTCTCACCATGGACAGAGGCTTCTCTGGAGTTTTTCCTATTCAGACAAAGAGCAATCTTTCAGGGAGATGGAAATCTGCATGCTAGGCCATCATTCAACTCCGAGCTGGTTCCTAAGGATGTTTGTGGCACACAAACATCACACACCTGAAGCACAATGGCATATCAAATTGTCACCTATTTAGGTTGTCCCACAGGAGATGTGGTCACTACACAGATAGAACCTCCGCGATCTTTAGCATACTACCTGGAAGAAGGGTCCATGGCTCCCATCTTTTCTGCCATTTGTGGTTGGCAAAGCACCTTGGATTAATTCCAAGGTGAAGAATAAGGTGGATGCTGCTCAGATCCTGTTGTTGTTAGGAACCATCCAGTTATTTCTGACTCATAGTGACTCTATGCACAATAGAATGAAACACTGCCTAGTCCTGTGCCATCCTCACAATTGTTAGGCTTGAGCCCATTGTGGCTGCCACTGTGCCAATCTATCTCGTTGGGCGTGTTCTTCTTTTTCACTGACCCTCTACCAAGCATGATATTTTCCCACAGAAACTGGTCCCTCCTGATAACATGGCCAAAGTGAGAAAAGAAGTCTGGCCATCCTGGCTTCTAAGGAGCATTCTGGCTGTACTTCTTCCAACACAGATTTGTTTATTCTTTTGGCAGTCTATGTAATTTGAATGTTTTTCTCCAGCACCACAAGTGAAGTGCATCAATTCTTCTTTGGTTTTCATTATTCATTGTCCAGCTTCACATGCATATGAGGCTATTGACAATACCATGGGTTGTGGGCAAGGTGCACCTTGTGATATCTTTGCCTTTGAACACTATAAAGAGGTCTTTTGCAGCAGATGTGCTTAATGTAATATGTCATTTTATTTCTTGACTGCTACTTCCATGAGTATTGATTGTGGATCCAAGTAAAATGAAGTCTTCATTCTTTTCTCCATTTATCATGATGTTGTTTATTAGTCCAGTGGGAAGGATTTTTTTTTTTCTCCTTTACATTAAAGTGCAATGCATGCTGAAGGTTATAGTCTTTGATCTTCATCAGTAAATCTTTTAAGTATTCTTCACTTTCAACAAGCAAGGCTGTATCATCTGCATATCAGATGTTAATGAGTCTTCCTCCAATCCTGATGCCATGTTCTTCTACATATAATCCAGTTTTTTGAATGATTTGTTCAGCATATAAATTGGATGAGCATGATGAAAGAATACCATCTTTGTACACGCGTTTCTCGTTTTTAAAACCTTCAACATTCTCTTGTCTTTGAACGACTGCCTCTTGTTCTGTGCACATTTTCCTCCTGGGCACAAGTAAGTGTTCTGGAGTACCCATTCTTTGCAGTGTTATCCATAGCTTGTCATGATCCACACAGTCAAAAGCCTCTGCATAGTCAATAAGGCACAAGTAAATGTCTTTATAGTATTCTCCACCTTCAGCCAAGATTCATCTGACATCAGCAATAATCTCCCTAGTCCCATGTCCCCTTCTGAATTAGGCTTGAACCCCTGGAAGTCCTAACTCAGTGTACAATTGCAGCCATTTTGAATTACCTTCAGCAACATTTTACTTGAATGTGGTATTGGTGATATTGTTTGATGATTTCCTCATTCCATTGGGTCATTCATCTTTGGAATGGGTGCAAATATGTATCTCTTCCAATTGTTTGGCCAGGTAGCAGTCTTCCAAATTTCTTGGCATAGATGAGTGAGTGCCTACAGTGCTGCTTCAATTTGTTGCAAGATTTCAATGTGTATTCTATCAATTCCTGGAACCTTGTTATTCACTAATGCCTTCAGTGCACCTTGGACTTCTTTCTTCAGTACCATTGGTTTTTGATCATATGCTACTTCTTGAAATGGATGAACATAGACCTTTTTTTTTTGTAAAGTGACACTGTATAAACCTTCCATCTTTTGATGCTTTCTCAATCATTCAATATTTTTGTCCATAGAATCCTTCAGTATTGCAAGTTGAGATGTGGATTTTTTCTTCAGTTCTTTCAGCTTTAGAAATGCTGAACTTGCTCTTCACCTTTGTTTTCTAACTCCAGGTCTTTGCACATTTCATTATAATACTTTGTCTTCTCAAGCTGCCCTTTGAAAGTTTCTGTTCAGTTCTTTGACTTCCTTGTTTTTTCCTTCCACTTTAGCACCTCTACACTGCAGAGTAAGTTTCAAAGTCTTTTCTAACATTCATTTTGACTTTTGGTATCTTCTGGTTTGATGTTCTTTATGTCAGTCCACAGCACTTCTGATCTGCTGTTGTTAATGTCGAATGCATCAAATAAATTCAGTGGAATATGGTCAAGGTCATCTTTTGCCTCCTGTGGACTTACTTTAGTTTTCTTTAGCTTCAGCCTGTGAGCAATTGTCTGTTTCAAGTTGGTCCTTGGCCTTGTTTTGGCTGATGCTACCGAGAGCTTTTCTACCATCTCCCTCCACATACATGATCAATTTGATTTATGTGTATTCCATATGGTGAGGTCCAGGTGTATAATTGCCTTTTATGTTGATAGAATATATTTGTAATGCAGAAGTCATTGATCTTGTAAAATTCTATTTATGTAATCTTCAGCATTGTTTCTATCACCAAGGCCATATTTTCTAACTACTGATCCTTCTTCTTTGTTTTTAACCTTTGCATTCCAATCACCAGAAATTATCAATACATCTTGATTGATTGTATGTTTGATCATTTTAGACTGAAGAAGTTGGTAGAATTATTTATTTTTATCATCACTGACTATAGTGGTTAGCATGTAAATGTGAGTAATAGTTGTATTAACTGGTCTTCCTTGTAGGTGTATGGATATTATCCTATCATAACCTGCATTGCATTTCAACATAGACCTTGAAATATTCTTTTTGATGATGGATGTGAGGTCATTCCTCTAGTCATTTCAGCATAGTAAACCAAATGATTTTCTGATTCCAATGGCCAATTCCAGTCCATTTCAATTTGTGTGACACTGTAGGTTCAGCACTGGATTGCTAACCACAAGATTGGGTGTTCAAATCCATCAGTCACTCCTTGTAAAACCTATACAGGGTTGTTATGAGTTTGAACCAACTTAATAGCACTCAACAACAACAATACCCAGGATATTGGTCTTTATGCATTCAGTTTCATTTTTGACAACTAATTTTCCTAGATTCATCCTTCATACATTCCATTTTCCTATTATCAGTGGATGTTTGCAGCTGTTTTGCCTCATTTTGAGTTGTTCCCCCTCAGCAAATGGAAGTTCCTAAAGCTTTACTCCACTCGTGTCATCATGGTCAACCCTGCTTTGAGGAGGCATCTCTTCCCCAGTTGTATTTTGAGTTTATTCCATCCTAATCCATCTACCAGCAAGATGGATTGGTCAAGTGGCACCATCAATGGACTAAAGCATGACAATGAGAATGAGGCTGGCCCAGGATCAGGCAGTGTTTTGTTCTGTTGTGCATAAGGTTGCTATGAGTCAGTACCGGCTCAATGGCACCTAACAACAACAACAA
The DNA here is from genome assembly GCF_000296735.1 of Chrysochloris asiatica. Lineage (NCBI taxonomy): Eukaryota > Metazoa > Chordata > Mammalia > Afrosoricida > Chrysochloridae > Chrysochloris > Chrysochloris asiatica. The sequence continues at coordinate 7,127,856 of NW_006408555.1, read as the reverse complement.
CAAAGGGGCTTATCTCCTGGTACTATACCTGACAATATTCTTGTTCTATGCATATTATTTTCATCTTCTGGCACTATTTCTGATAATGTTCCACTGCAATTCATAAGGTTTTCAGTGGCTAAACATTCAGAAGTGGTCTACCTCTCCTCCTTCCTAGTCTGTCTTACTACAGGGGTTCTGCTGAAACCTTGTCACTATTTATAAGACAAGGGGCATAGCTTCCGGTATCACAGCAGTACAGACTCCATCCTGGTACAATGGATGGCTAGGATTCTCAGTGCTATTTTTTGGTGATAGTTTACATGGGAGAACATTAGCTTTATATTCTTTCTATTGTATATTGTTTCATTGCCATGGTTACAATCCCCTCCATGCATCATCAACCAACCAAAGGTTATACCCTACAAGCCTGCCCCCCGGTCATCAACACCTAACCCCTCTCCCTCTCTGGGTCTAAAGTCCCCAGATGCTCCATCTCTCCATGTCATTGTTTGTGCCTCCATCTCTGGCATCACTGTTTCTCTGGGTAGGGTCCCGCTTTCCACCCTTCTCCATTGATGGTCCTAGGGACCTCCACTCCTAGACTGCAAAGTCAATTACTCCCCTCCTTTTGCTACAAAACATATACCTTTATATTTCCAACCCTCACAATCAGTCCTGACCTGATAACAATTATTCACTGTTGTATCACAAGAGACCTATCCGCATCTCCTTTCATCAGCCCCACCCAGACAGATTGGATGCTACTCAGTGGATCTAAGGTGCTAGTTTTCCGCACTGTAAACCTGGAAGTAGATGAAGACAACAGTCTTATGCTTATGCTGTATTCCTTCACCTTGTTGGGGAGTTAACACATCTTGAGCACTAGGTTTTGGCAAGATACTAGGGCTGTCCGGTCTATGTCCTGACACTTAATGTCCATCACTAGTACAGGCAGATGAAATAGTCATGGTGTTTAGTTCTTTTTAAGGCCTCTTCTATAAAGTACCTGGAGAACTACTTCTGTGAAAAGTAATTCAACAAAAACCTTTTCTACACCATCTTGACCACAATGTGGGAAAACTTCTTAATGGGTATCTCTGGTTCTATTTCCACTTACAGTGTATTCTGTCTATTCACCACATCCCTGCCAGAAGGACTTATCATGAAACTCCCTCCTCAAAACCTTCCAATGCACTTTTCTAGAGTAAAACCAAGTCTCCTTGTCATGGTGTTTGAGACCCTACATGACCAGGCTCCTATGTTACTCTTTCACCCAGTTTTCTCAGTCTCCCCTTGGCTTCTGTACTGTAGCCACAAGGCATTCTTGTTTGTCTTCCATTATGCCAAGTCTTAGGGCCTTTGCACATGCTACCTCTTGATCTCGAACACTGTTTCCCTCAACTTTTAACATGACATGTCCCCACACTTCATTCATGTCTTTGCTAAAGTGTCATCTCCTTGGAGACTCTTTGGCAGACCACCCTACCCACATATCTTCTGCCTTCTACCATTGATCCTATGTCAACCCTAACTGCTCATCCCTACTTGAAATCCTATCACATGGTTCTGTTTCCTTGTGTGTCATCTGTCTCCTGACTCACGTGTAAGTTCCATGAGAGCTTGTTTGTCACAGCAGCAACTATACCTCAAACAGGGTCAGGTTCATAGTCAACCCTCAGGTACTTCCGGAGTGGATGAATGAGTAAACCCCAGCACTTTAGGTGATAGTAGAAACACATCTCACTCATTCACAGGTATTGGGAGAACTTGGGTGAAGGTCAGGTGTACATTGAGTCTTAGAGGAAGCATCATCCATTTATCCACATATGCCACATTGAGTTTCTTCCATGTGCCAACACCGAGAACACAGGGGAAGTGTGGGATTGTGCTGTTGGAGCTTGAATCTTATTTACCATTGATTGAATAAAAGCCATGGGTTGTACACTCTAAGTGCTGTCAATATAATAACATGATGAGTGTGGTGGAGGTGGGCAGTCCAGGCAGAAGGAAAGGTATGAATAAAGACTTTGAGTGGACACAGAACACTTGAAGCCCATGGGGATGGAGTCCACAGGAACACTGTGTATTTTTGGGGATGACTGGGGCTCCCTGGAGGTTCATAGTCTCACAGGGAAGCAGCCACCCAGAGGTCCACACACACATGGGCCTCACACTCAGTGTAATGCTGTGCTGTCATGGTCTCAAAGAGCTCTTAAGAGACAGTGGGTTAAGCGTTGGACTGAACTGGTTCAAACCCACCAGTCACTCCATGGGAGAAAGAAGAGGCTGTCTGCTCCTATAGATATCTGCAGCCTTGGAGTCCCTATAGAATTGCTGTGAGTTGGAATAGACTTGATAGTGGTGAGTTTTTGGTGTGTGTGTCACTGTCTCAGAATTCCTAACAATCTCATCTCTGAACGTGTGAGTGAAATCCAACAGGACAGCCACTGTGGGTGGCAACAGAGGGCAGACGCGTGGTATGTGTGTGTCGGTACCTGGCTACTCCCAAGCACAGAATCCAGTGGTCCCACAAGGTGTGGGGATCCAGCAAGACCTAAAATGAGCATGAGGGGAAGGTGTCCCACCGCAGGTCATTGAGGGCACTGACAGCAGTGAGAAGTCATGCTTTCTATTAGAGCCGGAGCGTGACCAAGGGAGCCTGTCATCGACTCTCCACTATGGGACATCCTGTATTAGGTGGCTCCATTGTTGAAAATGGTTCTGTAGAAGGCAACAGACAGATAAGGCCCACATCGGTTCTTTGTCCTTTCATTTCCTCCTTATTCATGAGTAAGCACAGATTAAGAGAGTTGGTGGAGTGTGTGTGTACATCAATCAGCAAAACAGACAGTTGGGTTCGTTGGGTGTAGCGTTACCACTGTTGTGATATGAATGGAACATGTATGCAGGAATGACCTGGAAAACATGATTTGTGTGATCTCAGTAATTTTGCACAAGAGGCGAGTGTCCCAAACTTCTCATTTCCACCGGTCGTCTGTGTCTCTGTCGTACTGGGGTGGCCTGCATGTTGCTGTGATGTTGGAAGGGATGCCCCCAGTATTTCAAATACCAGCAGGGTCACCCATAGTGGACAGGTCTCAGTGGAGCTTCCAGACAAAGACAGACTGGGAAGAAAGGTCTGGAAATCGGCTTCTGAAAATCAGCCAACGAGAATCCTCTGGCGCACAACAGTATAGTGTCTGAGTAACTTGCTTCGGCCATGCCATCAGAAGGGTCAGTTGCTAGAGGAGGACATCCTGTTTGGTGAAGTACAAGGCCAACGAGGGCAGAGGTGAGCCTCAGGAAGGTGTATTGGTGCTGCAGCTATAAGGATGAACTGGACATGCCAGCCACCGTGAGATGATGTGGGGTTGGGCCCTGTCGTGTTGTCTTGTACATAAGGTCACATGAGTAGGCATTAGCTTGACAACAGCTAACAGTGTATGTGCTTTAAACCCAGCACCACACAGTGTAACGGTGAGATTCATGCCAGTAAGTCACTTAGAGTATTTTAATTTTTCTTGCTTTGGACATTAAATAGCAAACACAAAGCACCATGAGAAGCAGAGAGAAAGATTGTAGAAAAAGGAAAAGCTTTGTATTTGTAGACCATTCATGGAACATTTCTTCCGCCCTCTGGTTTTCTAACAAAGGGCTTCTCTTCTCTTTCTGTACCTTGTCCTGCTGATGATGTGGCTTAGGCCTCGTGAGTTACTGGGGCCTGCTGTCCTCCATCCCTCCTGGGTCCTCGCTCTGCTAGGCTGTGACATTTTCTCCTTTCTCGCCTCACTTCTGTGGCACAAAGTGTCTCCAGACACAGGCCACTGTTTCTCTGAAGACTAAAGAGCATTCTCTGCCCCCCTACCCCCCAGCCCCAGCTTCTGTCCTCTTCCCTGCCAGTGCCATTTCCTAACACTTCTGTGTTTTCAGGGGGATAAAAACAAATAAACACATCAAGAAACTGCTGAGAGCATTCCCACTGCACAACTCCTCTCAGTAGGACGCTGGCCCGCTAGGTTTGAGGCAAAGTGGCCCAGGCAGCTGTCCCTGTCAGGAACCTCTTGCTGTGTAGAGGAGCAGTGGGTGCCTCAAGGCTGGCCAACACACTCTTGCCATCTGAAAAGACGACTGTGTTTCCTGCCAAGCCAATTGTTGGAGCATAACTGTGGACCCACAGGAGGTTTTGATGATAAAATGTTTTAGTAACTCTCATTTCTTGCCTCATGTGCATGTGAAAACTGGACAATAGATAAGGAAGATGGGAAAAGAATTGGTACCTTTGAATTTGGATAAATTGTTAGAAGGGTCCAGTCCCTGGAATAGGACATCATGCTTGGTAAAGTAGAGGGTCAGTAAAAAGTGGAAGACCCTCAATGAAAGAATTTTCACAGTGGCTGTAACAAGGGGTTCAGACATGGAAATGATCACGAGGCTGGCACAGGCTGGGCAGTATTTCATTCTGCTCTACGTAGGGTCACTATAAGTAGAAACCAACTCAGTGATACCTAACAGCATTGCAACAACTCGTATTTCTTCAAATCCTAAATAGACTCTTCCTGCCCTATCCCTTAAACTCCAGAAAACACAGGGTGACCTTTCAGAATGATTGATAAATTGTGATGGCAGATGGCAGGGAGAAGCCGGGAGTTTCTCTGATCGAGGTTGTCTGACAGAATGAAAGCAGAAGTCATTCTTACAAGTCACTGGGTCCTAGGCATTAATAGAAATTTACAACAGTCCTAAACAGTGCTTCTGACTTTGTGAAATGGTGGCATTTTCTGGACATATGTTCTTACACCTGTTGATTGCCAGTTTAGATGCCCGCCAAGCCCAGACGGGGACACAGTCTTCCCGTGTTATTGTTGTAACAAGCATGGCTTTTACTAATGAAGGAGCATGAGGAGGGGAAGGTGAATCTGTGGAACCCAACTTCATCTCAACAGCAAGGTCTTCACAGATGCTGTGAATATACTTAACGGATAAATGACCAACTGAACTTAACCCTACAATCAGACAGTCAGTCAGGACTGCATATAGTTAATCTCCTTTAATCCTCATAAGCAGCCACTTGTTAAAAGGGTTACAGACATACATATCAGCTTCCATGGAGTTGACTCTGCCTCCATGTTTGTTAGACTAGAACTGTGCTCCGAACAGTTTTCAAGGGATGATTCTTTTTGGATGTAGATCAGAACCTCCAACCTTTGTGATAAAGAGCCAAATGAGTTAACCATTTGCACCACCTGGGGGCTGCCAATATGAGTTTTATAAGTGGGAAACTGAGACTTAGTGAAGAAGGCAATGACTTCAATATACACAAATAACTGAAAAAAGAGTTGATATTTCTCACGAGGTCTTTATCATAAAGTTTAAGTTTTTTCTATTATGCCACACTGAGACATCCCCTTGGGGAAATCCATTTTTTTTTTTTCCCACCTTTATTTCTTCTTCCCTATTTCAAGAAAGGAGTTAAAGTACTGATTTCTCTTTCTATATTTTGGGACCCTCAGAATCTAGTCCTGGTAAGAGTTTCCCTTCCTTTAAAGACTGCAGATTTGATGTCATACCCTTACCCATACTGAGTACTTCACCGTTTTCCAGAAGGTAATGTATGAATTCCTGGGTCTGGTTTCTTCCTTCACCCTATCTCCTTCTTAGCCATAACCACACTCATCGTCTGCTTTCTAGTCCACAGGGAATTCCAGACCAAGAGGCAGTCAGTATAACAGGACAAGGGAATAAGTAAATGATTTAAAATCCAGAAAGGTGTGTGTCGGGGTTGTATCTCTTCCCATACTTATTAAATCCTTATGATGGGAAACTGGTCTGAGAAGCTGAATAATATGAAGAGGAACATGGCATCAGAATTGTATTTGTAGAATCCGAGGAAGGTTCACTAACAATGTACAATATGCAGATGATACGCAACCTTGCTCAGTGGGCACAAAGAGGACTTACTGATGAAGATCAAAGACTATAGCCTTCACTGTGGATTGCATCACAATATAAAGAACATGAAAATCTTCACAACTGGAAATTGTGATAAACACAACAATGATTGAACTTGCCCAAACTTCAGTTTGTTTGGATATACAATCAGTGTTTATGGGAGCAGCAGTCAAGAAATCAAATGATGTAATGCATTGGGCAAATCTGCTGCAAAACACCTCATTGAAGTGTTAAAAGCAAAGATGTCACTTTGAGGACTAAAGTGTGCCTCACCCAAGCCATGGTGTTTTCAGTTGTCTCATACATAATGTGAAAGTTGGACAGTAGAATCAATGCATTTGATTTATGGTGTTGATGAAGAGTATGAAAAGTGCCGTGCGTTGTCAGGAGAACAAACATACCTGTCTTGAAAGAAGTACAGAATTCCTGTAAGAGAGGATGGTGAGACTTCATTTATTGCTTTTTGGACATGTGTTCAGGAAGGACCAGTCCCTGGAGAAGGACATCATGCTTGATAAAGTGGAGGGTCAGTGAGACAGAGGAAGACCCCAAATGAAGGGGATGGACACAGTGACGGCAACAATGGGCTTAAGCAGAACAACAATTGTGAGAATGGTGCAGGACTGAGCAGTGTTTCATTCTGTTGTGCAGAGGGTTACTAGGAGTAGGAACTGACGCTATAGCACCCAACAACAACAACAACAACAACAACAACAACAGCAGTCCACTGGGATCTAGCCTTCCTTTCAATATGGCAGCTAACATTTATTGAGCCCTTACTTCATGTCCACTACTGTTACTAGCACATCACCTGTATTTACTGAAAACCAAACTCACTGTATCAAGTCAATCTCAACTCACAGTGACTATGTACTGGGTTTCCAAGGCTGTCAATATTTATGGGAGCAGAAAGGCTCATCTTTCTCCTGTGGAGAGGCTGGTGGGTTTGAACTGCCGACCTTGTGGTGAGCTGTCGGTTGCTGATTGTACAGGTTCTCCAGGGTTCTTCAGCTACCCTCAAGCCAATGAAACCTCATTACCCTCGAATCAATTCTGACTCATAATGAACCTCTAGGACAGAGTTAAGTTGCCTCACAGTGTTTGTAAAGTTGTAACCTTTTAGGTAGAGTGCCACATCTATTTCCTGGGGAGCAGCTGCTGGGTACAAACCATGGATTTTATGGTTAGTAGTTGAATTCACCACTCACCTGCCAATTTGTCATACTGTGGTGGCTTGAATGTTGCTGTGATTCTGGAAGCTATGCCACTCGTATTTTAAATAGCAGCAGGTCAGAATTTCAATATCTGTCTTGAAGCATAGTGCTGTCAGTGATAGGATAATATCTATGTGCCACCGAGGAAGATAAGTTAATACCACTAGTGTTCAATTTTACATACGAATCACTAAAGCCAGTATTGATGAAATTGAAGCATTCCAACTTCTTCAGTCTGATCAAACATGCCATCAAGACGTGTTGATAATCACTGGCACTTGGAATGCAAAGGTTGGAAACAAAGAAGGATCAGTAGTTGGAAAATAGGGCCTTGGTGATAGAAATGATGCTGGAAATGGCATGATAAAAATTTGCACTGCCAATGACTTCTTCATTGTAAATACCTTTTTTTAAACAACGTAAAAGATGATTATACATATGGACTTCACTAGGTGGAATACACAGAAATCAAATTGACTACATCTGTGGGAAGAGACAGTAGAAAGTTTTATAGCATCAGCCAAAGCCAGTCCAGGGGAAGATTGTGGAGCATACCATCAATTGCTCATATGCCAGTTCAGACTGAAGCTGAAGAAAATTAAAACTAGTCTACAAGAGCCAAAATTTGACCTTGAACACATCCCACCTGAGTTTAGCGATAATCTCAAGAACAGATTTCATGCATTAGGCACTGATGACCGAAGACCAGAGAGTTGTAGGACGTTATAAAGTCTCTTATACAATAACAAATCAAAAGGTCATTAGGAAGACATGAAAGATGGAAAAGACCAAAATGGACATCAGAAGGGACACCATGGAAGAAATGAGGAAATAAAAGAACTGAACGGAAAGTTTCAAAAGGCAGCTCAAGAAAACAAAGTCAAGTATTATAAGGAAAGGTACAAAGACTTGGAGTTAGGAAACCAAATAGGAAGAACTTGATCAGCATTTCTCAAGCCAAAAGAAGTGGAGAAAAATTCCACCCTTGACTTGCAATATTGAAGGTTTCTATGGACAAAAGTATTGGATGATGCCAGAAGCACTAAATGAAGATGGAAGGGTTCTACAGAGTTACGGTACCAGAAAGAAATGGTAGATGTTCAACCATTTCAAAAGGCAGTGTATGATTGAGAGCCAGTGATTCTGAAGAAAGAAGTCCAAGGTTCACTGAAAGCACTGGCAAAGAAAAACTCTTCAGGAATTGATGGATTACAAATTGAAATCTTTCAACAAACTGATGCAGTACTGGTGGCACTCACTGATCTATGTCAAGAAATTTGAAAGTCTGCTACCTGGTCAACTGATAGAGATCCATATTTGTGCTCATTTCAAAGAAAGGTGTCCCAACGGAATGTAGGAGTCATCAGACAATATCATTGATATCACATGCAATTGAAATTTTACAAAAGGTAAATCAAAAATGGCTGCAACAGTAACTTGACAGAAAAACGCAAGAAATACAAGCTGGATTCAGAAGAGGACATGGAACAAGGGATATCACTGTTGACAGTAGATGGATCTTGGCTGAAAGCAGAGAATACCAGAAAGTGGGACCACTTCCTTCCATCTTGTATACACTGGACTTCTGTCCAAAGCACAGAGTGTAGAAGAGGATGGAGCTGTAGAATGTGAGGTCACCGAGTAGAGGAAATGGGGTTGTTGATACTCTAGCAACCAATGTCATATCAGGGATGGTTAATAGTTTTGCTTGGCTGACCCCAGTGGATTGGAAATGGATGTCTGGAGGAGGTGAAGTTGAGGGTCAGCGCAGGCTTGAGAGACCCTGAGCGAGATGGATTGACACAATAGATACAACAGTGTGTGTGGAATGTGCTGGTGATGGTGAGGGTGTTGCCGAGTTGAGTACATTTCATTTGTTGCACACAAGGCTGCTATGAGTCAGAGTTGACTTGATGGCAGCTAAGAGATACAACAAGGGCCTTGGTTGTCCTCAGGATGGAGATGAGGTGGCCCCGGGGCAATGTAGGCTTCATGGTAAGGGTGAGCCATGGCTTGGAGACATCATGAGCTACGTCTTGATTAAAGTCCTCAGAAAGTCCTTACTGTGGGGAAATATCCCTTTTTGTAGGCGAGAAACACACATCCATGGATGTGAGAGCTGCAAAGCAAGAGGGTGGAAGAAGACATGCCCTCATGCTTTATGGCCTGGTCCTGGGTGTGGGCCTGGATCTGGGTGGATTCTGCTGGTGTCTCTCGCCTTCCTTGACCTTAATCACTGCCTGTTCCCACACAGCGTCTTTACTTTTGCACACCACCTCTCTCGATGTAATGAATAATATTTGGAGCTGCAAACCAGAAAGCATTTAGTGGTCATGAAGGCTTGATGAAATGTGTACATGGTTTTAAATATTTCATTGTAATGCATGGAAAGGCTCGGTTAAAAAGGGGAGCGTGTAAAAGCCTGCTGCATTTGATTGATGACGTGCCATCAATATTGATGGCCAAGAGCACATTGGGAAGTTGGGATGCTGTATTTTTGCTGAGTCCTGCTAGCATCTGAGTCTGTAGGGATGATATATTGTGTAAAAAGCCTGGATATTACACTGCCGTTACACTGAGATTAAGTAATGATGGTGGGACTCAGCCTTAGTTTGAAGTTAGATCCGTTTTGAGTGAAACATGGGTCCAGAGAGCCTGTGCTGGGCTGGTGATGTAGAGGTGTGGGGGCTGTTCCCAGGGTTGTTTGCACTGAGGTCCCCATGGCTCTGCTGTGTTGGTGAACTCACCCCCAGCATCTGGGCTGCTCTGAGGAAGGTGAAGGGAAGAAACGTCTGCCTCACTCCACACTCTGCCCTCAATAGGGTTGGGAAAGAGGATTAGAAATGGGTTCTGGAGCCAGACCACCTGGACTGATGCTTCAGCCCTACTACTTTCTAGCTGTGTGACTTTGGACAAGCTACTTACCTTTTCTGCACCATTTTTTCATCTGCAAAATGGGATGGCAAGAGTATCTAATTTCTCAGGATCAAAGGAGACAATCCATGTGGAGAATTTAGGAATATGCCTGCCATGTAGTAAGCACTCGATGCATTTTGTTGTGGTCCCTGCTTTTCCTTGTCATTCAGTGGTGACGAGGGTGTTTTAGGCCTATTATGTGTGGCAGTATGATTCTTTTTTCAAAACTGCCCTTGGGGAGCTGGGTTGTATGACATTATCTTCATCCTTCAAACGAAGAATGAGTCATTGAGGGAAAATGGCTTTCCAGGGACATCCTAGGGGACTTCAAGACATTTGTGAAAAAGATTCCATTATTGTTCATTTTTCCACCAAGTGTTTGAAGCCCCACTGTACAGCTGATCTTCAGGAGAGCATGGCATAGGATACACTGCTCTGGCTTTGAACTTGGAGTTCTTTCTATGGATACTATTATCTGTGTACTGCACATAGACCAGAGACAACTGTTGGAACAGAAGACGAGGACACTGCTGCTGCTGGTTGTAAATCAGTAAAGCTGTGTGTCGGGGTTCTCACCAAACTTCCTTGAACAGATTATCTGAAAAGCTGAATTATTGCAACAAGAATGCACATCAGAATTGGAGGAAGACTCATTAATGACCTATGACATGCGCTATGCAGATGACACAACTTTGCTTGATGAAAAAATGAAGAAAACCTAAAGCACTTACTGGTGAAGATCAAAGACTACAGCCTTCAGTATGGATTGTACCACAAAATAAAGAAAACAAAATCCTCACAATTGGTCAATAAACACCATCACAGTAAACTGAGAAGACACTGTAGAGGTCAAGGCTTTCGCTTTAATTGGATCCACAATCAACGCCCATGGAAGCAACAGTCAAGAAATCAAACAACTTATTACTCTGGGACAATTCTGCTGCAATTGGCTCTGGTAGCGTAGTGGTTATGAATCGGGCTGCTAACCTCAAGGTCGGCAGTTCAAAACTACCAGGTGTTCCACGGGCGAAAGATGAGGGTTTCTGCTCCCGTAAAGATTTACAGCCTCGGAAACCCAGTTCAGGGTCACTATGAGTCAGAACCAACTCCAAGGTCCTGGTACTTAACAACAACAACATGACCCTTAATGGAGAACAATTTGAAGACATTACTACCTGATTGCATTTAAGATTGAAGAAGAGGCCAGGAGGCAAGGAATGCAAAGAATGTAGCTCCGTTGTGGTTGTTGTTGTTGTTAACTGGAGTCCTGACCCATAGTGACCCTGAACTGCCGACCTTGTGGTTACAACTGACTCTGCAGTCCAGTGTATTAACCCACGGCTCTAGGAGCTGGAAGAAGCAAGGAAATGGCTACTCTCTAGAGGAATTGTCATCCCGTTGACACCTTGACTCCCTGTTGAAGCCACCATTTTGACCCTGTGAAACCCACTTTGAACTTCTGACCTCCAGAACTGTAAGAGAATGAATCTGTTTTGTTTTAAGCCACTGTATCGGAGTCCTGGCGTGGCACTGTGGGTTAATGAGCTGGACTGTAAAGTCAGTTAGAACTGCAAGGTTGATGGTTCAAGCTCAGCAGCCACCCCTTGGAAACCCTATACAGGCTCTCCATGGGTTGAAATTGACTTGACGACACTTAACAACAACATGGTAGTAACAGGAAATGGATACGTTACTTACCTCGCAGACCCCAGATCTTTGGCTATATGGGATCTGTTGAACATTGGTGCTCTTCTCACTAAACCCATGGCCCCAACTTGGCAGTGTTGCTGGCCACTCCACATTGGTCATGGACATGGAGACTGCAGGCAGGGACCAACCCAAGTCACTCCTTCAGTGTTACCACAAGCAGGGATGGAACGGTCAGTGCTTCTTTGTTGGTGGTGGAGTCACCACCATCATTGTGACAGGTATGGCTGGCTGCTCCACATTTCTCCACTCTTTCCTTGAGATTGGTAGTGACTACCTAGAACACTATGTTGATGATTCTGACCACATCTGGGCTCAGCAGGAATGACAGCTGTGATTGATTAGTAATGTCTGCCAGGAGTGTGTGTGTGTGTGTGTGTGTGTGTGTGTGTGTGTGTGTGTGTGTGTGTATGTTTTGAGGGTGGGAAATTAGCAGGAAAAAAAATTCCTTTGTTTTTAATTTTTTTAGATTTTATTTTTAGTTATAGCCTTTGCCTTTTTAGACTGTTTCACTTCCAAAGGAGTGCTTGTGATCTGCATGATCTACAAGCCATATTTACCTATTTTATAGGCAAATGTGTTTCAATTGAATTGTAGCAATTAATGAGCCATTTATTAACGAGCTCCATGTCTCCCTAACTCCTGCTGCACCCCATTATTTCACCTGAGTCTGCTCCTTCCTCTCGTTGGGTTCAGTTAGTACCATTTCATGCTGTACTATGCCATGCCACTACACCCCACCCACCCCACCCCATTGCATATCATACCATACCTTACCTTACCTTACCTTACCCTTACCCTTACCCTTACCATACGTTACCTTACCATACCATACCATACCATACCATACCATACCATACCATACCATACCATA
>NW_006408555.1:7110084-7114614 GCF_000296735.1 Chrysochloris asiatica | reverse complement strand
TACCTTACCATACCATACGTTACCTTACCATACCATACCATACCATACTATACCATACCATGCCATACCATACCATACCATACCATACCACACCATACCATACCATACCATACCATACCATACCATACCATACCATACCATACCTTACCTTACCATACCATACCATACCACACCACACCACACCATACCATACCATACTATACTATGCCATATGTTACCTTACCATACCATACCATACCACACCACACCACACCACACCACACCACACCACACCACACCACACCACACCATACCATACCATACCATACCATACCACCATACCATACCATACCGTACCATACCATACCATACCATACCATACCATACCATACCATACCTTACCTTACCTTACCTTACCTTACCTTACCACACCACACCACACCACACCACACCATACCATACCATACCATACTATGCCATATGTTACCTTACCATACCATACCATACCACACCACACCACACCACACCACACCACACCACACCACACCACACCACACCACACCACACCACACCACACCACACCACACCACACCATACCACACCACACCACACCACACCACACCACACCATACCATACCATTCCAATGGCCATCTAGTTGGTTTCTACTCATGGAGACTCCATGTACATCAGGGTAGAACTGAACTTCATAGGGTTTTCAATGGCTGAGCTTTAGAAAGTCAATCCTGAAGTGCCTCTGAGTGGGCTCAAACCTCTAGCCTTTTAGTTAGCAACTGTATGTTAGTCTTTTGTACCTTCTAGGTTGGATTTAGCCGTTAGGAAACTGAAAGTCCCGGGAGCTGCCTTCCACCGTTGGTGCTGGTGATGCCACGTCTCGTCTCTAGAGGTGGAACAGTTCTGCCATAGTCTTTCCTCAACTTCAACAGCAGAATCTGCAGCCCACCTTCCTGCCCAGACTCTCCTTTCCCACTGAAGGAGAATCTCCATGCACTTGTCATTCTCCAAGTCTTGGCCAGCCAAATGAATAGTATTTTAATTTAAAAATCTTAGCTAGTTATCAAGAGGGAGGCTTTCTTGCAGCTATCAGCAGCATCGGCTCTGTAACAACCTGCTCTTCCCACCTCCCCATCTATCTTTGGAGCTTAGAGGAACCCAGCTGCTTTGGAGATGCCATCTCTCCCCAGGCATACAAATAATGAGGAGGGTTTTTTCTCCAGAGCAAGTTTTCCTTATTTTGGGTTTTTGTCTGTTTGCCACTAGTTTTCCTTTGTTTTCAAAACAAAAGGTAGTTCTCAGAAAATGGGATTGCTGTGATAAGTTTGTGTATTTCTGAATTCCTCCTTCCTCCTCCCTCTCTCTCCTTACAGTAAATGGAAAGTAGAGGTTTTTTTTTTTTTCTTTTTCTTTTTCTTTAATTCAGGTTGTGTTTGACAAATCTCTGGACACAGTCAGATAATTTTGCATTTCTGGATTCAGTGAACCACATGACAAAAGTTAATTAAACTGGCTGGGATAATAATATCTTCTGGTAGATCGGGGAAACCATCGCATTTCTCAGCATAATCACAACCAACTTAGACACCTCAAATGCCCCTTGTTGTTGTTTAATAAATATACCATTTAGTACGTAAATGTGCTCATAAAGTACTGTGCTTTCTTAGATTTCCATTAACGACATCATATTTTTCTACACACTCAGAAACCCAGGGCTGCTTTCCTCTCCCTCCAAACTCCACTCCGCGGACTCCTCAGTGTTACCCCTTTCGTGTATTTGTTGCATGATTGTCTCACTGTCTCAGAGAGTGGTTATGTCTTCATTGATCTGGGATGGACGTGGCTTTCTAAAATGCCCCATAGGATTCAACTGTGCACCAGGGCTGAGAACCAGTGGGCTAAGTCATGCAGTGTGTCAGTCAGGATAGACTACATACAGTGGCTGTAACAAACCATTCATGTGTCTTACTGGCTTATTATAATGCAGGGTAATTTCCTGCTCATGTTGTCTGTCTGTAGCAGTTAGTTGGGAGTTCGGATCAACATCTCCTGTCTCTAACACACAGGCTGATAGGGTTCTCGCTGTCTAGAGAATTACCTGTTGCCATGGCAGAGAGAACAAACATAGTGAATCATGCAAAGTCTTTTAAAGCTTTCTTCTGGAAGTGCCACTCATGTCATAGTGAAAGTTAATGCCACATCTGTGTTCCTTAGGACTTTGGAGCCCTCTGTCTGCTTGGCTCCGGCACATATCTGAAGGTTTCTATTCTGCAAGGCCAGATGGTGGTGGTGGTGGTGGTGGTGGTGGTGATGTGCCATGGAGTTGGTTCCGACTTGTAGCGACTCGTATAGGGTTTCCGAGGAAGTAATCTTTATGGGAGCAGAAAGCCTCATCTTGCTCCCGCGGAACAGCTGGTAGCAGGATATTAATCCACAGTCCTCTATCCCAGTGTTTGAGTCAGGTAGTGTCTTCACTTGTGGTACAAAGCTCAGGCCCTGGTCCGCAAGGCCTGAGCACTAATGATGATAACAATTCATTAATTTGGCAAGAAGATACTTGTTGGAGTCAAGGCAGAAGTCAGTTCATGCCGAAAAGCCAGAATGGGGCTGAATGATGCTTCGGTTTGAGTGCACAACAGCGGTGGTGGCAAAACTGGAAGATGGAGGACATGGGGAAGGGATGCATGTCTGTAGAAACTTTCACTCTAGAAACCTGAAGGTATTTTTCCTAAATGTTACCAGTAATCCTTGATTGTTGTTGTTGTTATGTGCCGTGGAGTCGGAACCGACTCATAGCGACCCTGTACAGGGTTTCCGAGGGTGTAAATCTTTACGGGATTACTCCACAATAAAGTCCAGTAGCCAATTGGGTGGGAAAAAAAATCCAAATTCATATTGTCTCCTAGGAGGGCACATGTAACAATCTGAATCCTGGGTAAGAATGAGAAATTTGTTTCCTTTCTCAACCCACAGCCTCCAAAGACATAGTCTCCAGTGTTTTTCATGCCACATGGGAATCTTATTAAATGTACAGATTCTTGTCTCCACCGTTAAGCGAGTTTGATTTAGTTGGTGGAAGGTAGGCCTGGACATATCATCTTTAACAAGTCTCATAGGTGGTGATGTGGTGAACACCATGGAAAGTCAGGGAGTGGGTAACCCTGAGAAAGCTCCCCCATGGGGATAAGTGCTCTGCTCAGTTGTTCTCATGATGGCTGTCTGCAAAGGGGGAACACTCACCACTGTGGCCATCAGCTGGCTTGATGGTGGTGTGATCCCAGCTATTTGAACCCTGTTTACTGCAGATGATTGTCACCCGATGATTCTTCCCTTTCTCTGAAAAGTCAAGAGTAGGCCAGGAAAGCATATCAGCGGTCGCCTGACTCAACACTCTGGATTTTATAGATGAGAAAACATATCCCAGAAGAGTCCATTGGCCAAGCAGGGCAGGAATTCTGTGGTCGACTTGGAAAAGCACCTGGGCAGTTCGCTCTAACTCTGCCTATAGGAAAAAGGGCATTGCTGTGGTCTGAGGACAGCCGTACCTTACCATTCCTTACCATACCTTACCATACTTTTAAGTGGTTTGTTCTGCTTCTCCACACAATGTCTAAGAGGAAATGGCTCCATTTCTTGCAGAGGATATGGTCGGTAGACAGAATAGTGTCCTTGCTTTGAGTCTGCTAGTAGGGTGACCTTAGACAAATTGTCTGGCCTCTCTGTGACTCTGTTTCATCATTTGTAAAATTGGAATATTAATGATGCTGCTACTCCTCACAAATCAATTATCTTGTTATCCAAATTTGTTTAAAAAACCCATTAGACTATTTTGCACATTAATGATGTATATTTGGAAGAAGTGATGCAAGAGTAATGCTGGCTGTGATGGTGAAAGTTCTATCCCTTGACTGGGCCATGATTGTCGGTGGTTTAATAGTTAAGTGATGATACAATATGGCAGTTATGTGATGATGTAATTTGGCAGTTAGGTGATGATATAATTTGGCAGTTAGGTGATGATGTAATTTGGCAGTTATGTTATGATATAATTTGGCAGTTAGGTGATGATGTAATTTGGCAGTTAGGTGCTGATGCAGCCATCTCCATTTTGTGATGTTATGTGGTCCTTCCTCATTTTTGCATGATGCCACATTTCACATAATGACCTGGTTATTGGGACCTAGCCATGTTAAGGGAGGAGTGAGTGTATGTTCTTCAATGTTGTGAAAAATTCCATGAGCTAATACATGCACATACTTGTAAAGTGTCTGGCCCATAGCTAGCATTTGTCAAATGCTAGCTATTATTACTGTTCTCCAATGTTTGCATGACTATTGAGTGTTAGAATTTCACAGTCTTCATCTGCAAGAATTAGACCAGCATTTGTTTTGGTTGACTGTATTATTCAGCCTCTCTGGATGTAGGGGCTTAATTTAATTGAACTTTTTTTTTTTAATGTTTTATTGTGAATTATATGATAGTTTACATGAGAGAACTTTAGTTTTACATTCATTCCTTCGTATATCATTTCATTGCCA
>NW_006408555.1:7100315-7105774 GCF_000296735.1 Chrysochloris asiatica | reverse complement strand
GGCTGGTAGTTTCTAACCGCTGACCTTAAGGTTCGCAGCCTGATTCGTAACCATTACGCTACCAGAGCTCACTAGCTGCTCCTTGGAAACCCTATACAAGGTCGCTATGAGTCAGAACCGACTCCATGGAACTTAACAGCAACAAGGGTAAGAACGTAGCTGTTCTCCAAGGCACCTGAATGGTGTTGGCCCCTCTTGGATTGTAGATCTGAATTTATGGAGCTGATTTCTGATCCCCTTACTTTGTCTTCTGGATTCTTTGCCCAGCCTAGCTCTCTCAGTCTGTTCAGTCAGTCCCCGGTGACACTGGCTGGTATGTGGTTGTTCACTACAGCTCTGATCCTGTAGCTCTATTGGCCTCTCCTGTTTACCTACTGGTAGCTGTGACATTTAGGTCAAGAGGGAGAATCTAAGTGACTCAATCCAGCCAGTGATTGACTTCTCTTGGGTCACATGGCCATCATCCTCCAGATCTTGTTTTAGTAGTCCTGGGTTCACAAATGAGATCTGTTCCTAACTGTGTCTTTAAGAATGTGTCAGGGTTTTGAACAGGTTCTGCCTGGTTCTATCCAAGCTTTTATTGGTATGGTGAACTGGAAAGATAATCAGAATAGGAAAATTATGGGTGAAAGTCTTGCTAGAGATTTAAGTTCTCCCTTACAGAAGAGGAGCAGTATATATGTATGTATGTTGCATAGTAACCAAATCTCTTGTCCTATGATCTTGGACACAGTCTGAAACATGCTTCCCTGCTTGAAGATGGTGATGTCCTGCTCAAAGATGGTGGTGCCCTGCCCGAAGATGGCAGCCAGATGGGCCACTCTGAATGTATATTGTTCTCCTATAGTCCTGGCAATGATCTGGTCTCACACATCTGGATCCTGATAAGAGACTTACTGTGCCTCTTTCAAGTCTCCCATTCATGGGCTTCACCATGTAATTTTTCCTGTTTCTGGTACTGCGCTAAATTTGCCAAATTTAAAACTAGAGAGTTTTACCTTGCTGGCCATGACGGAACAGGTTTAAAAGTTTCTGGTGGTGCTGTAGAATAAGCACTGGAATGCTAACCAGAGGTCAGCAATTCAAGTCCTCCAGTTCAAGACTTTTTGTTCCTGTAAAGATTTACAGCCTCAGAAATCCTGTACAGAGTTGGCAGTGGGTTTAGTTTTGGGGTTAGGAGTTGTCTATAAGTTGGATGTTAGTAACTCAGCAGCTTCCTGATATCAACAGGGGTCTAGGGATGGGGGAGGGAGACATCCACAAACAGAGGTTCCTAAACCTCTTTTATTTTACTAATATTGTTTTAATGAAATGAACTCCTTTAGCAGTGTGGTGAAACTCAAGGATCGTTTTCCAGAAAAATATTTTTAAATGCATAGAAATGTATGCCGGATTGCAAAGGAAGTGAATTACATTGAAATGCAGCTCTCAAAGTACTGTATTAAATAAAGCCAAATTTGTGATCTGCTTTTTAAGTAAGATCTAGCAGCGAGTCTGATATCAACTGTGATTTGGAAGGCCTGGTGAGTATAATAGGTATTTTGAGATATCCGAAAAGTCAAATCTCTGTGATTTCTGTTGGCAACAAAGCCACAGGTACTGCTAGTACAGATGTGGCTTTATTGTCTGTGTTTATTATTGAAGGAAATGCTAAATTTCAATTCGAGGTTATTGTGAATAATGATGCCATTTGTTACCATTCAAGTTCTTAGACTCCTGAATTCTATCTACAGAATCCTTGTCCTGTTGCAGAATCTCTTACAGCAAGGACCACCTGAACTAGAATAAATAGCGAGGATGGGACTGGGATGGGAGGTGGTGAGGACAGTTTGCTTTTTGAAAATGCAGATCCCCAATAGTCTCACCCCTGACCTGGAGGTAGTAGAACTGAAGGGGGAAAACAGAAAACCACAACAACAGGCTCATTTTTGCTGCATTTTTGTTGCACTCCTGATATGAGCCCCGTTTCTATTATATGTCTTTGAGTGGATTCTGACCCATAGCAACCCTGTAAGGCAAAGTAGAAGTGCCCCATAGGCTTTCCTAGGCTGCTATCTTCCTGGGGGAAGATCACCAGGTCTTTTATCCCAGGGAAGCTAATGGTGTGTTAGAACTTCCAACTCCTCAGTTAACAGTGAGTGTGTCATCCCTGTACCACCAGGCCTGCTTGGTACGAGTCTTATTTACATACTCTAAAATTAGAGAACCACCGATTTAGAGTAAATGATTTAAAACCCCTTAGCGTAAGTCTCT
This sequence comes from Chrysochloris asiatica, assembly GCF_000296735.1. Classification (NCBI taxonomy): domain Eukaryota; kingdom Metazoa; phylum Chordata; class Mammalia; order Afrosoricida; family Chrysochloridae; genus Chrysochloris; species Chrysochloris asiatica. The sequence goes on along the minus strand of NW_006408555.1, from coordinate 7,103,521 downwards.
TAACCATAAAACAGGGTTGGGGTATGAGCCAACTCAGTCATCCAAAAGTAAAATATATTTCAAACACAAACGTTGCTTTTGAAATCTTTAGAAATAACCTCAGGAAGCCAAATGAGGGCAATTTCAAATGCTTTCTTCCAAGATGGCACTGGTTCATTTAAGGCGAGCACTTTGGAGTGTTTCTATGCCCTGTGGAGGCTAATTGACTCTCTCTAAGGAGCTCTGGTAGCGTAGTGGTTACGAATAGGGCTGCGAACCTTAAGGTCAGCGGTTCGAAACTACCAGCCGCTCCGCGGGAGAAAGACGAGGCCTTCTACTCCCGTAAAGATTTACACCCTCGGAAACCCTGTACAGGGTCGCTATGGGTCGGACCTGACTCGATGGCACTTAACAACAACAACAACAAGGCAGAAGAGCAGCCATGTTTCTGACACAGTCCTGTAGCATGCTGCCCAGCGCGGTGCTGTGTTGGTCTTTGGTTTGACTGATTAGAGACCAGCGCAGAGTGATGCACTGGGCAGAGGAAAGGGGGACAACAGATGGTGTTCCAGCCTCAGTTCGGCAGGAGAAACAGAGCCTGAGATGATGAGTAATCTGGGATGTGAAGGGCTGTTCAGCTGGTGGCTGGACCACCACTGCCCCCTCCCTTCCTCTAAGTCCTGTTGAAGCCGCTGTTTGATGGGCTGGACATCCCTCCATACTTAGGACCGAAGTGCTTGTTTTACAAACCTACCTGCCTACACCCGGTCAAGTGTTGTTTTGACCTGTCTTGGAAGTCTATGCTAATTTTGTATCAAGAAACTGGTTAGGATTTGTGTTGTTAAGTGCTGTTGAATCGGTCCCTGTATAGGGTTTCTGAGGAGTGACTGTTGAGTTTGAATTATTGACCTTGCAGTACAAATCAACCTTGTGGTCCAGTGCTTATCCTACAGCACTACACCAGGACTCCCAGGACTTGTGTAGAAGAAGTAAAGAAGGAATCCCATAGTTCCATGCTTGGAGCTTGTGCTTCTAGGCCACTAGGCCCTTCAGTGGGGGAGTTGGAAGGGACAAGTGTAAGGTCATCTTGCCCAGCAACTGTCTTGCTGAACTCAGAGAAGCTGCATTCCCCTCAAGCAATTGAACCATGGCCACAAACTCACCTTGTCATTCGCTCCCTTGAATCTGAAATCACAGCTCTCTATGGAATGAAATAGAGGCTAGAATGTTATTGTTGTTGTTAAGTACCGTGGAGTCAGTTCCGACCCATAGCAACCCTGTACAGGGTTTCCAAGGCTGTTAATCTTTACGGGAGCAGAAAGCCTCGTCTTTCTCCCACGGAACAGCTGGTAGTTTCGAATTGCTGACCTTGTGGTTCACAGCCCAATTCGTAACCACTACGCTACCAGAGCTCCTTAGAGGCTAGAATAGTTTCCAGTATTTTTTTTTTTTTTCCTCTAACCCACAAAAGTAAATCAAAAAGTATTGTTACCAGGGTTCCAGTCCACATATGCTGAGGTTTGTTCCAAGAAACACTTACCTAAGCATGTCTCTGTGGTCAGTAAGTGGCTGCAGACAGGTTCCCTCAGTGATACACTTTAGTCTCAGTAGGTGTTTTCAAAGCGTGGCTTCTGAGGAGCTCTGCTGGGCCGGTCACATTTAAGGTCAGCTTAGAAGCTTATGACTTCTTGGTATTCCAAACGGATAATGTTAATACGGAGTCCTGGTGTGGTGCTGTGGGTTAATACACATGAATACAGGACTCTGTATTAACACTGTAAATCCATAAAAACAGAAAGAAGATGAGTCATTGTCAGGGGCTCAGGGAAGTGAGCAGTGAAGAATGACTGCTAATGGATATGGCATTCTTTCTGTGGTGGTGAAAAATTTCTGAACTCCAATAGTGATAATTGTACAACTTTACGGATATATTAAAAACCACTGAATTGTATACTTGATATATTTTTAATGTTTAATTATGATTTGGGGAAAGTGTACAGAACAAATTGTTTTGCACGCAACAATTCGTCAATATTTGGATTTGTGACCTGGGTTGGAATCCCCACACTGGAGCAGCCTTCTTCCCACTTCCTCACTGTGTTCACCCTTTCCTTCCTACCCTGTCCTGTCCTGCCTTTGGAGCTTTAGCCCTAGAAAATGTTGCCATTTTGATCTCATATGCTTGACTGTTCTAAGGAGTGTGTATCTCCTGGTATTACTGATCACCTTATAGGTCTGGCTATCGTTTGGTTGAAAGTTGAATCATGGGGCTGAGTTCAGATCCAGATTTGAAGGGTGTCTAAAATCCATAGGCTTGAGGGTTTCACCAGTCTTTGCAGATCACCAAGACTGGTGTTTTTTTTATGATTTTGGGTTGTGTTCCACATTTTCCTCCCACTCTATCTTGGACCTCCCATTGAGATCCGTTTCAGAGCAGGTCGGCAGTGTTAACCAGGCACCATCTTGTTCTTCTGGCCTCAGTGTCTTCATGGCCCAAGGTAAATTAGTTCTGTGTGTCTTTGATTGTCTTCACTTTTTCTTTGTTCCAGATGGGGAGAGACCAAACAGTTTAAGTTTAGATGGCTGCTCAAGCTTTTAAGACCCCAGGTGCTATTTACCAAAGTTGGTCCATAGAACATTGTCTTTGTGGGCTATGCTATCCCAGTTGACCTTGATATCCCCCAAGACTATGGCCCTAAGCCCCCAGGCCCAGCGACTCATTCCCTCAGGTGTTTGGTTATGATGTTTAGAAGTTTTCATAGTTTTGCTTCCTTTATGCTCTACTGCATTCATGGATTTATCTGCAGCACATTGCAGATACATACGCAGAAATGTTCTCCCTCAAACCTGTAGATATTTGTGGGTACAGACTCATTTGCCTACCCATGAATTATATACATTAAAAGGGACCACATCTCAGTTAAAAAATTAGAAAAATCAAACCCTCATTTTGAATTGTAAGAAGATGAAAACGAATAAATCTATAGAGAGTTGAAACTGGCTGGCTTGTCTTTCTCCTCTTCCTCTGAGATCCCCTCAACCATCTCTTATGGTCTGATTTTGAGTCTTCTAAACTGATACCTTTCTTTCCCAAATGCCCCAAGTTGGCAATGCTTTTCTTGTAATGTCTCTCCCTGAACCAAAGCACTGCTCCAAGTAGGGATTCACCGGGTGAGAGTGACACAAAAGCTGCCGGAGCTCTGGTAGCATAGTGGTTATGAATCGGG
>NW_006408555.1:7098126-7099470 GCF_000296735.1 Chrysochloris asiatica | reverse complement strand
TCCTCTGCTACTCTGTCTCTGTATGCCATGGCCTCCACCTCTATCTCTGCTGTCCCCATTCTGATTAGGATCTCTCATTCTTCTCATGTTCTTCCCTCTTGATGGTCCTAGGGTCCTCTGTTCCTGAAATGACAGATTCCCCCTTTTAGTTTCACCTCTTCTACATTTACAGTTGTAATAATCCCCATTAGTCCTGATAACAGGTAGTCACAATTGAATTATAAAATCCTATCCTCCTTATCACCACACCTATCTGGACAAGAGGAAAACTATTCAGTAGGGTTTTTGTTTTATTCCCCTCATTCTGACACTAAATACCCTTTTGAGGCTTATAAGCCAGCCATTTCCTGCCATTTTAGTCCTTCAGTTTTGATAGCCGAAGTCTAAGCTGCCCAGCCCTATCAACCCAGTGTACTAAGGAGGCATGCTTGATTCTTGATAGGAAGAATCCTTCCCTACTCAATTGTAATTTTGGGTAGCTTCATCCATAAGCAAAGGTCCAGTTAACCAAGTTATTGCAATTTACGCTTGTTCCCTGTAGTATGCTTCTTTATTTTCATCTGGTCAAATTCTGGTCTGCAAGCCATCCAAGCTAGGTCAAATGGGTACTGTCTGTAAGTTTGGGCATTCTCACATGCCTCCCCCTTCTTCAAACCAGCTGGCTGCTTCATTCTTAACTCTAGCCCCCAGTGATTAGGTCAGTATCCTTGAACTCAGGAGTTCACATGTCTCCCTGAACTTCAAACAAGCCAGCCCTTCCTTTTCTCTCTCATCTCAAGGTCATCAGGTATTTGTGGAATATGACCAATCTCAGCCCATGTCTTCTTTGCTGCATCCCCTGCTTCCACTGACAAGTTGACCAGGACATTCACCAGTGAGTATACAAGACTGTTAGTGTATTCCCTTTGAGTTTCTGTCTTAGAAAGGGGTTTACCCTGATGGGCTGACCTTTCTTGCCTTGATGGTTCCAGGACAAACAGCTTACTTGGTATTTTTACAGCCAAACAGCTTGCTCCCCCACCCCCCAGTTGGTCTTTCTATCAATAAGTATCTTCTGTTCTTCCAGCCATTCTGGGTTGGTCTGCATGTCTTTTCAATTGGTAATGTCCCACCTCAGAAGGTTCTGGGTGGGGCTCAAGATTCCCCCTAAGGCCCTATACTCCACAAAGGCTTAACAAGAAGCCTGTTTCCCTGGGCACATTATAATCCCCTTTTAGATAATTTAATCAATTGTAGGATGAGATGGGCTTATAAACTTTCTGTAATAATCTTTGCCAGTATTCATTCTATCACACTTAAATGTCTATAGAACACTAGTAGGTAGGGGAACCCAATGTCTACAAA
>NW_006408555.1:7084407-7096581 GCF_000296735.1 Chrysochloris asiatica | reverse complement strand
AAGGTGGAGGGTCAAAGAAAAAGAGGAAGACCCCTAACGAGATGGATTGGCCAGGTGGCATCATTGAGGGACTCAAGTGTGTCAGCAGTAGTGAGGTTGGCCCAGGATTGGACATTGTTTCTTTTGCTATGAGTCGGTTCTGACTTGATGGCACCTGATAATAACAACAACATACCCATAAGTATAGGTCAAGTTCATCAAATTGTAACAATTTACACTTGTTTCCTTTATGAAATTTTTTTTTTTTTTTAGTCTTCCTCTAATAGAGTTCTGATCATCAAGCCATCAAGACTAGGTCAAATGGGTACTTTCTACAAGTTTGGACATTCTTGTCTATATCTCCTCTCACTTCATAGCAGCTAGATGCTTCACTCTCAGCTCTAGCCCTCTGTGGCTATGTCCTTGTCCATGGGCACAGGAATCCCTATGTCTCATCACACTTTGGACCAACTAGCCCTTCCTCTTCTCTCTCTCATCTCCAGGTCAATGGGAGTCTATGGAACTTGATTGAACTCAGCCCATTTCTTCATTGCTGCCTTTCCTCCTCTTCCACTCATCAGTAGACCAATGTGGTTGCCAGCAAGCTTACATGCCTGCTCTTGTGTTTCCTTTGAGTTTCAGTCTTGGATGGGGTTTTGTCCTGAAGGGACCTGATTGCTTGCCTTGATGGCTTCCCAATAGAATATAGCAGATGGGACACAGTTCCAGTTTCGAGGGTAGGTCTCAAGAAACCTTCATGCTCTGGCTAGTGTTATTGTCCATCTGCCATGTGAACAAACTCAAGGATTAGACATAGGACACCTATTCACCCCATTAGATTGATAACCAGCTGATAGCCAGAAAACCCTTAGTAGCAGATACCCCAAACTGATGAGTGATTTGGAATAGATGCACAAGAGACCCCAGTTGAGACCAGAAAAGCAAAACTGCCAACCTCTAGAAATATGAACTAAACAAATGCTTGTTTTAACCCATTGAGTTTTGGGAAAGCTTTTATGCAATGAAACTTAATGCATTTCACTTCTGGTAGGATGTAGGAAGATGTGAAAGACCTTCATCCCCCCCATTGAAACAGCCAAAAGTCACTAGATAAGCAAACAAATGAAAGGTCAATCTTTAGAGCCACTTTGGACTACATCTTAGTTTAACTGTTGCCATATGATGTAATTGTAAACTTTACACTGGATTTCAAAAGACATCCAGTCTTTTATCCAGATGGTACAAATGCCATCTAAGGGAGATTTAAAAATATATTTAGACAAAAATTCTGTGTGGCACTGTGGGTTAATGTGCTGCACCGCAAAGTAGGTTTGAACTGCAAGGTTGGCATTTCAAGCTTATCAACCACTCTTTAGAGACCGTATACAGGATCACTATGGTTCAGAATCGATTCGACGGCATCTAACAACAACAATATGTATGACAAATATTTTCTTCATGTAGTTAACTTGTGTATTAGACATTTCTTCTTCATTGCCTTGGATTTCTTTAGCTTTGTCTTCCCATTACTGTTCAGAGATGTTTCTCGTGTTCACATGTGGGGTTTTCTGAGCATTCTTCTCTCTTTGGACCATGAACTGAAGGAAAATGCTGCCTGCATTGTATAGGTGCTTCTGCAGTAAGAAATGTTTCAATCAGAGCAATTGGCTTTCCTTAGTCCTGATGACATCTGCTAGGTTGCTGGCTGGTCATTAACTTTTATCATTGGGAAGGATGGCAGCAGACCCCATCCCCTGCTTTGGGAGCGTTGGATGAACAGTTATCCCCAGCTCTGTGTGACATTCCTAAGCCTTGAGAGTGGCTGGCTCCATGGATGGACAGCTGGGTTCCATCACCAATTAGAGAAGTGTTTAATCAGCATGTCCTAACAAAAATGGATTCTCTTAATATAAAGTGACAGTTAGGACCTGGAGCCTTGGGATATCAGTCTTGACTTTGGTAATGGTCTTGCAAGATCTTCAAAATAGGAACCCCTTGGATGCTGCACATACACATAAACCAACTGTTTCTTCCCATAGAAAACTGGGAAATGCTCCAGCATCTCCAAAAATGCCCTTGTTCAATGTCTCCAAAATGATCACATTTTCACACAAGCAATCCATGAACACATTCTAATGAGAAAATCAGTAACATCAAAGGAGGAGAGCTGGAGTGTGCCATGGACTCTCCCTCTCACTGTGTCTCCTCTCCCCAAAGGGAACCACAGAACAAAGTTAGGTTGCCTCTTTCCAGGCCTTGGTGCTCTTGAAATGGTGCTCATGTTGTACTTACTGTCCTGCAGACTGTTTCCTGTGTCACATTTTACATGTTCTTCCACATGTTTCATGACTTGATCTGCCCATTGTTCTTAGGGAACTGAGTGTGGTCAAGGAAACAGATCAGTAACAAGTGTCATGTATTGCTGTGTGCTCAATGTTAAGGGAAGCAGGCTATGGCATGGGACACATGATCTTGAATAAGAAGAGAAAGGGACAGTGAAGGCCTCCTGGAGCAACTGGCATCCCAGCTGCCCCCTGAGGATATATAGCAAGTGATTGTGGTAGACTGAGTAGAGGTCTCCCCAAAGATATCTAGGCCCTAATCCCTGAAACCTGTGAATGCCATCTTCTATGGGAAAGGGGAGTTTAAGATGGTATGAAACTAAGGAAGCTGAGAAGACTGTTCTGAATTATCTAAGTGGGTCCTAAATGCAACCACAGGTATCACTATCAGGAAGTTTGACACAGAAGAAGACAACGTGACCCTGGAAGCAATGTATTACTTAGAAGTCTTTGAAGATGGAGAAAGGAGCCCTGAGTGTGGATGACTTCGGTTGTTGTTAGGTGCCATTGAGTCATTTCAGACTGATAGCAACCCTGTGCACAACAGCACAAAACACTGCCCGGTCCTGTGCCATTGTTGCAGCTCCTGTGTTAGCTGCCTTCCTCTTTTTCACTGACCCTCCACTTTACTGAGCATGAAGACCTCTTTGTTATTGTTATTAAGTGCCCTGGAGTGGATTCCGACCCATAGCGACCCTGTATAGGGTTTCCAAGGAGCAGCTGGTGACCTTGAACCACCGATCTTGCAGTTTAAATGACTTTGCAGTCTGGTGCATGAACCCACAGCACCACATCAGGATTCCATGAAGACCTCTAGAAGCTAGAAAAGATAAGAAAACCGATTCTTCCCAAGAGAGTTGGGAAAAGGCACTTTTACATCTACTGTTGGGTAGTTTATTTCCTGTGTCACAATCTATGTACCCTTTCATAAGTTCCATGACTTTTCATGAAGTAGATTGTCCCCTGCCTTCAGGAAACAGGCTGTGACAAGCATCATGCATTGCCTTGTCCTCAACATGGAGGAAAGCAGTCTGACAGATGCTTTGTTTCAGCCTAGTCAAACCACTTTGGGCTTTGTACTCCAGAACTGTAAGGAAATAAATTTGGACTGTTTTAAGCCACCAAGTTTGTGATAGTTAGTTACAGCAGCCATAGGAAATTCCTACAGTAACCAGACAGAGAAACCTACCAGGAGGACAGAGAGAGCAAGACCTGCTCTGCAGTAAATGTTAGGGCATGGTAGAGGGATGGAGCCAAGAGAATTGAGACTGGAGATGTACGTAATGAAGACCAAGCCACACAGAAGCCTACGTGGTCCACTAGTGATGTTGATTTTACATTTAAGGTAACAGGGAGCCAGAGAGAGCTTTGAGCAGGGTGACAGGCAGATCTTAGTGTGGAGATCCCAAGCAGAGTCTCTCTCCTCTTTCCTTTTAGAAAAGAACAAACATGATTTGGTTGCCCAAAGGCAGCTCTGATTTACTTACCTTTTGATTTCCATCACACTGGAAATCTAAAACCCAACTTGACCATCACATCTTCAAGGCTGCAGGCAGATCATTTCTGCTTGGGCTGCTCTGGTGGCAAGAGGATGGAGTGTACTTGAGTTGGACTCGGACCCTGAGCAGGCTAGAAAGCACTTTTCTTTCTCTAATCCAGACCAATGATATCCTGGGGCCAGCTGTTGGTGGAGGACAAGTGGGCAGAGAGATGAGTCCTGTTCCCCAGCCCCAGAGGGAAGCTATCTATCACTGCTGCTCAGCATCCTTTAAAGGACCAGGGTCATTAATAGAAAAAACACTTCAGCTAGCCCTGTTCTTGAAGGATTGTAGTTTCCCCCCAGCAAATTTCTAAATCTCTATAATGATTAAAACAGAGAGTGCCAGATCACTCAGTAGGGAAGAAAATAAGGATGCCTTCAGAGTTAAGTAAATTAACCAAGATTCACGTGGGCAAGGGGCCTGTCGTGGTGATAGAACACTTTCTCTTCTCTCATTATCAGTGGGCATTGATGGACAGAGACAGATGGTGCAGGTGGCTTTCTGTGTGAAGGGTGGCTCTCTCAAACAGGTGGGAACTGGGATGGGCCAGCAGAGCTGGAGGACTGTTACAAGGATGAAGGAGTCAATGGGACTTCCCACGCTCTTTAAACTCCTCTTCCCTCCAGTTGTGCTCCGGACCATCATGTCCCATATAAGGGGTCATCAAGAAGAGAGACAGTTGAATAAACATGAGAATGATGGCCCATAGACAGGATTACTTACTGTTCATCATTATTGTAGTGCATCCTGCCTACTCAGTCATCTTCCTATTGTCTCTGATAAAAGGACGTGACCTTTTTCTTGGTGGGTCGCCTCTCCCTGGCCCCAATGCATATGTGCTGTATTCCATCTCATGGCCAGCCTGGAGTACACCATCACTTGAGCTTAGGAATTGGTAAGTAATTTGAGGTGACCCAAATAGGTCATCCTATTGGGAAAGAGGAATCCTGGTATGGCACTGCAGGATAAGCGCTGGACTGCTAGCAGGAAGGTCGATGGTTCAAAACGACCAGCCCTCACCTGGAAACTATATGCAGAGTCTCTATGAGTCAAAACGGAGTCAACAGCATTTCACAACAACATTGGGAAACAGCCTGCTTGGGAACAGAACCAAGATTAAAGAAAGATGAACGAAGAAGTATAGGTCCTGGTTGTAGATGAAGTCAGCTGTGCCTCAAGTGGGTTTGTTCTTGTTGTTAAGTACTGCTGAGTTGCCATCCTCACCATCATTGCTCTGTTTGAGCCCATTGTTGCCGACACTCTGTCAACCCATCTCTTTGAGGATCTTCCTCTTTTGTACAGACGCTCTATTAACGAAGCATGAAGGCCTTCCTTAGAGACTGGCCCTTCCTGAGAGCATATTAAAGTACATGAGATGAAGCCCTGCCATTCTCTCTTCTAAGGAATATTCTGACTGTACTTCTTCTGAGATTCATAAATTCATTCCTCAGTCAGTCTATGGCATATTCAGTTTTCTCCAGTGCTGTAATTCAAAGGCATCAAATTCAAATTCTTATTCTTCTTCAGTCTTCCTTATTCATTGTTCAACATTCACATGCATATAAGGTGACTGAAAATACCATGGCTTAGAGTGCAGCTTTATTTTCAAAAAGACATCTTTGCTTTTAAATACTATAAAGGAGTCTTTTGCAGCAGATTTGTCCAAAGCAATACATCATTTGATTTCGGGACCGCTGTTTCTGTGGACTGAGCAAATAATCTGCAAAGCTGGACTCTGTAGAGAAGATTCATTAACAACCTGTGATTTGCAGGTAACACAAATTTGCTTGCTGAAATCCAAGAGGAGTTGAAGCACTTACTGATGAACATCAGACTACAAATGTCAGTATGAATTATTTTTGTCAGGTGCCATCGAGTCGGAACCGACTCATAGCGACCCCATGCACAGCAGAACGAAACAATGTCTGATCCTGGGCCAACCTCACTACCGCCGCCACACTTGACGCCATCAATGATGTCACCTGGCTGATCCATCTTGTTGGGGGTCTTCCTCTTTTTCTCTGACCCTCCTCCTTACCCAGCATGACGTCCTTCTCCAGTGACTGTTCCCCCCTAACAATATGTCCAAAGTATGAGAGACGAAGCCCTAGCCATCTTGGCCTCCAAGGAGCACTCTGGTTGCATTTCTTCCAAATCAGATCTGTTGGTTCTTTTGGCAGTCCATGGCACTTTCAGTATTATCCTCCAACACCACAACTCAAAGGCATTATACCTCAACATAAATAAAGCAAAAATATGAAAAACTAGACCCATAAGCAACATTATGAAGCTAGATACTCGCTATAATCCTTAACTTTGTTGAAGGTAGTCTGAGTCACCATCTTCTGCAATGAAAAGAACCTAGTTCAATTATTACTCAAACAGTGTCATTGACCAATGTCATCAAGTCAATTCTGACTCATAGCAACCCCACAAAGCAGAAGAGAACTGCTTCCTAGGGTTTCTAAGACTGTAAATATTTACCAGACCAGACAGCCTCATCTTTTTTCCTGCATCAGTGTCACTGTTGGTGGTGGTGTTGTTAGGTACTATTGAGTCAGTTCCAATTCATATTGACTCTATGCACAAGAGAATGAAACACTGCTCAGGCCTGAGTCATCCTCACAATTGTTGCCACACTTGAGCCTTTTGCTGCTGGTACTTTACCAATCCATCTTGTTGGGGGTCTTCCTCTTTTCCACAGACCCTTCACTTTACCAAGTATGATGTCCTTCTCCAGGGACTGGTTCCTCCTGATAGCATGTCCAAAGTATGAGAGATGAAGTCTCTCTATCCGGGCTTTTAAGAAGCTCTCTGGCTGCGCGTCTTTCAACACAGATTTGTTTGTTCTTCTAGAAGTCCATGTATCTTTAATATTCTTCTCCAACACCATAACTTAAATGCATCAATTCTTCTATGCTCTTCCTTATTCATTGTCTAACATTCACATGCATTTGAGGTGATTGAAAAGACCATGGCTTGGGTCAGCTGCACCTTAGTTCTTAAACTGAGAGTTTTGCTCTTGAGCACTTTAAAAAGGTCTTGTGCAGCAGATTTGCCTCGTGCAATATGTTGTTGATTTCTTGACTGCTGCTTCCATGAGTTAATTGTGGATTCAAGCAACATGAAATTGTTGACAATGTCAATCTTTTCTCCATTTGTCATGATGTTATTTATTGGTCCAGTTGTGAGGAATTTTGTTTTCTTTACATTGATATGCAAAGCATACTGAAGGCTGTAGTCTTTGATCTTCATCAGTAACTATTTTAAGTCCTTCTCTCTTCCAGTAGGAGTCCTGGTGTGGTGCTGTGGGTTAATGCGCCAGAGTGCAAAGCCACTTGAACTCTGTGCAAAGTTTGGCGGTTCAAGCTCACCAGCTGCTCCTTGGAAACCCTGTACAGGGTTGCTATGGGTAGAAACTGACTCGACAGCACTTCACAACAACGTCTTCCAGTAAACAAGGTTGTATATGTGTATCACAGGTTATCAGTGACTTCCTTCAATCCTAATACCATGTTCTTCTTCATATAATCCATTTTCTCAGATTTTTTGCTCAGTATATAGATTGACTAAGAATGTTGAAAGGATCCAATCTTGGTGCACACCTGTCCTGATTTTGAACTCTTCAGTATCCCCTTGTTCTGTTTGAAAGATGCTTCTCGGTCATGTGCAGGTTCCTCATGAGCACAAGTAAGTGTTCATGAATAGCCATTCTCTGCAATATTATTCATAATTTGTCATGATCCACACAGTTGAAAGCCTTTGTATAGTCAATAAAATACAAATCAGTCATTACTAGCCTTTAGTTACTGAGTATTAGTACATTGTAGACTTTGCTAAATACTTCTATTGTTTTAAAAGGTAAATTAGGGAATGTGGAGATTTGGAAGGACCCTTAGGCAAGCAAGCCCGAGGCTTTTTATTTAGGGCGTATGACCCTGGACCAATCTTGAAGAGCTTCAGAGAGCCTGCTTGACTCAGGTTTTCATGCACTATCACACAAATGATTTTGTTTTTACCTTCTGGCTGGCGGTCCATCACTCTCAACACATTCTCAAATGGCTTGTGACCCCAAATTCTCTTTGTTATAGTGCACAGAATGTTTCCCACTGTGAAGGGACAATTCGGTTCCAGTCCCTGCTCCTTCACGGAGTGAGCTTGGTGAAGTTTACCTGTGGTGTCTTAAAATGCAGTGCAGGACTTGGGGGCTGGAGTGGGTGTCTGCCCAAATGAAGGCAGGAGCTTCATGTCTGTTTCCTTTGTTGTGGGCTGCTGTAGGACTGGGCTCCAGATACCGGCTCCCACTTCAGCGTTTCTGAGTCTTGGTTTTCCCCTATAAAAATGAGAGAATTAACACGGTAAACCTGTCCTGGATGCTTTATGGAGTTGTCATGAGGATGAAGTGAGGGGCTGACTGTGAACATGCATCTTGGATTGTCACCTGGTCTCTGAGCCCACCTGTGGCTGTTCTCAACCTTGCCAGAGGCAGCAGTGACGGCTGAGTAATGGCTGAGTGATGGCTGAGTGACGGCTGAGTGACGGCTGAGTGACGGCTGAGTGACGGCTGAGTGACGGCTGAGTGCTAAAATTCTCATATTTGATGCAGAAGGTCTGGGTTTGATTCCCAGCGGGCCCCTGCATGTTGCTAGAAGGCTGAGCAGATTTAGTGCAACGTCCAGACTAAAAGACACTAGGAAGAAAGGCCTGGAGATTAACGGCTGAAAATCAGACAATGAAAACTCTGTGGAGGACAAGGATCCGATTCAAACAGACCTTGAGTATGATGTAGGCCTGGGTCAAGCTTCGTTCTGTTGTGTGTGTGGTAGCCAACAACAACCACCTTGTCAGGTGTGTTTACTCTTTGAGGAGTGTGCATCCATCTAGAGTGTCCACCTGCTTTCAGCATTCCCCAGTAGCATCCAGGAATGCCCTGACAGCCTCATGGAAACCAGAGCCTATTCTTTGATTTACCAGAGTGTAGCTCTTAACCAACACATTAAGGAAGCATTCGGGAGGTCATGCGCAGAGCAAATGTCCACAAATGGATTGGCCGTCTGAAGCAGGGAGGGATCTTCTCTGAGGGGGCTGTGAACTCCGAAGGGAGAGTCTGCTCATTAATGCATTAGCTCAGTCCCACATCCAGGTGAGTGTTGAGGAATCGCTCAACAAGGAGGAATGTACGACAAATCTCCTCCAAAAGGAACCCACGTTCCATTCTGGGTGCAGGGAGGGGGGGCATGCAAAGGAAGGACAGTGGCTATGTTCCAAGGGGCTAGCTGGGAAGACTTCAGTGAGGAGGAGGCATCGGATCCAGGTCTCGAAGGATGAGGACAAGTGGGTCATGGCAGAAGAGGCCAGCGAGCCTTGGAAAAAGGAGGTAAGTGTCTTAAAAGGCAGGCTCAGGGCTTGCTGGGATGGAGGTCCTTGGGGTATTGCTGAGAGTCAGCTGGGTCTGAGTGGTCAAGGACAGGCATGTGGCCATTCAGGAGCGGTTCCTGCATCTTTCACACTGGGGTAGGTTTTGTTTTTCAGGAAGAGGCCTTCAGGGTCATTATGGAGACTAAGGAGTCTCTGGAAGGTGCACATGGTGAAGCACTTGATTACTAATAGAAACGTTGGTCGTTCAAACCCACCCAGAGACACCAAGGAAGAAAGTCTTGGCAATTTGTTTTAAAAGGTCCCAGGCCTGAAAACCTGATCAAGTTTACTTGTGTTTTCACTTATAAGGTCATCATACGTCAGAACTGACTTTACGGCAGCAGGTTTGGATCTGGTTATGGAGAATGAATGTATTGGGGCTAGGAGGGGAGAGGCAGGAGAGTAGTTAGGCATTTGTTCATAGAAGCCTGAGTGAGGGACAGGGAGGAGGAGAGATTTCGTAATGACACCAATGGAACAAAGGGAGGAATTTAAACTGCCCCTGAGGAAGCTGATCTCAGTGTGGGCTGTGTAAGAATTACCAGGAGACACTCAGAAAAGACCTGTGCCTGCTATGCTCCATCCCAATTAAGTCAGAGCCTCTGGGGGTAAGGTCCAGGTACCTGTATTATTATTATTTTTTTTAACATATCCCAGGTGGCTCTGATGAACACCCCAGGGTGGAGAGCGCTGCTTTCGGATTTCTGGGACACACCTGGGAGCCTGTTTGATTGCAGATTACCCAGTAGCACCTGCCCCAAGATTTTGATTGAACAGGCCTCCAGTTTTTAAAATAAACTTTTTTATTTTAGGGAAGTTTTAGATGTATAGAAAATTTGCAAAGATAGTTCAGTGAGCTTATATAATTTCTATTCCCAGGTTTTTCCATTATTAACATTGGTAAGGTACATTTATTATAACTAAGAAACCAATATGGATAATATGATATTGACTAAAGTCCATACTTTATTTAAATGAGCTTACTTTTTAACCAAGGCATACTGGTGGCACAAACAGTTAAGCAGTGTTGGCAGTTCAAACCCATCCCCATGACTCTGAGGGAGTTGAGGTCTGACATTCTGTGCCCTTTAGATTCAGTTTCTCTATTCTCAACTTTCACACAAATGGAACCCCATGGTGCACACTTTTACATCTGGCTTCTTGCGCTCTGCATTGTTAAGACTCATCTAAGTTGTTCCATGTGTCAGCAGTTGATTGCTTTCTAGCTGGATTATATTGTAATCCATTGAATGGATATACCACAATCTGTTTATCCATGCAGTTGTTGATGGAATTTGAGTTTTGGTTACTATGAAATAAACAGGCCAGAGTATCGACTGGCATTTCTGTTCATTCTGAAGCAGGTGGACTCAGAGACCCTCATGGAGAATAGTTTTAATAATATTCAGGGCAGTGTCCTTTCTGTCCTCTGTCTTCTCTGTTGCTTTGTAACCTCTTCCTAGCTTGGATTCTTTCCTGCGCCCTGGTCAGTTACTGAGAAGCTGCTTAGTCTCCTGTTAGTGTGTCTGTCGTCTGGCAGAACTCAGCAAGTTTTTCTTGGGTCTGAGGCTCTCCATGTTGAGGTGTTTCTTGGTCTTTGAAATTGGCCGTGTGTCTACCAGGTTCCCTGAGTTCTCTGTCCAACCATCTAGAGAATTTTCTTTGTCCTTTTCTTCTCCCTACTCCTTCTGTGAAAAACAAAACAAAACAAAAACAACATGTCAAGCTAAAGTTATGTTTTTGCTTTTTCTCTAAAATAATAGACATCTAGTCCCCTTTCATGGGTCATGCTGTATTACTGAACTCAAGGGGAAGTAAAACACATTTTTTATTTTTTGATGTGAAAGAACAGAAAAGGACAATAACAACAGAATGTGACTGACTTCTTGTGTGTGCATCACCCACCTCATTTTCTCCTCAAGCTTCTCTGCTCTTCCCCACAATCTTTTGCTGCTTCTCTATATTAACATTACCACTGCCTTGGAGTCGATTCCCAGTCACCTAATAGGACAGAGTAGAACTGCCCAATTGGGTTCCTGAGACTGCTGCACTTTATGGCAGCAGACAGCCTCATCTTTCTTCTGCAGAGTGGCAGGTGGGTTCGACCCACCAATTCCCTGGTTAATAACCCATTACTTAAGCCACCACCCTACCATAGATCCTTACATATAACCCCAGTTTTTCAGAGTTTATTTCTTCTCATTCATATCAAATCAAATTTAGGTTTGCTGGCTGAACAACCTTCTTGGTGGAGATGAGGGCCCTACTCCCAGCCTCCTTCTGTCTATTTTTATTTTTTAATGTTTTATTGTGAATTATGTGATAGTTTACATGGGAGAACATTAGCTCTTTACATGCACCGTATCGTATATCCGTATCGTATATCGTTTCATTGCCATGGTTACAATCCCCTCCATGCATCATCAGCCAACCACAACCCTGCAAGCTTAACCCCCCTTCCCCCCGCCCCCCTCCCTCGGTCATCAGCACACAGCTCCTCTCCCTCTCTGGGTCTAATGTCCCCAGCTGCTCCATCTCTCCATGTCCTTGTCTCTGCCTCCATCTCTGGCGTCACTGCTTCTCTGGGTAGGGTCCCGCACACTCAGTCCTGATAACAATTATTCACTATTGTATTACAAGACACCCATCCGCATTTCCTTTCCTCAGCCCCACCTAGACAGATTGGATACTACTCAGTGGAGATTCTACCTTCCTCCATGCCCTTTTCCCTCTTGAAAGCTTGAAAGCCAGTCACTTCTTGCCTTTGTAGCCCACCCACTTTGGGTAGCCAATGTCTAAGTTGCCCATCCCTGTCTACTCTGTGTATGGAGTGGGTGGGAATGATTCTCACTGTAAAGATTTGTTCTCTCTTTTGAGCTACTGCATCCATAGGT
>NW_006408555.1:7078572-7080167 GCF_000296735.1 Chrysochloris asiatica | reverse complement strand
TAGTTTTAATGTTTCCATGTTCTTCTTGGATTTTCATTGTCTTGGTTTGTTGTGAAGTGTTAATTTTCTTTGAGGTTGCCTTATAGTCCATTAACTTTTCTCTCCACTTAGTGCAGTGTATTTTATCCTGTAATCTACCTGACCTTCTCACCATCTGGTTCTCTGTTCCTATGTGTTTACCTTCTTTTACATTGTACTTGTTTTGATCATAGACTGACCCCCCAGATTCTCTGAGTTTGTTCTTAAGGTTTTGTTCTGTTCTCGACTCTTCCTTCTGTCAATATAGTTCTGGGAGGTGCTGCCACATATGTCAATCTCTGGTTGTTGTCTGTTCTTGTTGGTTCTCAGTCTACATAACTCCTTTTAGGATGTTTTATAGTGCAGGGTTGGCTTTAGCAAAATCCCTTAGCTTTTGTTTATCTGGAAATGTTTTGATTACACCATTGTATTTGACTAATAGCTTTGCTGGATAAAGGATTCTTGGTTGGCAGTTTTTAATCTTTCAGGGTTTTATATATGTCTCCCCATTGCCCTCTTGCTTGTATTGTTTCTGCTGAGAGATCCGAACTTAATCTTCTTGCTTGCCTTTGTATGTAACACTTCTGTTTTCCCTAGGTGCTTTCAGGAGTGTCTCCTTATGTTTGATTTTGGAGAACTTGATTGTGATATGTCTTGGGGTCTATCCTTCCTGGGGTTCGTTGAGCTTCTTAAATGTTTATCTTGTCACTTTTCAGGATGTTTGAGAAATTTTCTTCCAGCAGTCCTTCAACTATTTCCTCTGTGGACTTTTGTGAGTCTTCTTGTTCTGGAATGCCAATAATTTTTAAGTTATTCCTCTTCATGTTGTCCAGCATGAATCCTAGCCCTTCTTCAGATTTTTTAAATCCTTTTTTGTGGTTTACTCTTCTATCTTAGTGGTATTGAGAGATTTGTCTTCCAGCTCACTGTTTCTGCCTTCCACCTCTTCTGTTCTACTCCTTTGCCCTTTCAGAGTATTGTCTATTTCTGATATTCTATTATTGATTGTTTGGGCCTCTTCTGTAAGTTTTGAATTGTTTCCAATGCTGTATCTATCTTTTTTATATATTGTTTCTGTAGCACTTTCCTGACTTCTTCCTTGTTTTTCTCAACTCCACTGTAAATTGTTTTGAAATATTTTATAGTCATTTTTCTGAATTCCTTCTCAGGCATTTACAAGTTTGCCCTCCTTCCAGAATGGAGTCTAGGTCTATCTCTAGGTCATTTGTGTCAGACATTTTATTTTGTTTCTGGACATGTGCTGATATGGTCATCTGCTTTTGCTTCTCGAACATGCTTAGTATTTATCTGTGGCCTTAATACTTAACTGAATATGTGTTTTGGTATTTTTTATGCTTTCTGATTGCTTCCAGGAAGATGTGATCAGGATATGGACTTCTCTTTTCACTCTTCTTATTGCTTAACTAAGAGTAACATTCAAAGGTGTTGTCTGCCTCCCTGGTATATGGCAGTTGGTATTGGTTCTTGCCTGGGTTTTGGTGTTTTATAGAGTGTGATTGTAGCTTGACTATATGGCAGCAGTTTCTGACTCTTCTTGGGTAATATAGGGAGAGAAA
>NW_006408555.1:7015007-7078363 GCF_000296735.1 Chrysochloris asiatica | reverse complement strand
ATTCTGTAGCCTAATATGAATATGACTTTAATGTCCTCTTTTCAACTTCTTGCTTTCAAAGCTGCCTGAGAGATTTCAAGATGCCACTGTTGGTTGTTATGCTATACCTCAGGCTTTAATTTAATTTTCAGCTTGTTTTTTTTTTATAATCTCTCTTTCCCTTTCTACAGCCCTGTCCTGGCCTCTCCAGTATTAAAAAAAAAAAAAAAAGTTCAGGGTCTGCTCTCGGGCTGATTATCTGTGCACATGCATGGCAGAAGAACCCACCAGTGGTGAGGGTGGAGGGTGTCCACTTACTCAGGCACCCACCTCCAGTCACCAGAATGGAGGTGAGCAAACAGTGGGGGGGCCAATGACCAGATACCAAAGAAAATCAGAATGAAGCAAACCCGACAAAGTGTATTGTCCACCTTTGCTCCAAGCTTCCCGTGGCAATTTTTCCTGGTGTTTCTGCTCCCCTACTTGGTCTTGCCATTTGGTCTTGCCCACGATGTTGACTCCGGGCCTCTGAGTCCGGCAGATTCAAAAGTATGCAATTTCTTACTTCAGCTTCAAGTTCCACTA
Organism: Chrysochloris asiatica; assembly: GCF_000296735.1. Taxonomy (NCBI): domain Eukaryota; kingdom Metazoa; phylum Chordata; class Mammalia; order Afrosoricida; family Chrysochloridae; genus Chrysochloris; species Chrysochloris asiatica. The sequence goes on along the minus strand of NW_006408555.1, from coordinate 7,077,799 downwards.
GCTATAAGCCTTCAAACTTTAAAAATATTCCTTGCTATGTGGTTCCGAGGTTTGGATCTCTGCTCTGGATCTGCTTTGCCTGGTATTCTGTGGTATGGCTGATGGCGAACCTCACTGCACCTCCACCCTAGCTGCCATCAAGCCCCACCTCTGTCTCCTTCTGTCTTTTGATTGGTCCACCTTCAACAGGCAAGCCCCACGTCTGCCCTATGTGTCCTCTCCATTCTAGACTGCTGGGCAGCAACTATAGCTCAGAGGATCCCATTCAAGTTTTTATAGACTCCTGTCCCATACTCCATTGGCCAGAACTCAGCCCTGTGGCCATCTCTATCTGCAGAGAAGGATCTGAGCCCAAGGGGACAGGGACCAGGGTTTGATGCAGATGAAGTGTCTGCTCCCATCACAGTGGGGCTTCTACTGCTCTGCTCTTAGTCTTCAGGTTTTCACTGGGCATGTGCACAACACAGGGTGCAGCTCAGACTGAGAATTTGCTGGAGTCTTTTCAAACTTTCATGACCAGTCCTTTTGGGGAAATTATAGGGAAAAATGCCCTTGCATTGTAAGCTTCTTGGTAGCAAAAAAAAAAAATCCCCAAAAAATAACAACAAAAAAACCAACCCAACCTTGTTTCCTTCATTTTTTATTTCATTCCTAGTACAAGTATACCTCCTGGCATTACGTGGTGCTCAACAGGTATTTATTGAGTGGAGTTTTAGGAAATGAACTTCTGAGTCTTACCTGGGCTAGATGCCTCTGGGACAGGCACAATCACCAGCAGGGAGCAGTGTGGCTTGCAGTGTGCTTGCATTGGGTGGAACTGGCTGGTGCCCAGCTTCTGGCAGGGCTGCGAGTGCCAAGTCTGGTGGGTGTGTGGGTGGGTAGAATCAAACATGAGTACAATAGGGTAGCACTTATTGGGAATTCACCACATGCCAGGCCCACACAAAGAACTTGAACATATTGACCCAGTTCATTCTCCCCAATGCCTATGAAGTTGGCTCTTGCCCTCCGGTCATATTACACTCCACTGATTCACCGAGCAGTGATGTAACTTGCCAAAGGTCATGCTGCTAGAAAGCAGGGCAGAGAAAGACTTTGAATCCAGCAATCTGACTCAGAAACCTACCATTGGGGGGAATACCCAATGAGCAATGTAAGCACCAGCTTACTTGTGCTCACTAATCTGTAGGAAAAATGTTCACAGGGGTTTCCTCACATCTTTGAATAGTAAGTAAGCACAAGATTAGTAAGTGAGCACAAGTAAGCTGGTGCTTACCTTGCTTACTTGTTACTCCATCTCTGTCAGGGACTTTAGATATGGAAAGCAGCTTTGATTCTGTAGGAAGGTGCTGTGGGCTTGGAGGGAGACACGGCAGCCATCCCTAGAAGCAGACTCTTAGATGTGGAGAAAACTTGAGAAAGTATTCACTAGTAAGTCACCACTATAGTAGGTACCATGGCACTGCCACATTCTTCCATCTACCCTCTAAGAAGACAGAGCTAAGACTTGGGTGAAAATACCCACTTCAGAGAGGACCTGTCATTGGGCAGGTCACAGTGGCCTTCTGAGCATCAGGGAGCCAGCCCGGAGACTGGGGACACAGAGAGCAGCCCAGGTTTCCAGGGGGCTGGTGGAGGCAGCTGGTGGCTATGGTGGGCAGTGGATGGCAGGCTAGCGCTGATACATTATGCAAATTGTGAGCAAGGCAGTGAGCTGAGGGCTTGAGGGGGTGAGGAAATGGGGAGAGTTCTGAGCCCTGTCACCAGCTACAGCCTGAACTGCGCTCCACGTGGTGGTGGTGTGCCAAGAGACTGTTAATCTTAATGGAAGCAGAAAGTCTCATCCTTCTCCTATGGAGTACCTGGTGTATTTAAACTGCTGACCTTGTGGTTAGCTGTCCAACATGTAACCCATGATGCTCCACTGTGCTCTTTTACATATTGGGACTCCATCTAGGAGTTGAGCCCTGTTATGGCACTGTAGGATAACCACTAGACTGGTAACCACGAGGCCCACAGTTCCAACCCACCAGCTGCTCTCTGAAACCCATACAGGGTCTCTGTGAGGCAGAACTGACTCCATAGCACACAACCATAACAACATCTAGGAGACGGGGTGGGGGGCTCTCTGTTTACAATACTAAGAGTTTGAGAAGTCTTGAGTCACATGGCTTCTCAAGTTCCATGTTTTGTATGTGAAGTAGACACCAGCCCGGCTGACAAACAAGGCCTTGAGGAGGGGAAGCGTCTGCGTAGCTCCAGCCTACCATCTGTGCACAACCTGCCCACCCCACGCTCTTCATGTCCAAGATGACTCAGCCAGTTGCCCAGACCCTTGTTGTCTAGACTGTGAAGCCTCCTTCCAACCCAGCCTGCTCTGCAGTGGTCATGCGCCTGTGCATGGTCTGCTCATTATATGAGAGCAATGACCTGTTGAGAGTGAGGAGGAAAAGTTGAAATGGTAACATGGATTTATGTGGGGCCAAGACGTCCACAGGCTGGACTCAGAGGGACAGAGTGGTCATAAAGGCCGCTCTTTCTTCAACTGTGGCTGGCAGAGACACACAGCAAGTGGTGTGGCTGGATGCAGATGCAGACATGGGTGCAACCCTGTCCTCCTTTCTCAGCAGAGCAGTACCGTGGTCCAGGAAGAGATACAAGGGCTCTGAGCTTCTGTGCGCCTATGAACTGCAGGCCCAGGGACTACTCAAACTCTGCAGGGTCCTCGGAATAACAAAGGCAAGTCCTCCCAGGTCAACCCATCACTCTGGTCAGTTCAGCACCAGCAGGCCTACTCACCCATCCTGTGTGGCCTCAGGGCCAAGTGGAGGTAGAGCCTTCTAGTCCCTGGTGATCCTGGGGTGCATCTGTCTTCAGGATCAGGGCCTCGGTATAGTGCTTGGATACCAGGAGGGTCTAATGAAGTAGACCCCTTATAACCAGGTGCATCTGGTGCCTCAGGATCCCAGAGCCCATTGCATTGTATGATAATTTTGCAGATCTTGCAGATCTGACTAAGCAGAGGCCTCTTTCCCTTTAAAGGTCTGAGAGATTTTTACAGTGCAAATTAAAGCATCTCCCTAAGCGATGCTTTCTTCAAGGCTGAAGGGCAAACAGGACTGAGATGAACTTGGCTCCCCGACAGTTTTCAGGGACCGTAGGGCTAGCAGCTCCACTTAGTGGAGTTGACAATATTTCCCACTGCAAACCACACATCTGGGCATCTGCAATGGAGCCAAGTTCTGTGACCTGGCCACCATGGGATGCCCAGACTTGGGCTGATTCTCTGCCCCTCAGTGGTGCTTCTACCAGGAAGCAACAGGACAGAAATTTCTGTGGATTGCAGGGGATGGGGGTGGGTGGTGGCTACATGGTCAGATGACCTGGTCCTTGGGGCCAAATTACGTTTGGGTCTTGGGGCCTTAACTGTTTCCGACCCCAATTTCCTGTCAAGCAGAAAGTAGACAAATGCAGGCATGCCTCAGAGATATTGTGGATTCACACAGATCTTTTGGCTTCGGAGCACACATAAAAGTTGTGTCTACACTGGACTGTGGACTCCTGGTGTGGCACTGTAGGATTAGCGCTGGACTGGTAGCCACAAGGTAGGCAGTTCAAACCTACCAGCTGCCCATCATAAACAATATGTAGGATCGCTATGAGTAGGAAAGGACTCAATGGCACTTACCAACAACATCACTAGACTGTGTGTGGTCTATGAAATGTGCAACAGTCTGTTGAAAACATTCAAAGCCTTGTGAAAGTGACCAGAACGTGACACAGAGACAAGAAGTGAGTACGTACTGTTGGAAGAATGGTGCCGATACTTTGCCGGACACCACGTATCTCCAATTTGTTAAAACGTGGTATCTACGAAGCAAAATAAGGACCTCTGGTAGCATAGTGGTTACAAATGGGGTTGCGAACCTTAAGGTCAGCAGTTTGAAACTACCAGCTATTCCACGGGAAAAAGATGAGGCTTTCTGCTACCGTAAAGACTTACAGCCTCGGAAACCCTGTACAGGGTCACTATGAGTCAGAACCGACTCCACAGCACATAACCATCACCATCATGAAGTGCAATACAGAGAAACGCAATCACACGAATTCTGCCTGTACTACACTGGGGCTTTTCCATGTGTCCCTCTGGATTCACTCTCTAGCCACTCCATCCTTCTCTGTGTCTTAGAAACTGGCTGACATAGACTCATCATTGGGCCCCCTTCTCTGTTATCCCAAATGGGTTTGGCCAGTGGGAGGTGACAGCAGAAAATTGCTAGAAGGGGAGATGGCAAGGTTTCGTGTTTATTCCCCTGGCCCTGTTCTTTCCAGATCATTATAGTTGATTTCCCCCTTTGCTAGCTCCAGCTACTCTCTCAAGATGAACAGATGCTGATTGTAGTGACATATCAGCAGAAACACCTTCCTCCCTCTTGTCTAGCTGCGTCAGTCCAGCCCGTTTCATGTTTGTGGTACCTCAGAATGCCGTCCGTGTCTGTCTCATGCCTGCAGGGCAAGGTCTCTCCCTCCTGTGCTTAAGGAAGGACGTTGGGCCAGACAAGGTTTAATAGAAACAGTGGTGGTACCTCCTCCAAGTGGTGCCCAGGGCACGTGCCATCCCTGCCATCCCATAGATCTGCCTCTGTCTAGAGATGCTGCTTCAATATTCCTGGAGTGGTGAGGTCAGGGACTCTGTGTTTTGTCAAGCTTTCCAGGAAGCCCTGAGCATCCATGAGGGTGGAGGGTCCTATGAGCCACAGTGCATTGGTCCTTATCTGAACATTCATTCACATTTCTTGTTTTGTTTTTGAGAGCAGTGAGTTTATGGTCCATACCTGATGAGCCTTCTCCACCCAGGTCTGCCTGAGGTTAACCACTTTCCACCATAGCCCTGGCTCTCGTGTTTTGCCCTGTGTGTGGACTCTCTCAAAATGTACCCAGGAGGTTTCACTTTTCCTTTATTCTGGGAGGTGCTGGGTGGTTGAAGGTGCAAATAAAGCTCTCATAGCAAACTTGGCTAAAGGAGGCCCCAAGTCACAGCTGGGGCCCCAGGGAGCCATTGAGCCTCTGGGAGGTTCAGGGCATCTGAGGCGTGTGTGGACAGGGCTCCAGGTTAGCAGCAGGGAAGCAGCTCTTCTGTGTGTCACCAGGTAGCACAGGGCAGACACACCACTCGCTGGCTTTCCATGGTGCAGAGACCTGCGGCTGCTGCTGGCTCTGAGCAGAAAGTTATGCTCTGTACTTTGATCTGACTTCTAAGAGAATAAGGCATTCTATTTTTGATAGCCCAGGAGACTTCTAAGAAATGTGAGAATTTAAATTGGAAACCTTTTGAAATCCCAGCATGTGAAAACAGTATTGGTGTCAGTTAGGTGTAACAGAGGAAGAGTTAGTGCAACAAGAGGTAGAAGACCAGAAAAAAAAAAAAAAAAAAAAAAGTCCACATCGAAGTGAAAACGCATGCGTGAGCTGAACTACTACATTTATGCTACGTCCTCTCCTCAGCATGGATGTGGCTGGTTTCCAAAGACCAGGTCATTATGTGAAAATCAGTCTTACGTGAAAACGGAAGATGACAACATGAGACCACACACTACGAATGACTACATTACTGCCTAATGTTATCATTCTGTAACTGTCAAATCACATCATCACACAACTCCCAGCCACTGAGAATCGTGGCCGCCTCAAGGTGACACATATCCTGAAGCCAGCTCCACTCTCGCTTCCTATCTCTGTGCCTGTTGCTCCCAGTGTATAGCACGAACGTGCAAAGCTGTCCTTTGCTGTAAATGCCGTGGTGGAATCCATTCTGGCTCATAGCGACCCTATAAAGGGTTTCCAAGCAGCGGCTAGCAGGTTTGAACTGCTGACCTTGTGGTTAGCAGTCCAGTGCTTTTCCTGCAGTGCCACCTCAGGACTCCGAATAGTCAACTAGTAGATGTTTTTCTATTGTTGTAAATGTGAAATGGCAGATAACGAGACAGTGGACAGTGAGGAGTTAGGTGTACCTCTGTTTAATTTGATAGACAGCATTAACTTCACCAGTGGGCCCTGCGTGGCACTGAAGGATAAACACTAGACTGCAAGGCTGGTTTCAACCACAAGGTCAGAGGTTCAAGCTCACTAGCTGCTCCTTGGAAACCCAATACAGGGTTGCTATGGGTCGTAACTGACTCCATGGCACTTACCATACCACCCATGGATATAAATTAAGCACTGTGCCTAACTCATTTCTCTGTTCTAGAAACCCAGGAGGAAGACTGGCATACTTCTCAATACATGTTATAGGAGGTAGAATAAGATACCTTTCTGTCCACTTGTTCCTCCATTGTGGACCCATCTCTATCAGCACTGTAATAATTCACTGACATGTATTTTTGTTGTTGTTAAGTGCCATCGAGTTGGTTCTGACCCATAGCAACCATGTATAGGGTTTCCAAGGAGTGGCTGATGAGCTTGAACTGCCGACCTTGGGGTTCAAACCAACGTTGCAGTCCAGCTCATTAACCCACAGCACCACACCATGACTTTTTAACATGTATACTGCTACTAAGAATGAGTTGTGCATAGGGTCACCATGAGTCAGAGCCAACTCAACAAAACCTAACAACTGCTACTAATGTTGCTGTTCAGTGCCATTGAGGCAGCCCTCAACTCAGGGTGACCCCATGCACAATGGGCCAAACACTGCCCTGTCCTGTACTAGCCCTACGATCTCTGGTGGATCTGACTCTTGTGGTCCTTAGGGTTCTCACTGGCTGATTTTTGTAGCAAACTTCCAGGCTTTTCTTTCTAACCCATCTTACTCTGCACACCCTGGAGCACATAAGTAGATGGGCACAGGAGATGGCAAAGCAGCTGGGACCCGAGTCCTTGTCTTCTCCACTGCTCAGCATTGCTCTGTGTCAAGAGCCCTGATCTCTAGGCTGTAGGTACATTACCTTGAAAAACTGTCATGAGAGTTAGAGGGCGTGTGGGAAGGAAGTCACACGGCATAGTGACCAGATGCCCTGCACACTCAAGTTCTTCTTCCTACTCCTCCTAATGCAGTGCCACCTATTTAAACCCTTGGCTGTGGGGTCTGTTCCAACTCATCCCACAGGACAGCGGAGAACTGCTCCAGAGGGTTTAATCTTTACAGAAAATGAGCCAGCCCTGGTGCCACAATGTTTAAAGCACCCAGCTGCTAGCCAACAGGGTGGCTGGAACTCCCTGCCACTCAGAGGGAAAAAAACATGACTGTCTGGTAGTTTCAGCTTTGGAAACTCCAAGGAGTTCTCTGTCTTATAGGGTCTCCGAGAATCAGACTGGATTAGATGGCTTGTTGTTGTTGATTTAGTCTCTATGGAAACCAACTGCCATATCTTGCCCCCTTGGAGCAGTTAGGGGTTCAAACCACTGATCTTCAGTTAGCAGCCAAGCATGTAACCACTGCTCCAACGGTACTGGTGAGCGTATTCGGTCAGAGCTCTTGTTTCCCCCACTTCTGCCTTCCTCAGATTGTATTGGGAATTTAGGTTACTGCCCTGGTGTGGCGCTATAGGATAAGCACTGGGCTGCTAACCACAAGGTTAGAAAGGCTGGTGGTTCAAATCCACTGGCTGCTTCTCGGAAAACCCTATACAGGGTCACTGTGAGTCAGAACAAGTTGACGACACTTAATAACAACAACAAGGATCGTGTTTGTGGACCATATTGCGAAAGCTCATGTAGTATTTACCAGCTACCTTACTTGGGGTTAGGCACTGGATACTCAGGACCTTACTTCCTTCACCCACTCAATAACCCTGGAGGTGGGAGGATCCCAGAGGTGTTGTAACCATTGTTGTTGCTGTGAAGTGCCATCGACTTGGTTCTGACTCATAGCAACCCTGTGTAGGGTTTTCCGAGGAGCGGCTGGTGGGTTTGAACCACTGACCTTGAGATTAACAGTATTAAATTGGATCAAACAGTTATCCCTTCTCCCTCCTGTGGCTCTATAGGATAAGCCCTGGACTGAGAACCATGAGGTCGGCGGTGGGAGTCCACCAATTGCTCCATGGGAGAAAGATGAGACTTTCTGCTTCCACAAAAGATTTAAAGCCTTGGAAAACATTTATAGGGTTGTTGTGAGTCCAAACGGAACCTAAGGCCCTTAGGAACTCCTGTGGCTATTATGTGGCTTGCCCCTTGCTGGCCACTCTCTAAATGCTCTGTTGTTTTGTCTGTGGAGGGGGAAACCATGGTGAGGAGGGACTGTGGACTCCTACCTGGGTTGCTAGTTATGTTCTCTGTGCCCATCACACCACAAAGTAGACGTTCCCAACTCCTTTTCACTGAAAAAATAGTCTGTTCTTTTGATGCTTTAAGCAGCTTTTTATTTGCACATTCAAATCCCACCCCCACGGCCTGGAAGACCCAGTGGGTGCATGGATGCATTCTACCAAATATTTGTGATTTATTTATGAAGGTCCCCATCATGTTCCTAAAAGGGGTTTGGAGTAGCCTATTAGTTGTCATTAGAGTGATGATGATTAATGATTATAATAATAAGACAGACTTAATTGGTTCAATTTGTGCCTTTTGAAGTGGCCTCGGAGGAGGCCAAGCGATGGGGAGGGGAAGGCAGCTTCGCCCGCACAAGTTGAAAAGATGGACCTAATTGGCTAAAAGCAGCTTTGCTAATTGCTTTGGCAAGGACCTGAGAGGAAGCTTTTGTATGATTATGGATGAACCAGGGTCCCTTGAAGCCCAGTGAGTCCAGACTCGATGTGGTCCTCAAACCTGAGCAGAAAAGAACAGATGTGCAGTCACTTGACAGTGATGTAATCAGACACTTAGAAAAATGGCCATGTTCCCTTGGTCCCACCTGGATCTCTGGGCTGGCGCTGGGGGAATGCTTGAGCACATCAGCTAAGGATCTTCATTTTTTACCCCTAGATCCTGTGGTTCTCTGGTCCCTCCAGAAGGCTTTTGGTGGTGGAAGGGGGGACTAGGAGCAGGGAGAGGTGAGGCTCTGTGCAGCATCCACTCTACATTCAGGTTGTGGGTAGGGAGACTATGTTTGGGTTATCACTGTAGTCTCCTTTCTGCTTGGGAGTCCTTGGTGTGACACTATAGGATCAATCAGCACTAGACCACAAGTTCCGTTTGAACAGCAAGGCTGGTGGTTCATACATCCCAGCCAGTCCTTGGAAACCCTATACTGGGCCACTATGAGTTAACTGTTATTTGGGGAGCATAGGAATACAGTCAAGTGAGCACACAACTGTGGCTGGGGGTAGCTGCTGCTGACCCAGCCCCGATTCATGGTGGCCCCAGGTACATTTGTACAAAGTGCGTCCTGGTCTTGTCATTTCAGATGGAACCTTTGTGAGCTATAGGCTGTTCATCGACTGGTTTTTGGGAGTAGATCTCCAGGTCTTTCTTCCTAGTCTGTCTTAGTCTAGAAGCTGTGCTGAAACCTGTCCAGCATCACAGCCACAAGCCGGCCTCCACTGACAGGTGGGTGATAGCGGGGAATTGAACCCAGTTCTTCTGTGTGAAAGACGAGGACTCTACCACTGAGCCTCCACTGCTCTGATCTTACAGCCAAAATGACAAAGCTCACTGGGAGCGGCTGGGAGGAGAGAGGAGCCCAGAGGCGTTTTTTCCTAAGAAGGAATTTCTGGTCCTATATTGGTCACTGGGAAGAACAAGACAGAGACCAGCCACAAGAATGCATTCCCAATACCGGTAGGGTTGTATAAATGTGCAGCTGCCACAGAAAACAGTTTGGCAGCTCCTTAAAAATGAAAGAATGACTGTTGTTGTGATTGTGAGTTGCCATCGAGCCGGTTCCGATCCATAGCGACCCTGTATAGGGTTTCTGAGGAGCCACTGGTGAGCTTGAACTGCCGACCTTGTAGTTCAAATGGCTTTGCAGTCTGGCGCATTAACTCACAGTGCCACGCCAGCAAAGGCACTCCTAGGTATATGCCCCAAAGATCTGTGTGCAAAGACTCAAGCAGATACGTGCACACCAACATTCATGACGACGTTATTCACAGTAGGCAAAGGGAAACGAGATAAAGGTACAAACAGAACGTGGTCATTATGGACAATGGAGTTGTCCATTAAAAGAAATTCACCATAAAAAGAAATTCACCAACATGGATCAACTTTGAAAACAGGCTGAGTGAAATAAGTCTGATTCAAAAAGATCAACCTTGTAGGAATGATTCCACTTACTGAAATGCATAGAGACAAGAGGTGACCAGTGGTTCCTGGGGGCTGGAGGAGGCGGGAAGGGGTAGTTGTTACTTAAGGGGTACTGCGTTTCTGTTTGTAGGAGAAGTAAGTCTTTTGGAAATGGGTAGGGATGACAGTTATACAACATGGTAATAGAGTTCACGTCACTGAATTGTGTGCTTGAGAGTTGCTGAACTGGCACTTTTTTTTTTTGGTGATGTATATTTTATCATAATCTTGAAAAATGTAAAAAATTTCCCAAAGGTATAAAAACAAATTGCGGTAATCCATGGGAGATGAGCTCAGCCGTTACCGAGTGGCTACGAGGGGTCTCTGAGCTAGTCCAGGGAGGGCCACGGCAGGCCATTCCTGAAGAAGGAAGGTTTGGGTAGAGGATGAGGAAGAGGGATGGAGGTGGGCAGGTGAGTCAGGAGCTGAGGACAGGAAGCAGGGCAGGGCTTGTCTAGGCCTTCGCGGGATCAGCACTGAGTCCTTGCAGTTGTCTATATGGCCTGCAAAGCCTAAAATACTTCCTGTCTGGACCCTTAAAATAAAATATGTGCTGACGGCTGACCAGCTGTGTTCCCAGGTCCGAGCCCCTCTGTGTGGACGGAGGGGTTGGGTGGTGGCCTACCTCCTCCCAACCCCCATACAGATCCCCGGCTGCCAGCTTCAACTTGGTGGCACTGGGCCCAGACATGGTTAGCTTGGCTTACAGAGGGTTTTCCTTTTTTTTTTTTTTGCAAGTGTTGGTCACTGTTCAAACCTTGGCGAAGTCACATAAAATTTTGGAATTCCAGCTCTCTTCTTAACAGAATCAAAGGCGCTGGCAATGAAGGCCTTCCCAGAACAGAGCGGCAGACAGAGGCACTTTGAGATGAAAAATACACTTCCCTGTTTCAGGGAGACCCCACAGACCCTTGAGCAAGCGCACTGCCTGCCTGACCCTGCAGTAAGGGGAGGGTAGATGGGGGCAGGCCCTGACCCTACTGAGGGGCATCAAATGGGAGAGGAAAGAGCTCTCTGGTGCTTGGGGGGGGGGGGCATTGAAGCCCAAATAGGAGGACGTTATCTGTTCCTTCCTCAGGAGCCCCCCTGCTGCCCTTGGTGCCAGTTTCTGGTGCCCCCAGTTGTGTCAGAGTAGAACTGTGTTCCACAGGGTTTTCAGTGACTGAGTCTTCCTTCTGAGACACCTCTGGGTAGATGCAAACTCACAGCCTTCTGGTCAGCAGTTCAGCTCATGAACCATTTGTACCACCAGGGGCTCCCTCAGGAAGGATGCCCCCATATGGGGATAGCCTTTAAGTGGGTTTCCTTTCCTTTCCTGCCTCCCTTCCTCCCTTCTTCCCTTTCTTCCCTTGGTCTTCTAGAGAATACCAACAATCCCTTTTTGCAAAGAAGATCTCATGTAAAATTGAGTGTACAATCTAGACCCATGTGAGTACGTGCAGGTGGAACCTGGGTGCCATCTGCTTGACATTCTCCTCCTCATCCCCACAGTGGCTCTGGGGCATCTCCAGGAAAACCTCAGGCCCCCTCGAATATAGTTTGAACCCCACAGCCTAGACCGTGATGGGAAAGCTACTGTTATTCCCAGAAAGAGGGGATAAGTGGGAGACAGAACAAAGGGAACCAATGCAGCTGCAGGTTGCTGACTTCATGACTCAAGGCCAGCCTGAAACGGCCCAGCTTACACCAGGCCAGTCTTCCTCCACCCACCCTGACACAGTGGGAGCAAGAGGGTCAAGGAGGTGAGCCAAGGAGGGTATGGTCACTATGACTTGTGCTGTGCCCTGGGTAGGGGTGCTGGGGCTTGTGGTAATGCCCAGCTCTCCCTCGCCTGCTAAGTGCAGGTGCCGGGGCCTTGAGCCAAGCCTGCTAGCCATGCCCATGAGAGGGAGTGTTCTGAGTGGCCTTGGCTTAGCCTAGCAACTCCACTGTCACATCATCATGGATGCTTGTCACTGAAGCATCACCAGTAGCAACCGTGGCATGTGCCATCCCATGTTCATTTTTCAAAATTGCTTTGAAAGCCCAGGGCCTGTCCCATCCATTAGCAAGCCTCCTTGGTGACAGGTGCCGGGTGGGTCAGAGAGCTCCCGTGCGCTGCGGATTCATGCAAGCACAGTGAAAAGACCCGGACTGCTGGGGTAGAGGTGTGTTGGAGGTGTCCGGTATTGGCCGTCTCTCTGGGGTGGACATGCTATTTCTGCTGGGACCTATCATCTCTCCCTGGCAATGGAGCCTGCACCTGCCCTGCAGGGCCAGCTGTGGACATCTGACAGCTTCACCTGGGCCTCCTGTGTGCTCTTAGACAAGCTTCTTAGTGTCTTTCCGTTTCCATCTCCTCACCTGTAAGATAGAAATAATAATCCCACCGCAACCCGCTTTCTGTTGACATTGTTAACTGCTGTCAAGTAAGCCCTGGACTCATGGAGACTCATGAGAAACCCAATCCAGCCCTGTCAATCCAGTGCCAGCCCCAGGAGCGGCTGAGGAGCCTTAGCTTTTCATTGTTTGCATGGCCTGATTTTTGGAAGTCAGTCACCGGCAGCCCCTGGATTGCAAAGGGGACCTGTTGCTAAGGTCCACGTGGTTCTTCTTAGCCCAACTTGAGTGCAAGAAGAGGCTACAAGCCTTTTCAGTGATTGAATCCTGAAGGGGCTTCAAGTGATGATGATTATGATGAATTTGCTGCCAGTAGGGGTTGGTTCAAAGGAGCTCTGGTAGCGTAGTGGATATGAATCGGGCTGCGAACCTTAAGGTCAGCGGTTCGAAATTACCAGCCGCTCCGCGGGAGAAAGATGAGGCTTTCTACTCCCGTAAGGATTTACACCCTCGGAAACCCTGTACAGGGTCGCTATGGGTCGGAACCGACTTGACGGCACTTAACAACATAACAACAGGGGTTGGTTCAAGGAGTCCTGGTAGCACAGTGGGTGATGCATCAGGCTGCTAACTGAAAGGTCAGCGGTTCTGGTCCACCAGCTGCTTCACAGGAGAAAGATGATGCTTTCTGATCCCATAAAGATTTATAGCCTGGGAAATCCTGTATAGGGTCACTATGAGTTGGGACCGACTCAACAGCACACAGCAACAGGTGTTGGCTAAATTGTTTCCCAAAGTGAGTACAAATTTACACGGCATTACAAGGCACACGGCACATAACGAACCAAAGCAAACAAGGCAAGAAGGAGTTCTTCTTAAGTCAGGTGTTTATTACCCTGGGACTGCTTGTAGACCACCAAACCTTTCTTCCTAGTCTTAGTCTGGAATTTCCCTAGAAGCCTGTTCAACATGATAGCAAAGCACAAGCCTCCGTGGACAGATGGTTGGGCCATGTGTAAGGGGCACTGACTGGGAATTGAACCTGAGTCTTGTATGTAGAAGATGAGAATTCTACCCGGGGGTCACCTGTTTTATAGGGATCAGATATTAAAGTATGTCCATACAGATGGAAGATCCCTGGTGTGGCATTCTAGAAGAAGCACTGGACTACTAGCCACAAGGTCAGCGGTTCAAACCCACCAGCTGCTCTAGAAAATTCTACACAGGGTTGCTATGAGTTGGAACTGATTCGGTGGCACTTAATAACACAAACGACATAGAGATGGAAGGAATACACACAGTCACTGAAAAAAAAAAAGAATTGGTTGACCTTCAACCGTTTCAGGAGGTAGCATATAGTCAAGAACTGACAGTATTAAAGGAAGACGTCCTAACTGCACTGAAAGCAATAAACCAACCTCCAGGAACTGATAGAAAAGAGCTCTGGTAGCGTAGTGGTTACGAATAGGGTTGTGAACCTTAAGGTCAGCAGTTCGAAACTACCAGCTGTTCTGCGGGAGAAAGATGAGGCTTTCTGCTCCTAAAGATTTACAGCCTCGGAAACCCTGTACAGGCTCGCTATGAGTTGGAACCGACTCCATGGCACATAACCATCACCACCTCCAGGAACTGACAGAATATCAATCGAAATGTTTCAACAAACTGATGCAGCATTAGAGGCACTCACTCATCTATGCCAAGAAATTTGGAAGACAGGTTCCCAGCCAACTGACTGGAAAAGATTCATACTTGTGTCCCTTCCAAAGAAAGGTGATCCTACACATTACAGAAATTATCAAACAGTATCACATGCAAGTATAATTTTGTTGAAGATAATTTTTATGGTTGTAGCAGTACATCGACTGTGAGCTCCCAGAAACACAAGCTAGATTTCGAAGAAAGCTTGGAAGGAGGGATATTATTGCTGATGTCAGATGGTTCTTGACTGAAAGCAGAGAATACCAGAAGGATGTTTACTTCTGTTTTACTGACTATACAGATGCATTAGACTGTGTGGATCATAACAAACTATGGACAACATCGTGAAGAATGGGAATTTCAGAACACTTCACTGTGCTCATGCTGAGCCTGTACATAGAGCAAGTGGCAGTTGTTTAAACAGAAAAGGGAGATTCTGTGTGGTTTAAAGTCAGGAAAGCTGTGTATTAGCGCTGTATCCTTTCACCATGCTTCCTCAATCTGTATGCTGAGCTAATAATACGAGAAGCTGGACTGTATGAAGAGGAATGTAGCATCAGGGTTGGAAAAAGGCTTAATGAGCCACAACCTTGTTTTTGAAAGCAAAGAGGACTTGAAGCATTCAGTGCGGAAGAACAAAGACTACAGCCTTCAGTATGAATTACACCTCAATGTGGTAGTGGAGTCGGTTCCGACTCATAGCGACCCTGTACAGGGTTTCTGAGGCTGTAAATCTTTATGGGAGCAGAAAGCCTCATCTTTCTCCTGCGGAATCGCTGGTAGTTTCAAACTGCTGAACTTAAGGTTCGCAGCCCGCTTTGTAACCACTTCACTACCAGAGCTCCGTACACCTCAATGTAAAGAACACAAAATTGCACACAACAGGACCAATAAACAACATCATGATAATGGAGAAATGATTGAATTTGTCAAGGATTTCACTTTACACTTGGATCCACAATCAACACTCTTCGAAGCAGCTGGCAAGAAATCAAATGACATTTTACACTGGACGAATCTGCTACAAATGACCTATTTAAAGTGTTAAAGAGCAAAGATGTCTCTGTGAGGACTAAGGTATACTTAACTAAAGCCATGGTATTCTCATTTGTCTCATATGCAAGAGAAAGCTGGACAATGAATAAATAAGGAAGACCTGAGAAAAATAGATACATTTGAATTAAGGCGTTGTCCCAAAATATCGCAAGTACCATGGACTGCCAGAAAAGCAAACATCTGTATCTTGGAAGAAGTACAGCCTGAATGTCTCTGAGTATGCTGAGACTTCATCCATGTGCTTTGGAAATCATGCTTGTTAAAGTAGAGGATCAGGAAAAAAAGAGGAAGACCCCCAGAGAGATGCATTAACACAGTGGCCATACCAATTCCTCAAACACAGGAACAGATGTGAAGATGGTGTGGAAGCAGACAGTGTTCGTTCTGCTGTACTTAGAGTCAGTGTGAGTTGGAACGAATGCATCAACATGCAACAACAGTAGGTTCTTCAGGTAGCAGGATACAACACAAAGACACTCAGATCAAAAGCAGAGCTCTGGGCTTGGTACAGTTGTGAAGGAGCGAAGACTGCCTTGCAGGACTGTATAGGGGCTGCACCTGCAACTGTAGGTGGGGTCCACATATGTCTAATATATAGAAAGAACAGGAATGCTTAGCTGCTTTACAGACCCACCCTAATCCACGTTTTGAGCCTATTTTTAAAACATGGAAATCCCAGATTCTAGCAAAAATTTTATTTATCTAAACATCTTAAATGTCTACTTTGAACAAATGAAAGCTTTTATAACCACCATAGGAGAAGAAACTGATGCAACATTCACGTTCTCCATCAGGGGTCACCTCTAAAGGCTCAATCCACAGCTCTTGAAGAGAGATGGGATCTGGGCCAAAGATGGCAGCCGCATGTCCATTCTGAGCCCTAGCAAGGCCCTTAGGAAAGAATGGCCCTTACAGGTCTTGAGTCAGTTCTGATGCATGGCGCCCCCTATGGGCAAGAGAAGGGATAGTGCCCAGTCTTGTGCCATCTTCTTGATGGTTCATGTAAGAGTTCATTCTTATGCCCACTGTGTACTTTGAGTGCCTTCCAGCCTAGGGTGCTCATCTTCCAGCGCTACACCAGGTAGAATCCTGGTGTGATCCATGAGGTTTTCATTGGCTGATTTTTGGAAATAGATCTGTGGTCATTGTTTCCTAGTCTGACTTAGTTTGGAAGCTCCACCGAAAACCACGATGGGCGACCCTGCTGGTATGTGATATACTAGCGGTCTACTTTTCAGCGCCACAGCCACACAAAGACCACCGCAGTTGGGTGACCTGGCAGATGGGTGATGGTTGGTAGGCATTATGGCATGATACAAGAGTTGCATGTCTATCCCTGAGACAGAGACCTGGTGTGGCACTGTAGGATAAGCACTGGACTGCTAGCCATCAGCACTGGATGGTTCAAGCCCATCAGCCACTCCTCAGGAACCTGGCACAGGGTTGGTATGAGTGGAAACTGACTTGATGGCACTTAACAATAACAACAATCCCTAGAGATGACTATGCTTCCTCTCCAGTCACTTGGAACGGGCAGTGGATAACAATGGGGAAGGCTGTTGGAATCAGCTGAGAGCTGCCATGAGATGGTGTTGGACCTACACGCAGAGCAGGGCAGCATCTCACAACTGGTGGTTCAAGTTGGCCAAGAGACCAGAATCCACTTGGATTCTGTGGGATGAGATGATTCTGGAGGGGTGATTCCTCCTGCTTACAAAATATCCCAGCCTGGACAGCAGCGGGGTGGCTCCTCAGGGAAAAGCGTCTCCATATTTGATATATTGTCCCACATTTTGACCATCCTTGAATGAAAGCATGGTCTTCCTAGTATAAAGGGACTTTACCTGCTGGAGTTTTGCAGATGTGGGGTAGTTTAACCCAGGGAAGAGTCACTGACCCAGGAAAGCAAAAGGCACCTGCTTTATGTGCAATGACAGGAAGTTGTTCTAAGCCTGCCAGGGGAAGACAGGGATGCAACAGATAACTGGGTCCCCTGACTTACAATTTTACCGACTCCCTGAAGTGTGAGTCTCAAGTTGCACTGCCTGAGTCTAGGTCTATGGCTTGGTCCATATATGTTACTGTCTTAAGGAAAACAAGGTGAGGGTGAGGTATTTTAAATGGGGACCTCTGTGAAAATACAGGAGACATGATCACAGCGTGTAGAAGCAGGTGTGTCTATGTGAGACCTGGGCCTTTAGTAATGAGTGTGTTTTTAGGCATGAATTCCAAACCACTCGCTACTTGGTAACCTCTCCTTGGACACATCTGGAATTTACTGTTTCGGTCAAATGGAAATGATTACAAAGTTAATTTGAGATTATATTTAGTGATATGCTTTATCATTGTTATAGTGAGTGATGATTTGAAATAAAATAGGAAACAATTCCCATAAAAGATTATGATTAGCATTGATTATACAGATAACTCAAGTTTTTCCATTCACGTCTCCTTGCTTTTTACTGTCTTGTTAATTAGAAATCAACTGGAAACACAGGTCTGGTTTTATTCCACAGTCAAGGTGTCTGTTCCAGTCCCCCACTACCAGTCATGATGGGTTAAGGATGAGACCACCACACTTGGTGCCCATTGGACCAGCTGCCTCCTTGGTTTCCTGTTTCCAGAGACCTCAAGTGTTTTCTCCCTGGTCCCTCTTGTCTGAGGAGGAAGGAAAGGCTGCCTGTGGGGAGGCAGCTAGTGATCCTGTGGTAGTCAGGAGTCAGAGGGTCTTGAGACCAAGTCTGGGGGAGGAGAGGCTAGATGGGGAGGAAGAGTGGGAGCCAAAATTGGGGCTTTCTACAGAAGATCAGAATCTTATTCCTCCACTAGGCTCCCTAACATCAGGAGACAGGGACTCCAGATAGATTCGGAGGCAAGGAAAATAACAGTACCTTTCTCTGCCTGCACCTGTC
Organism: Chrysochloris asiatica; assembly: GCF_000296735.1. NCBI lineage: Eukaryota > Metazoa > Chordata > Mammalia > Afrosoricida > Chrysochloridae > Chrysochloris > Chrysochloris asiatica. Next base: position 7,059,593 of record NW_006408555.1, on the reverse strand, counting down.
TCCCTTTTTCTGGGACAGCCTAGGAGACAGACATTCACCACCAGTGGAGGTGAGGTTTAAACTATCAAACTGGGTGCTTATCCATGTACTGAAGTGGTGTGTTTCAGATCCTTCTGTTTGGTGCACAGGAATGCTGGGGGACTGAGGGATTGGGGAAGAGTGATGGCAGGGGGAGTGACCAGGAGAGGGAGTCCCAGACGGAAGGAAGGTAGAACCTGGAAGCCTGTACAGTCTATTTTGACAGCACACTGGTGTGGGGTGTGCTATGGTTTGCCTTGATCATTTGGGAGATTTAGCTGAGACCAGGCCACAGGGTTGTCTGTGAGGCTCTCCCAGGCTGCAGTGTTCTTCTGGAAAGTTCCAAGTCAGAGCATGACTGCCCCTTTGTAACTGATATTCAGAATGAAAGGTTTAGAAGGGGTGTGGTTCCTCCAGGACTCCTGGTGGGCAGTGTGTGATAAGCACTGGAATGCTCACTGCAAGGTTGATAGGTGAACCCCTCCAGCTGCTCAGAACTGACTCAATGGCACAATGACAACAACCACAGAGGCAAAAGGCTGCCTTCCTTGGAAAGCTGCTCTGCTCTGATCCTGTAGACAGGGCTTCCACTTGAGAACCTTCCATTGGTCTTTTAGAATCAAATCCTAGGTCCTTATTTCACAGCTCCATACGTGTCTTCTGATGTCATCCTCTACCCTTCTTTATCCATCCAGCTATCCATCTGTCCAATGCATGCAACCACCCTGACCTAGCCACAGTTGCTTTCTGGCTATTCTGTACACACCATGAGTTCATTCCATCTCTGCATTCTGCCTAGAATGCTCTTTCTCTCCATCTCTCTATACCTGGATGGCTCACTTGTTCTCTCACTTTATTTGGGTCTCTATTATAATGACCTTGGTGGTGCAGTGGGGTAAGCATTGGGCTGCTTGCCTAAAGGTCGGCAGCTCCAACCCACCAGAGAAAGATGAGGCAGTCTGCTCCCGTAAAGATTTACATCCTAAGAGACCCTAGGGTTGCTATGAGTCGGCATCTATGAATTCTGTTCTGTCCTATAGCGTTGCTCTATGTCAGAATTGACTAGGTGTCAGTGGGTTTTTTATTTTTTAACTTTTTATTGTGAATTGAGTGAAGGTTTACATAACAATCACCAGTCACACATTCAACAAATTACATACTTGGTGTCATTACAATGATTGTAATCCACTCCACACGTCATCTGTCTTCAGTATTTACCTCGAGTCACTTTATTTTTTCTCTCCCCTCACCTGTTCTGCAACCCTCACAGAATGTTTGATTCCCCCCCTCATTTAAAAGTTTGTTTTATCCTGAAATCTACTTGACTTCCTTGCCATATGAAAGTTCTTTTTCTACAATATTCCCTCCTTTTTCTTTGTAGTTGATTTCCTTATAAATTGGTGTCTTTGATTCCCTGTATTTGGTCTTGTAGGTTTGTTTTGTCGTAAATACTTCTATGTCTGGATTGAGTTCTGGGTGGTGGTGTCATTATGTTAATCTCAGGTTGGTATCTGCTGTTGGTGATTCTCAGCCCAAAGACCATCCTTTAGTATTTTTGTAAAGTTGGTCTTATTATTCTAAATTTCTTTAATTTCTCTTTATCTGAAAATACCCTAATTTCACCATTGTGTTTGTGGTAGAGCTTTGCTGGGCGTATGATACTTAGTTGGAGATTTTTTCTTTCAGGGTTTTGTACGTGCCATGCCATTGCCTTCTTGCCTGCATGGTTTCTGCTGAAAAAAATCCGAGCTTAGTATTATTGGTTCTGCTTTGTAGGCAACTGAATTTTTCCTGAGCTGCTCTCAGGAATCTTCCTCTGTTTGGTTATGATGTATCTTGGTGATTGTCTTCAGGCTTCTGTCCTTTTTGGGGTTCACTCAGTTTCTTGTATGCTTATCTTCTCATCTTTCATAATGTTAGGCAAGTTTTCTTCCAACAACACTTCAACAGTTTTCTCTATGTTTTTATTGTCTCTTTCCATTCCAGAGTTCTGATCCCCTGTAAGTTATTCCTTTTTACAGAGTCCCTCATAACACTTAGGCTTTCTTCATATTTTGTCATGCTTTTTTTCTGATTGTTCTTCTAGTATATTAGTATTGAGAGATTGATCTTCAGGCTCATTAATTCAGGCTTCCATTGCTTGGAGTCTTCTTTGCTCTTTCAGTGTGCTATTTCTGAAATCTTAGTATTAATATTCTGGATTTCCAATTTCAGGATCTGTACTGTTTCAAAAATTAGCATTTATTTCGTATGTTTTTTCTTGTCATGTTTGCCTGAAATCTTCTAAAGTTGTTTTTTGTTTGTTTTACTGTGTTTACCTTGCTTTCCTCAATCTGTCTGTAGATCCTTTTTGTTGTTAAGTGCTGTTGAGTTGGTTCTGACTCATGGCAACCCTGTATAGGGTATCTGAGGAGCAACTGGTGACCTTGAACCACCAACCTTGTAGTTCAAACTTAAATAGCATTCTTCTGAATTTGTTTTCAGTTAGTTCCATTACCTTTTCTCCCTCAGAGACATATTTTGGATCTGCATCTCAGTCAATTGTTAGTGATAGTCTCCCTTGTTTCTTTGTGTGAACTAAAATTGTCTGTTTGCTCTGGGACATTGTGATGTTTTCATATTTGTATTTAATTGATGGTTCTGTGTTGATGTGCTCTTAGGCTCTTACCAACTGTCTCCTGTGGTTGTTATTAGGTAATGGAAGCATGTGCACAATTTTCCTTTCATGATTCGTGCACTTCAGCTTAGGGTGGATTTGGCTGGTGTTGGCTGCTGCCTATCATTGATCAGGTGGTATAGGAGCTGGTATTTTTTTTTCCCCAGTGGGTGGAGCTGCAGGAGGAACGGTCATAGCTGGACTGTATGGACACAGTTGCTGTCTTCACCACCACATACACAGAATAAGGAAGCAAGCAACCGACAATGAAAAGTGAAAATAATAAAAGAGAAAAAAAATAATTAAGAACCAGCAGGGACCAGAAGAAAAGAATAACTAAAGAGAGAAAAGAGGGATAGGAAAGTGGAGCTATAGAAGAGAAAATGAAAGGAAGAAATAAGAATAAAAATAACCTTTAGAAAAACCAGGGAGAGGGAAGATGAAAAGAGAAAGAGAGTAGAGAGTAGTCAAGAAAGAGCAAGAGGACGTGCGGAGAAGGGAGATGAGATACAGCAGAAAAGAAGGAAAAGCAAAAGCAGACTTAGAAAGGGTCAAGTTCAAGGGAAAGGAAAGAAAGGAAGGAGAAAGAATAAATAAAAACAATGAAACAACAAAAGGAAAAAAACAAACCCTAAAACACTGTTGAACCCAGAGAGGCGAACACTTTGGTGGGCTCTTGCAAGTAAGGGTCTCACAAGGTGGGCTTGGGAGGGATGGGACAGTATAATTTCTGGTCCACATTATCTGGTTCCTATAGTCGCTACCAACCATCAATGGCACCTGACAACAACAACAATCTGTGTTCAGGGCAGTCAATCTGGAAGTAGTTGGTGGAGTTAGGACCATCAGACAGCTGGGGGCAGGGTGACTGGTTAAATGTTGATCTGGTGGCTCTGCACATTCTGTAGGTCTGGTGCCAAACCCACCTGAATCCAGGTGCCAAAATCATGCACCAAAGTGGCACAGTCAACCCCTGCCTCAAAATCGTGTGGCTTACAACCACATGACTCCAAACTCCAGAGAGCAGGGCTGTGCTGGCAATAGATGAGGATGGGAGCTGGTCACACCTCTGACCACCAGGGCAGCATGGGAAGAAGAAGGACTCACACCTTTCCAGTCATCTGTGTGACTGTGTTCTGTCAGGCCACCTTCTATTGCCAAAGTTGCTCACAAAGGTTCAAGTAGGTCATGCCATGTCTGGCAAACCATTCACCCGTTAATCTCCCTCTCTCATGGTCCCTGCTCAGCTTCTCCTTCCAGCACTTGTCTAACTTTTCTTCTGAAGTTCAAGGTTTCTAGGGTTTTCATCTGTGTCCATTTTATTAGGGTTCTCATATCTTTGTTGTAAGGTCTGTGAAGTCTGTTTACCTTCTCTGCCATCTTACCAGAAGAAGTGGGCAGTGTGGTTTTTGGCTAGCTTTGTCACTTTCTCCAAGTCAGCTTTTTGTACTACTCAAGTTGTGACTCAGCAGGAACATACAGAGGTATTTGAAGTGCAGTCCTGTTCTGATTCTTGATGTGGGTGTTTATAACATGTGTGTGTGTTTGGTGTATTAACAGTCAATCAGTCACATAGTTTGACTCACGTCTTTCTCTGTGTGTACTTCATACGTCAGTGAGAAGTTGAACTCTCATCCTTTCTCTGCTTTATTTTTGATCATGGCCCTTATCACTACCTGACATGATCTTACGTCCTTCTTTGCAGTATGTGCCATCTCCCAACCCACATGTAAACTTCATGAGACCAGGGACTTCCTCTTATATCTTACTCTCTACTTAGTGCTGGACACAATGCCAGGCATGCTGGAGAAAATCAGTCCCTGCTGAACAATTGTCTGAATAACTGGTTGGATACCTTGATTAAACACAAAGCACAGCACAAAAGTTGTTGTTGTTGTTGTTAGGTGCCATCGAGTTGGTACTGACTCATAGTGACCTTATGCACAGCAGAATGAAATACTGCCCGATCCTGGGCCAACTTCACTACTGTTGCCACGCTTGAGTCCCTTGATGCTGCCACTTGGTCAATCCATCTCACTGGGGGCCTTCATCTTTTTCTCTGACCTTCCACCTTACCAAACATGATATTCTTCTCCAGTGACTGGTCCCTTCTGACAATATGTCTCAAGAATGAGAGATGAAGTTTGGCCCTCCTGACCTCCAAGGAGCACTCTGGCTGCATTTCTTTGGGCAGTCCATGGCACTTTCAATGCTCTCCTGCAACATCATAACTCAAAAGCATCAATTCTTCACCTGTCTTCTTTATTCTCTGTCTAGCTTTCGCATGCCTATGAGGTTATTGAAAATACCATGGCTTGGGTCAGGCGCACCTTAGTTCTCAAGTTGACATCTTTGTTCTTCAAAAGTTATAAGCACAGAAGTTAGAGACCATCACATTTATCCAGTGCTCAAAGCCTAAGGTTCTCAAGCAGACCTCAGCCCTGTGGGGTCCCCTATCTTCTCTTAGAGCCCTGTGCCCCATCTGACTAGCTTTCTTGACTCTCTGATTCAGAGCTCAGTTCCTGAACACTTGTTTCCTCTTTTCCGTGAACCTCATCACCGAGATCCCAGCTTAGATCATCCATAAGGTGCAGCATTGGTTGCCAAGTTAAAAAAAAAAAGTCTCAGAAAAGACTTGGACCACTGAATTATTACCACAAACTCTCAGGGTATGTACATTCAAAAAAAGCGCTAACTTTGGGGTTCAGAGACCTGGATTTCAATCCTACCTTTGAATTTGTTGCTATAGCTGTTGCTGTTGGGTCAGTGATAATGTTATCAAGACACAACGAAACATTGCCCAGTCCTGCACCAAGATCTTCAGTATGCTTGAAGCCATTGCTGAGCTATTGTGTCTGTCCATCTCTGTGAAGGCTCTCCTCATGTTCACTAACCCTCTACCAAACATGATATACTTTTCTAGCAATTGTTTTTTTCCTATTTGTCCAAACACAATATTGAGTCTCACCATCGTCACTTCTTAGGAGCACCCTAGTTGTATTTATCCTAAATCTCAGTTCCTCATCCAGAAAAAGGGATTGGTTATTATACTGCCCCCAGGGGTGTTCTGAGGATTAGGTGAGGTGTTGCATGTGAGCTTGACACTGTCCCTGACTCACTGCATTCATGCAGTCACTGTCAATAGCTCCAACGATGTTAATATTGATCATTATTGATATCCAGAGTCTCTTATGATTTCAGGTGCCGCCTGTCTTTCCACCTTGTACCTTTCGATCTTGCACCAGCTCCCTCACCATGTGCCCGTGTTCACCTCTTGCATATGGAGGAGATGAAATAGGGCATCTTGAGGAAAGAACCTCTGATTTATTTTCTTATATCTTAAGCTCAACAGTGTGCATGCAGCTACTTGGAAAACCATAAAGTGCTTTATAAATGTGACTTGTTGCGTGCTTAATGACTCCCACTTACTCATTAGCATCTTTTGGTGGGGATGTGCATGAGAGTAGGAGACTGGCAAGGACTTTGGAATGACAAGAAGGAATCATGGCCTTCTTGAAGTCTCAGTTTTATTTGTAGAGTGGAAGGGATTGGTACAGTGGTAAAGAACCTGGTTGCTAACCAAAGGTCAGCAGTTTGAACCCACCAGCTACACCATGGAGAGACAGATGTGACAGCTGCTTCCATAAAGACTCAAAGTCTTGGAAACCCTATGGGGGTAGATCTACCCTGTCCTATAGGGTGGAATTGACAGCAGTAGGTTTATTAGTTTATAAGGTGGTAGATAGGAAATGTGTGAAAATGTTCTCTCCATGATCCGATCTCATTTTGATTGAATTAAGTCACAGAACATCTGTTTTCTTATTCAAACTCTTTTCCAAGCACTTTAAAATATAAGTAGCCATTAAAAAAATAAGTTTTCTACCTTAACCACTGACCCCTCGCCAGTCTTTCTCCTGAGATCACAAAGGAGGCTCAACGAGGTAGACATGTGAGCTGACAGCAGATACAGCTCCCTGTTCCTTGATTCAGATTCCCTGTAGCTGTAGTTTTCCCCCAAACTCATCACATGGGGTTGTTATAATCAGCAGCTGATTGATTACAAGCCATGGGTCTCCCATTGCTCAGAAAACATGCAGTAAGCATCGGATGACTGATTACCCAGTTAGGGAAATTCATGTGTCTGGAAAGCAAGAAGAAAAGAATCTGCCGTATTTTTGGTTTTGATTTTATATCTTTAGTTGTTTAAAGAAATGCTTGCCTTGTTATTTGTCTTTACCCTTCCAAATATCTTACTAGAATGGATTCTTCTATGAGCCGTGGATTCTACAATCTTTGTCGTAATCAAAGTATAGTCCCCAGACCAGCCCATCTGTATCACGGGAGAGCTTGTTAAATGAAGTGTCTCAGACCCCACCTGAAATTTCTGAATCAGAACCTGCAATTTCTTAGCACTTCATGTCTCGGCCCCCTTGGGTAATTGTGTATACGTGATTGTTGGAGACATTTTTCTGTAGGAGTGGTCCTAGCTAGATTCAGCAAGATCTGGGTCCAGCATTAGCCCTTTGGGCACCTCTGAGCTCCAGGTGGATGTGCAGATGGGAAATGGCGCCTCCCTGTACAATACCTTCCATAAGAGTTGTATATCCCTCCAGTTCTGCAGACTGCTTCCTGTTTTCCTGCTGCCAGGTGCCTTTGGACTGACCTCCTTCTCCCTCTCTGCAGACACCTGGGCTCACTGGTTACCGATTGCCAGTTTCAGCTGCTGTAATCTTTCTCTGTGCCCCCAAAGTCTCCCAAAGAGCTTGCTGACTGATTCAGTTAGAGAAATCCAAGGAGCAAAGAAAGAAGAACAAATTAGTTTGTTTTTGCCTTGCTTATCTGTATAGAGAAAGCATCCCTGCTCTTTGGAATATCTGATAAATGGACTTGATTATCCTCTTCAAGCCCAGCAGGCACGTGGCTGAGCGGCAGAAGCTGCTGGTTGTAGGAGAGCGCCGGCTGCCAGCGCAGCCTTCTCTCTGCTGTCCTCCTGCCCGTCGCTATGAGAGAAGACTTCTGAGACCACAATGAACCCGAGTTGAGGTTTCTGATCTTTGATGTAGTCTTCTCTTCTCTGCTCCCCATGATGAGATGGCCTGTGTAGAAGCACATGAAGTCTGAGAAGGTGTTGCTAATGCTTACCAACAGTGTTGTCTGTTAGCTTGACTCTTCCTATTCATTAGCAGATACATAGTAAACTCACAACATCTTGGTTGCCCGTGAGGACTCTAAGGCCAGATTCCTTGGGTTTGAATCCTGGTGGCCACTTGCCAGCTAGGAGGCCTTAGACAAGTTATTGGATCTCCCTGTGCCTCAGTTTCTTTGTTTACAAAAGCTCCATTGCCACTGAGTTGATTTGATCTCACAGTGACCGTGTGTAGGGTTTCTGAGACTGTAACTCTTTAAGGGAACAGCAAGTCTTATCTTTGTCCCGCAGAGCGGAAGATGGATTTGAACTGTCAACTTTGTGATTGTCAGTCCAGTGTCTAACCCACAGAATCACTGGGCACCTTCTAGCTATATGTTGTTGTTGTTAAGTACCTTTGAATTGGTTCTGACTCATAGCGACTCTGTATAGGGTTTCTGAGAGTGGGTGGTGAATTTGAACTGCCGACTACATGGTTAGCAGGCCAGTGCTTATCCTACAGTGCCACACCAGGGGCCATTTTCATCTATATAATGAGTGTTAAAGAAATGTCCAAAGCATAATGTGGTTGTGAAGGTAAATTAACTCCTATTTGCATGTACAGGCATACCTCAGAAATACTGCAGGTTCAGTTCCAAAGGACAGCAATAAGTGTTTTGGCTTCCAGGGCATATAAAGGAGTCTGGTGTGGTGCTGTAGAATAAACACTGGACTGCTAACTATAAGGTTGGTGGGTCAAACCCAGCAGTTACTCCTTGGAAACAGCGGGGGTGGGGGTGGGGCATTTTCTGTCAAGGATCACGGGATATTTATAACATCATTCATGGGCCATACAAAATTATCAATTTAAAAATTAACCTTCTGTATTTGGTCACACACTTAATTCACTTACCCCTTTTGGGATGGCTGGAGTCCCAGTGTGGTGCTGTGGATTAATGTGCTGGACTGCAAAGTCAGTTTGAACCACAAGGTCAGCAGCTCAAGCTCACCAGCCGCTCCTCAGAAACCCTATGTAGGATCGCTATGGTTCGGAACTGACTCGATTTAGCAACAACCATGTGATGGCTGGAACTATGGTTATTTTGACAGGGCCAGACCAAGTGATTTTGCGGGCCTTCTTTGGCCCATGGGCTGGACATTCCCCACCCCTGCTATACAAAGTCACTGTGAGTCAGAACAGACTGGACAGCACTGAACAACAACAACAACAACAACAACAGTGCATATACAAGTTAGGTTTACATTATACTGTAGTGTGCAATCCCCAAGCCAGTTGTATCCACTGGCGTTGAGTAGATGCCAACTCAGCGACCCTATATAGGTTTCTGAAACCATAAATCTTTATGAGAATGGTGGTGGTGGTGGTTTTGTGCTGCAGTCAGTTCCGATTCAAAGTCCCCCCTGTTGTAGAGTTCCGAGGTTGTTGTAAATCTTTATAGGAGGAGATAACCTCATCTTTCTCCCTAGGAATGGCTGCTGCTGGTGGTGGTGGTTTTGTGCTGCGGAGTCAGTTCTGATTCAGAGCCCCCCGTTATAGGGTTCGAGGTTGTAAATCTTTATAGGAGGAGATAACCTCATCTTTCTCCCTAGGAATGGCTGCTGCTGGTGGTGGTGGTTTTGTGCTGCGGAGTCAGTTCTGATTCAGAGCCCCCCGTTATAGGGTTCGAGGTTGTAAATCTTTATAGGAGGAGATAACCTCATCATTCTCCCGAGTAATGGCTGCTGGTGCTGGTGGTGGTGGTTTGGTGCCGCCGAGTCAGTTCTGATTCATAGCCACCCTGTTTAGGGTTTCTGAGGTTGTAAATCTTTATGAGAGTTGAAAGTCTCATTTTTCTTCAGCAGAACAACAGGTAGATTCGAACTGTGGAATTTGCAGTTAGCAGCCCAGAGCTGACAGCCTCATATTTCTGTTGAGGAGTGACGAGTGTGTTTGAACCACTGACCTTGTGATTAACAGTTCAGGCCTTACCCTTCAGCACCACCAGGGCCCCTTTAAATGTGCAATGATGTTGTTGAGTGCCGTGGTGTCGGTTACAACTCATGGCAACCCTGTGTAGAGTTATCAAGGAGATGCTGGTGGCTTTGAACCGCCGAGCTTGTGGTTCATAGTCCAGTGCTGATCGTACAGTGCCACAGCGGGAATCCTAAATGTGTAATAGCATAATGAAAACATTTGAAATATTGTGAGGATGACCCAAGTGTGATGCAGAGATACAAGGTGAGCACATATTATTGGAAAAATGGTGCCGACAGACTTGTTCAGTGCAGGGTTGCCATAACCTTCAATTTGTCTAAAAACAAAAACAAAAACACCCCAAATGCATTATCTGCTAAGTGCAATAAAGCGAAGTGCTGTGTAATGAGTATGCCGGTATTAAGTGAGACGCCTTCACAGCCCCGAGGAAGTGCTGTTTTAATATCTGCTTTATAGTAATACCATTGGTCAGGCACACTGCTAAGTGGTCAGATAGCAGGGAAGAAGCTGGGCCAGGATCTCTGTAGAGTTCATGGAGGTGGACAGTGTGACTTGGTACCAGTCCAGGTTTTGGTTAGCCCCTTGAGAAGTGTATAGACAGAGAGATGCAGGTGCAGTGAGAGTGAATCCAGGTGGGTCTTGCACACTCGGGTACATCCTGGAAGTCTTCCCTAGGCCTGGCATCAGGGAGGCTGAGTGAAGAGGCTTGGTGAAGGCCAGTGGGGTTGGAGGTAAACCAGTGTGGCTGAAATGCAAATGGCATTGGTGGAGAGGTGTTCAGAAGAGAAGGGCTTGGCAGGATATCACAATCAAACAGGACCTCTTCCCTAAGCCCCCAACCCACCGCCAACAGTTGATTGTGACTTATAGTGATGCTCCAGAACAGAGTGGAACAGCCCTAAAGGAGTGGTTGTGAGTGTGACCTGGGTTGTGAGTGTGACCTGTCCACCTTTCTGTATGCAGTGGACTGCGTACCCACCATGCTGGGGCTCTTCAGTCCTCAGTTGTTGTTAAGTGCAGTTGAGACAATTCTGACTCATAGCGACCCTGTACAGGGTTTCCAAGGAGCAGCTGGTAGGTTTGAACCAGCTACCTTTTGGCTCACAGTTCATTGCTAATCCTACAGCACCACACCAGGAGTCCAGTTCTCTAGAGAGTCCCAAATTTTAATGAGCATCAATATCACCTGGCAACATCCGCGGTTCAAGCCTGCCAGCTGCTCCACAGGAGAGAGATGAGGCAAAGATTTAAAAGCCTTGGACACCCTAGAAAGGGTCACTATGAGTTGAACCAACTCAAAAACAACAAAAAAATCACCTGGAGGTGCTGCTTAGCGATGCCCTTCCATGGACCACCTCCAGAGGTTCTGATTCACATGGTCTAGGGTATGGGTCTTCATTTTAACAAGAATCCTTTATGGCTAGTGATGATGTCATGGATTTATGGATGGTAGGGTGGACAGCACACTTAGGCCTGCAGGTTACAGATGAATGTCATTTTCCTGATTGTAAGGCAACAGGGAAACAGCTGAAGCCTATTTAGGTATAATTGAGATAAAATTTATACATAGCTAAATTCACATTTTTAGGTTCAATGGGTTTTAGTAAAATTATACAGTCACATGACTACTACTCCACCATAATCAAGGTATAGAATATTTCCATCACCCCTGAAGTTCCCTTTGTCCTTTTGTAGTTAAGCCCCTCCTCTACCCCCAGCCATGCAACCCCTAATCTGCTGCCTACATCTCTGCCTTCTCTCACTTAGCACAATGCTGCTGAGATCAATACATGGAGTTATGTGTATCATTAGTCAATTCCTTCCTTATTCCTGAGTAGTACCAAATGAAATAGATGAACCACAGTTTGTGAAAGTCATGGTATGGCACTGTAGGATAAGCACTGGACTGTTAACCGAAATGTTGATGATTCAGATCCACTGGTCACTCCTCAGAAACCCTATACAGGGTGGCTATGCATTGGAACCGACTTGACGGCTGTGAAGAACCACCACCAGAGTTACTTTATATTTCACAGTTGATGTACATTTGTGTTCTTTCCATCTTAGGAAGATTGTGAATAAATCTGCTATAAACATTTTCACACATGTATTTTGTTGACATAGGCTTTTATTTCCCTGTGGTAAATATGTAAGAATGGAATTGTTGTGTTATATTGGACTCCTGGTGTGGCGCTGTAGGATCAGCAATGGACTGCAAACCACAAGGTCGGCAGTTCAAACCCACCAGCAACTCCTCAGAAACCCTATACAGGGTCATTATGAGTCAGGTCGACTCAACGGCGCATGTCAACAACAACAATGGTAAGTGTATATTTAACATTTAGGAAATTACTAAAGAGTGATTGCAAAATTTGGCCATTCCCAACCATGTGTGAGTTCCTTTGACTCCCTCCACACCTTATAAGCACTTGCTTTTTGTCAGCTGTTGTTTGTTTTTAAATTCTGTCATTTACTGTAGTTTATATTGTACTTCCTTAATTACTAATGATGTTGAGTTTCTTTTCATGTGTGCATCTGGCATGCATGCATGTCTTTTCTTTGATAAAGTGTGCATATGGTTTGATCTTTTCTTTTTTTAAATTGAGTTTTTTTCTTATTGTAGTTATTTTGTTTTGTTTTTGAACAATTCATTGTGGCTTGGGTGAAAGGTTACAAGGAAAATGAGTTTCTTATTCAACAATTTATACATAATTTATTTTGTGACGTTAGATTCAACCCTCTCAACATAACAGCACTCTTCCTATTTCTTCCCTGGGTTCCCTGTTTTCTTTTATCCATCTTTCTTGACACCTATTGCTTTCTCAACTTTGTTTTTGGGGAAATGTTGGTTTTTTTGTTTTGTTTTGTTTTTTGTTTTGGTCTTGTATGGTTGGTTATTCTGAGAAGAATGTCCCTTGTGGAAATCAGTTTTCACTTGATAGGACTGCGTATTGTTTGACTGAAAAGTGATCTCTTGGAGTGGGTTCTGTTTCAGGTTTGAAGGTGTCTAAGATTGATAGTCTCAGGGGTTCCACTACTTTCTATCAGACCAGTTAGGCTGTTCTTTATGATTTTGAATTTTGTCCTACATTTTCCTCCACTCTGTCCATGACCTTCCATTTGTAATCCTCGTCGAGGTAGCTGGGCACCATCTAGTTCTTCTGTTCACAGGCTAATGGAGGCTGTGGTTCATGCAGACCATAAGTCCTTCCTCTTCTGAATCCCAATAACATGTAAATTATTCTTCTTGATTTTGTCTCACATAACTCTTAGGATTTCTTCATTCTTTTTGATTGTTCTTCCAACAGATTAGTATCAAGAGACCTGTCCTCTATTTCACTGATTCAGACTTCCTGTGCTTGAATTCCCTCCTTTGTCCTCTCAAGTTGTTATCTAGTTCTGAAATCATAGTGTTAGTCTCCTGGATTTCTAGTTGCTGTTTTAGTACGGTTTATAATGATCTGTTTTGTCTTTTGTTGTTCTATGGTTTTCCTGATTTTGTCTGTTTTTCTTGATTTCTCATTGTTGTTGTTGTGTGCCATTGAAGTACTCACTATAAGTACTGACTTATAGTGACCCTCTATAGAGTTTCTGAGTAGCAGCTGGTGGGTTTGAACCATTACCCTTATTGTTAACTGTCCAGTACTTAACCTACACTGCCAATATGTCTTCCAAATTCCTTACCAGGTAGTTTCATTACCATTTCTTCCTCAGAAAGGTTTTATGGTTCTTTATTTTGGTCACTTGCTGGAGCCATCGTGTGCTTCTTTGGGTGATTTGATATTATCTTTGTTTTTGAGACATTAAGGTGTTATTATATTTACTTATTAATTGTATGCTTTCTATCCTGATTATTTGTTATGCTTTGTTTTGGTATATCCGGGTAGGTGGGATAGACATACTGCCCTGAACACTAGTCTAACCACACTGGAGTGTTTGTCACTTGTCTCCAAATGGGTTGGGTAGCAACTGGGTGTGTGAGTGTGGGTCTTTGTTTGCTGGACTTGAGGGCAGGAGGGGAAAGTGTTCTCAACTTACTGCTAGTAGTCTAGTGGCCCCAGAATAGGCAATGGTACTTACTGAGTGGGTGAGATGGCATGTGTACCAGGTGTGCTGACTAGTGGGGGCATGGGCACAGGCTGCATCTAAATTCGGGGTGAGTGTTTTGTTTTATTAAAAATTGTTTTGCTTTTCCATTTAAATTTTAGGACCAGCTTGTCCAACTTCTACCAAATAGCACATTGAGATTTAGATTGGAATTTTATTGAATTTACAGTTCAGTTTTGTTGTCGTTAAGTGCCATCAAGTTGGTTCTGACCCATAGCGACCCTGTATAGGGTTTCTGAGGAACAGCTGATGAGTCTGAACCACAGACCTTGCAGTTCAAACTGACTTTGCAGTCCAGCATATTAACCTATAGTGCCACGCTGTGACTCCGTAGACAGATCAGTTTGGGGGGAATAAAAATATTGAATCCTTTGATACTTAAACACATTGTTTCTTTCCATTTATTTCAGACTTCTTTGGTTTCTCTCATTAATGTTTTATAGTGTTCAGCATACACATATCACACTTATTGTGTTAGATTTATTCCTAAGTAGCCCGTGCTTTTGGATGCTATTGTTAATGGTGCCTTTGAAAATTTTTCAATTTACAATTGTTCTTTGCTGGTGTATAGAAATACAATTGAGCTTTGTTTATTGACCTTGTATCCTTTGGCATTACTAAACTCACCTATCTGTTCTAATAGCTTTATTTGTAGATTCTTTGAAATTTTCTATATAATCACGTCATTGTAAAAAATGGCAAATTTATATTTTTCTTTTCTATTTGTATTCCTTTTATGTTGTATTTTTGCCTACTGAACTGTCTAGGACTTGTAGTATGATGTTGAATAGGTGTAGTAAGATAAATCCTGCTTTGTTGCTGATCTTAAGACAAATAGCTGGTACCTGATTATAATCCTGTATGTGATAGCAAGTCTCCAGTGGTTACTGTCTCTGTACTTCAGAGAGATGGGGCTGTAAATGTATATCCCTGTACCAGTCTTGGTCAAAAGGTCATGCCAATTTCCAGTGCAGTGCTCTTTCTTGGTTTCTTTGGGGACAGGTTCAGCCTCATCACCTGCAGATCACTTCTTGGTCACAGGAGTCACAACTGTTTTCTTGAGGACACAGATACCAATGGCAGAAATAGAGAGTTTCTTGCATAAGAATCAAACTAAATTGCTAAACCCAATCAGCAGTCACTACAGTATTACCGTTGTTAGATGCCATTCAGCTAGTTCTGACTCAAAGGGATGTTGTATAGAACAGAATGAAACACTGCCCAGTCCTTCACCATCTTTGAGTCCATTGTTACAGCCACTGTGTCAATCTATAGCCATCTCTTTGGGAGTTTCCCTCTTTTTCACAGACCCTCTTTTTTACCTGCATGATGTACGTCTTCACAGACTGGTACTTCTTGATAACATGTGCAAAGTATGTGAGATGAAGTCTTACCATCCTCACATTGAAGGAGAATTTTGGGTGTACTTCTTCCAATACAGAATTGTTAATTCTTCTGGCATTCCATGGTATATTCAGTAATTTTTGCCAACACCATAATCCAAACACATCGATTCTCCTTTGTTCTTCCTTATTCGTTGGCCAGTTTTCATGTACATATGAAATGATTGGGTCAGACACACCTTGGTTCCTCAAAGCAACATCTTTGCTCTTTAACACTTTAAAGAGGTCCTTTGCAGCAGATTTTCCCAACGCAGTCATTTGATTTCTTGACTGTTATTGCCATGGGAGTTGATTGTGGATCCAGTTGATTGCCAAAAAATGAAATATTTGGCAACTTGAATCTTTTCTCCATTGTTCATGGTGCTGTTCATTGCCCCTGTCGTGAGGTTTTTTGTTTTCTTTTCATTGAGTTGTAATCTATCTCAAAGGCTGTGGTCTTTTCTTCATCAGTAAATACCTCCCATTTTCTTCCATCTCTGCAAACAAGATTGTGTCATCTGCAGCAAGGTTGTTAATGAGTCTTCCTGCAATCCTAATGCCACATTCTTCATAAAGTTCAGCTTCTCAGATTATTTGTTCAGCATACAGATTGAATAAATATGTTCAAAGATACAATCCTGATGTACACCTTTCCTAATTTTAAACCATTCAGTATCCCTTATTTTGTTAAAATAACTGTCTTTTGGTGTGTGTACACGTCCCACATGAGCACAATTAAGAGTTCAGTAATTGCCATTCTTTGCAGTGTTAATCCATAGTTTGTCATGATCCGTTCAGACTAATGCCTTTGCATACTGAACAGAACACAGGTAAATATGTTTCTGATATTCTCCGCTTTCATTTAAAATCCATGTGGTGTCAGCAACGATAACCCTCCTTCCACATCTTCTTAATCAGACTTGGATTTCTGAATGCTCCCCGAGGTACTACTGCAAGCGTTTTAAAATTATCTTCTGTAAAATTTTCCTGGTGTGTGCTATTAGTGCGGTTACTCTCTGATGTCTTCATTCTGTGGGGTCACCTCACTTTGGAATGGGCACACATTGGATCTTTTTTAGTCAATTGGCTAGCTAACTGCCTTCCAAATTTCTTAGCATAGACTAGTGGGTGCTTCCAGAACCATGTCACTTTATTGAAACATTTCAATTTGTATTCTGTCAATTCCTAGAGTCTTGCCTTCAGTGCCTTCAGTGCAGTGTGGACTTCTTCCTTCAATACCTTTGGTTTTTGATCGTATGCTACCTTATGAAATGAATGAATGCCAACCACTTCTTTTTGGTACAGTGACTGTGCATCCCTTCCATCTTTTATGGATGCAACGTACACGGTTCAGGATTTCATCCTTGGTGGTGGTGGTGGCTGTGGTGTGCCGTGGAGATGTCCTTGGAATCCTTCACTATTGCTACTTCAGGCTTGAAATGTTTCAGTTTTGTCACTTTTAGAAATGGCAACCATGTACTCCTTTCCTTTTGGTTTTCTAACTCCAGATCTTTGCATGTTTTGTTTTATTATTATATTTTATTCTGTCTTCTCAAAATCTCCTTTAAAATTTTCTGTTCAGCTCTTTTACTTCATAATTTCTTCAATTTGCTTTAACTTCTCTGTGAGCTAAAGCAAATTTCAGAGTCTCTTCTGACATTCATTTTGGTCTTTTCTTTCCTTCCTCTCTTTTATTGTCTTTTTTTCTTATTTCATGTAGGATGTTCTTCATGCTATCTCAAAACTTCTCTTCAGTCATTAGTGTTAAGTGTGTCAAACTTGTTCTTGAGATGGTCTCTAAATTTAGGGTAGGGTATATTTAAGGTCCTACTTGGCTCTGTTGTACTTGTTTCAAGTTTCTTCAGCTTCAATTTGAGCTTACATGTGCACCATTGGTAGTCTGTTTCACAGTTGATTCTTGGGCTTTTTCTGATGATATTGAGCATCTCCACATCTCTTTCCACAGATGCAGTTGATTTGATTCTTGTGCATTCCATTTGGTGAGGTCCACATGTATAGTTGCCACTTACGTTGTTGAACAATGGGATTTGCAATGAGTAAGTCATTGATCTTGCAAAATTCTAATGAGCAATCTCTTGCACTGTTTCTTACCACCAAGGCTATATTTTTCAACTACCTATCCTTCCTCTTCATTTCCAACTTTTTCATTTAAATTACCAGTGATGCTCAGTTCATCTTGATTGCAGAAATTGGCAGAAATCTTCAATTTCTTTATCTTTGGTTTTAGCCTGGCGCCCTGGTGGTGCTGGATTGCTAATCACAAAGTGGGCAGTTAAAACCCACCAGCTACTTCAGAAGAGAAAGATGAGTCTTCTGCTTCTGTCAAGATTGACAGCCTCAGAACCCGAGCCATGGCTGCTATGAGTCAGCTTGATGGCAATGGGTTAGTTTGTTGTTTGGTTTTAGAGATTGATGTATAAATTTGAATCATAGTTTTATTAAATGATCTTCCTTGTAGTCATGTGGATTTCACTGTACTTTTCAATAGATCTTGCAATGCTTTTGATGATGAATGTAACACCATTCCTCTTTGGTTTGTCATTCCTGGCATAGTGAGCTGTAATTGTCTGATTCACAATGTCCAATACCAGTCCATTTCAACTCAACAGGATATCAGTCTTTATGCATTCTTTTTTATTTTCTGAGGACTTCCGATTTTCCTAGGTTCATACTTCTTGCATTCTATGTTCTGATTATGAATAGATGTTTGCAGCTGTTTCTTCTTATTTTGGGTCATGTAACTTTCACAAAGAAGGTCCTGAAAGCTCTACTCCATCCATGTCATTAAGGTCAACTCTGCTTTGAGGAGGCAGCTCTGCCCAGTTGTATTCTGAGTGCCTTTCAAGCTGAGGGAGGGACTCATCTTCTGGTGCTATATCAGACAATGATTTCCTACTATTTTTAAGGGTTTCATAGCCCTATTTCATAAATGGACAGCCTCTTCGTTTTTCTTAGTGTGTCTTAATCTAGAAGCTCTGCTGAGACTTGCCCACCATGGGTGACCTAGTTGGTATTTGAAATGTGGTATAGCTTCCAGTATCACATGAGCCACCACAGTACAACAAACTGACAGATGAGTGGTGGCCATTGTAATGCTGCATCAGATCCAACCTGGAGTCAGGTGGTGACCTGGCCATGCAATGGAATAGGGAGCAGATTCTACAACCTGGCCTTGACTGCAAGACGAGGCCGCCTTGTCCCTGCTCACTGGTTCTCTATCCTTTTCAGTAGCCTAACTGGGTAGAAAGAGACATTTGTTGCAACCCTGTTTGATGTAAGGAAACATTTGCCTATCAATTAATTGCTCCCTAAAGACTTATTTCCACATTCTGGAATACGTTTTTTTGTTAGAAAACATTTGGACCACACACTGAGCTGACTATCAGTGTAATTATGCTGTAATCACATCCAAGGAAAGTCTCCAGTGCTTTCACTCCGACTGTCCGCCCACTCACACTGAAGCAGCTCAAGCCTGTCAAATCTGAGTACCTCTGAGCTTAGAAACCAGTGGCCCTGTTCACAGAGAAGGACACACCTTCCACCACCCAGCTCCTTCTGTCAATAAATAGAGCAGAGGCATTGCCTAATACACACCAAAAAAAAAAAAAAAAAAAAAAAATTTGAAACTTGGCAGTAAAATGGTAGTCATTTTCCTCAGAGACTGCAGTGTAGGTGGTTTCTGATCAAGTTCCATTTTTTCCCATCCTGGGAGTAACCATGAAACAGGTTATTATGTTGATAAGGAGCTAAGATGAAAGTTTGAGTATCCGTGTCTTGTGTGATCCTGAATAAATGTGTAAATTAGTCAGGTCAGGCTAGGTTATGTTGTAGTAATAAGCAAGTACCCCAAATCTCCATCGATGGATATGTACTCCTATCAAATCCTCTGCTGATGAGGGCTCAATAGCTCAGTTTTCTTCCATGTTATGACTCAGGGACCCAGGTGTCTTTTTCTTGAAGCTTCCTCTTTTCACCAAGTGACTCCAGTTACCACTCCCACAGGAGACAGCAGGTAGGACTCACCTTCACTCTTGCATGCTTTAGTTGGAGGAGACAGAGGTACAAGAAACACTTCTATCTATCCCACATTTGGGTCTCAATTTCTATACAGTATCTTCATACTAATTAACTTAGTAATTAAATAAGTATATGCTAAAGAAATAATATATGTTTAAGCTCTAGGACTTTGGGTGTGACACTGTAGGATCAGCATTGGATTGCGAAACACAAGATTGGCAGTTCAAACCCAGCAGCTACTCCTTGGAAACCCCATACAGGGTGGCTGTGAGTTGGAATCAACTCTAAGGCATTTAACAACAACAACAACAACGCTGTAGGCATGCAATGGTGAGCAAGATGTGCTTGTTCTCTGCTTCTCCAGCACTTGTGTTTTGGGGGAATTCAAATATGGGCACAATTAAGGACAGTCAGTTTCGAACTGCTAGCCGTTCCGCGGGAGAAAGACGAGGCGTTCTGCTCCCGTAAAGATTTACAGCCTCGGAAACCCACCCTGTGCAGGGTTGCTATGAGTCGGAACTGATTCTGTGGTATTTAACAACAGCAACAAGGACAGTCAAGTGCCGGCAGTGTTAAGTCTCCGTTTATTACACGGCTCCAAGTGCTACAACTGTTTGAGGTGAGTTAAGGACAGCTTCTTCCAGAGGCAGCGGTATCTTAGCTGACATCTGAAGGACAACTTAAAACTAACCCAGAGCAGAGACACTGGTGCTGTGAAGGTCTGAGAAATGGGACTTGAGCTCCCCTCATTCTCTAAACGGGAGGTAGGACACTCCATTGGGGTAAGAGGGTTTGCCCTGGACTGCAAAGTTTATATGAACTGCACGGTTGGCTATTCAAACTCACCAGCTGCTCCTAGGAAATTCTGCACAGGGGTCTCTATGAGTTGGAACCAATTTGATGTCACTTAACAACAACAGTGTGTATTTAGAATACCTTGCAAACTTTTTAGTTGTATGCAGGCTTGAAGGGATTACTAGTCAGCATTCAGAGAAGAAATTTCAGTCTGATTCCCATTACTAGATTGAGTTGGCTTTACAGACATATATGAGAAATTGTAGAGTCAACAGTTGTATCCAGGCATTCTGACTCACAAGCTCAGGCTTTGAGCCACAAGGCAACACTAGCTATTTAGAAAGCAATAAATTATATTATTGTAGGAGTAATCAGTTACTTGCTCCATTGTCTACATGTATAGCAAAGTCAATGACACACAACTTTGTTGTTGTTAAGTGCCCTGAGTCATTTCTGGCCGTGGCAACCTTGTATAGAGTTCCCAAGTAGTGACTGGAGGGTTTGAATCCTGACTTGAGGTTAGCAGTCTAGTGCTTATTCTATGGTGCCATACCAGTAAATGACATACAACTTTGGATAGTTCATTTTTAGAAGGAGATTGTTACAATCTGTGTTAGGAAGTCAGTATAAAGCAATGGCACTGTGGTTCAGTCTACAAGACCAGATTGATCAACTGGTCTGTTTGTCTAAAGTCAAGACTGGAGGTGGGGGGTTATCTTCTTTAGACATGATCCACTATAACAATCTCCTTCTACAATGAACTATCCAAAGTTGCAGAAAGCAGCCTCCTATCTATCAGACCCAGTCATGCACCTGCCAATTCATCACTGAGACAAGCGCCTCCTTCCACTCCAGAAAGGAGTTCAGAAGGCAGCAGCGAGAAGCCAGGGTGAAGGTAAATCTGTTGTGTCAAAGAGAGATTGTGCCTGTCAATTTCCCACTTATCCCAACTCATTTTCCCTCTATTGTTATGCTGGGGCTGAACTATTCATTTCACGAAGACATTGTCAAACTTTAGTGCTTCGAGATAATTGGTACTTTTCATCAGCTCACCACATGGAGAGAATGGCTCTGTAGAGGTCGGCCATGAAGCATTCCCAGCCGAGAGTTATTTGATGACATTCACGAGAAAATGTTCCTTGGAGATGCTGATAAACAACCCAGTAATCGTGAGATATTAGCAAGCTCACACAGGCAGAGCCAGACCACGAACAATGGGCTTCTGTGGCCAGAAAACACACCCATGGGGTGCATGGGTCCCCGGCTGTGTATCTGATTAGAAATGCAGTTGCTTGGCTGTGTGTCACTATGTCCAGTAAGGGCCCATTGGCCGTGTTGCTTCACTAACTAGACATTACTTCTGCAGTCAAATCAGACGTGGGCATAGCAGCCTTATGGTGCTTGCTGGTGATCTTGGAGAAGTGTCATTGCAGAAGTGTTTTTCAAACATTGATTACACTGCACACAACATGTCCCAATTCAAATACGGATAGGTTAGGACCTGCCTGTGGCTTGGGGTCTGCTGTTTAATGCTTGGCAAGCGCTTGTAGGAAGAAGGTGGGTCTGAACCCTTGTCTAGGATTTTCACTGAGGGGATATTCTCTCTGTGCACATCAAAGGTAGCTGCAAGAAGTTTGGAGTTTTTCATGATTAACAAATAAGCACACACAGACACATATACACACACAACCCGGTTGCCAGACAGTTGGTTCCAGTTCATAGAGACCCTATGTGTGTTATAGTAGAACTCCACTGGCTTGTAAATGGCTGAGTTTTCAGAAGTAGATTGTCGGTGTTTCTCCCGAGAGGTCTCCAACTTTTCAGTTTGCTGATTTATACCACCTGTGGTGGGATTTGGACATTCACCCAAAATTAGCCATGTGTTTCTGTCACACTTCCATTTCTTCCAGAGGTACTGCCGAGGCCCCAGTTTGCCTGGGATGATCCCAAGATAGGATGACTACTTCTAATGATCCTCTGTTCATGCCAGGCGCATTTGTCTTCTGCCTCCTTTAGCGTTGGCATTAGTGTGTTCAGCTTGGCTGGAGCCTCAGTCTTGTTGATTATTAATTATTGTTAGTAACACGGCTGGTTGTTGTTGTTGTTAGGTGCGATAAAGTCAGCTCTGACTCATAGAAACCTTCTGGGTCTTGTGCCGTCCTGACAGTTGTTGTTTAGTTTGAGGCCATTGTTACAGCCACTGCATCAGTCCAGCTTGTTGGGAGTCCTCTTGTATGCTGACTGTCTACTTTGTCAAGCATACTAACCTTCTTTAGGGACTGCTGAAATGTGCAAAGTCCATGAGATGACATCTGGCTATCCTCGTGTCCAAGGAGCATTCAGAGCATACTTCCTCCAAGACAGATTCATTTGCTCTTCCGGAAGTCCATGGTATTGCTGTTGGTAGGTGCTCTTGAGTCAGTTTTGACTCATAGCAACCCTATGCACAACCGAACAAAACACTGCCTAGTCCTGTGACGTCTTCACAATTGTTACGTTTGAGCTCATTGCTTCTGCCACGGTGTCAATCCATTTTGTTGGGAGTTTTCCTCTTTTTCATGAACTCTCTACTTTTATCAAGCATGATGTCCTTCTCTAGGGACATGTGCCTCTTGATAACATGTGTGAAGTATGAAAGACAAAGTCTCTTCATTCTGGCTGCTAAGAAGTATAGTGATTGTACTTTTTCCAAGACAGATTTGTTTGTTCATCTGGCAGTCCATGATATTTTAATATTCTTCTTCAACACCATAACTCAAATACATCTATTCTTCTGTGGTCTTCTTATTCATTGTTCAACTTTTACATACATATGAGGCTATCAAAAATACTATGGCTTAACTCAGAAGCACTTTAGTCCTCAAACTGATGACTTTGCTCTTGAACACTTTAAAGAGGTCTTTTGCAGCAGATATATATATCTATATATATATCTATATATCTATATATAATGTAATATGTCTTGATTTCTTGACCTCTCCTATGAATGTGCATAGTGGACCCAAGCAGAATGAAGTCTTTGACAACTTCAATCTTTTCTCCATTTATCACGATGGTAAGTTTTGGTCCAGTTGTGAGGATTTTTGTTTTGTTTATATTGAGGTACAATCCGTACTGAAGATTGTAGTCTTTGATCTTCATCAGTACATATTTTAAATCCTTTTCACTTTTAGCAAGCAAGGTTGTATCATCTGCATATTGCAGGTTTGTAACGGGTCTTCCTCCAATCCTGATGCCACATTCTTCTTCAGATAATCCAGCTCCTCATATCATTTGCTCAGCATACAGATTGACTAGCTATGCTGAAAGAATACAACCCTGGCACACACCTTTGCTGATGTTAAACCATTCAGTGTCCTCTTATTCTGGTCTAACGACTGGCAGTCTATAGTATAACTAATAGTCTTTGCTGACACCATAATTCAAAGGTATCGATTCTTGTTCAGTCTCCATTTTTATTGTCACCCCTGAAGGTATGCATTACCCTCAGTTATCATCTGTACAAACTCAGAGCTCAGCGGACATGCTTGACTTGGTTACCATTGCACTGTTAATAAAGCCGGTGCTGGATTTCCATCGCGTGCCCGATAACGCCAAACCCATGATCTTTCCAAAGTACTACATTTTTTTTGTATGTGTTGTCAAGTTGCTTTTGCCTTTAGTCATGCTATGGGACAGAGTCGAACCACCTCCATAGTGTTTCCTAGGCTGTATCTTTACTGCAACAGATCACCAGCAGATCACCATAATCACTGGTGAATTCCAGACGCTACCCTTTCTGTTACCAGATGAGCGCTGAACTGCTTAACTTTATCTAAAGCAGTGCCAATCTTTCTTCAGATACTACATCCATAAGATAACCTGAGTGTAAATGAGGCTGCCCTGGATAAAGGGGCCCAGATCCTATGCATGCAGCCCCTCCCATGCTCCCTCTGTTGGTGCTCACAATGCTTCCTGGGACCTTCCAGTCCTTCCACATCCCCACAAGGGTCCTTCAGGCAATGTATCACCACCTGCTACCTGTTTGTGGAAACTCTCCTGTTTTGGGGTAGTGCTGTGAGTATGGGGTCATGGCATGGCTCCAAAGAACAACAGGTCTTCCTTGTGAGTACCAAAATCCCACTGCCACTGTGCAGGGTCTCTGAGACTGTAAATCTTTGCAGGAGCAAACAACCTCGTGTTTCTTCCACGGAACAGTTGGTGGGTGTGAATCACTGATCCCACAATGCTACCAGTGACCCCTGAGCAAGGAAACGGCACTCTGTGTTGGATGGAAAAATGCAACCAGTGAAAGTAAACCAGGGCCACAAGGTAGGAGGTCCATGGGGGAGGAAAGGGGACAGTTTTCTACAGATGGCAGACATGGTGACATTTGAATGAAGGAGTGACGTGTACAGCTATCTGGGGGAGGATGTGAAGGGGAGGACGTCAGTGTGAGGGAGAGAGTGCCTGGAACAGGTGAGGATGGAGGCAGGGCCACATGGAACCCGCAGCAGCAGAGGCCCTGAGGAAAGCCAGGAGCAGGTCTGGGGACCATGTAGACCATTTTGGTCCCCGTGCTCCTGGAGGGATTGGACCCAGAAACTGGCCTAATGTGCCTGATCTGCACAGGACCCTTCTGACACATGGCAACCTCAGACTTGCTCTGGATAAGATGTTCTGGGCACATAGCCTGCCTCTCACTCCCTCATCATCTTTGGGGGTTCAGTTCCAGTTGAAATGGAGTGCAAGGTGGAAGGGAAAAAGCAAAGGATGTACATGGATGTGTACATGAGTGTGTTAGTGGATACGAGTGTGTGTGTGAATGTGACTGTGTGAGTAGATGGGTGTGTGCATCCACATGTGCATGTGTGAGTGAGGGAGTGAGTGTGAATGTGTGTATGTAGGTTCACTGCCCTGGGCTGTCTGGGTCTCTACAGGTTCTCTGGTCTATGTTGTGAGAGCCAGCAGAGAACCTGTGAATGGAAGACATTGGTTAGTCAGGCAACTCGGCCCAAGTGGTAGCCAGCAGGTCAAGCTCTGGTTGCTGACTCTGGTCCCAGCATCCTTGTCCATCTGACAGCATCCTCTTAATGGTCAGTTGTCTGACTCCTACAGGGAAAGACAGGCGTTTCCTTTCTCTGCCCCCCATCATCATCCACAGCAGCCTCCAGTTTCTCTCATGACCTCATATGGCAGTGACGTGGGACTCTGGGGGGCTTGGCAGACAGTGTCTTGTTCCTGGAGACAACTCCAGGGTTAGCCAGTGTCTGCAATTTGGAAGGAACTCAGTATTTGCAAAACCAATGCGATCTGTTGTCTTTTTATGTTCGGTCAGCTCAGAGACTTGTCTTCCTAGAAACTGTGCCCCAAAGAGCAACAGTGCCCACAAAGAGTGTTTTCTTTAAGTTACTCTTCAGCTCAGTCTCTGATCTGGTGGTCCTATCACTAGGCCTGTTCAGCCTGATGTGACTGTCAGGTTGGGTGTTGGAAAGAGACCAGTCAAGGACCCTCAGTAGTAACATCAGATCTGAGCTGACAGGTAAGGAGCCAGTCAAGAGCTCCGGCATTCATGGGCTGGTCAGAGCCTTGGCCCCTGGTGTCTGAGGTGATACAGACTAAAGAGTATGATAGGGGGTGAATAAATGTCCCCAGAGAGGAAGTGCCAAGGGTGGGTGTGCTGCTCACAGGTTTGGCAAAGGAAACCCAATGGCCTGGGGGGCCCGAGGTGATGCAGCAGCCTGGCAGCAGGTGTCAGCTCAGCTGTTGTAACTCTGGACGACTTCTCACTGCTCCTTCCAGAGTGGCATCGGGGGGGCTCCCCTGGGGGCTGTTTGTGCTGTGCCTTGCTACAGTGTGTGTACTGACTTGGAAGCTGTTCGGAAGAAGGATGTTCTGAGCAGATGACACAGCAGAGCAGATTGTCCCCACATGACTTGCACTGGAGGAATAGGATGAGGAAGATTGGAGGACAGAGAAGAAATTGGTCATCTGCCACTCCGGGAAGTAGGGAGTAGCCCATCCACTCAGCACAATGAATGGGTAGCGAGGGAGGGCACTCCAGTTGTGGAAAGAGAGTGCGTGGCATGGACCATCTGTGCAGGGAGGTCTGTTTTCCTGTCTGTAGATGTGGGCTCTCCTGAGAACAGACAGGCAAGGCATAGTGGGAAGGATGTATTGGAATTAGGAAACATGCATTCAAATCCTAGCGTGGCTCCTTGTTTGTGGGCCTGTTCTCTGTCCTGAGATTCTTTCCAGTGCTACGATAAAGTGTGACCCCAACTGGCAACGACTGTCCCACTGGGACACTTGCTCGTTAACCAAGTGATACAAGGTAAGCCCTCTCACCTCTGTGGATCTCAGTTTCTCCATCTGTATAATGGTCATAACACTTCTTGTCTCATGGGCTTCTGGAGAGAAGTGAATGAAATAACATCAGCACACATTCTCTGGTAGCGTAGTGGTTACGAATTGGGCTGCAAACCATAAGGTCAGTGGTTCGAAACTACCAGCTGCTCCGCGGGAGAAGGATGAGGCTTTCTACTCCCATAAAAATTTACACCCTCGGAAACCCTGTACAGGGTCGCTATGGGTCGGAACTGACTCAACGGCACTTAACAACAACAACAACAACAACAATGTTATTCTTGCTAAGTGCCGTCGTCGACTCGGTTCCAGCTCATAGTGAACTTGTTTGTACAGGGGTTCTCAGGAGTAGCCAGTGGGTTCGAACTGCTGACCTTTCAGTTCAAACCATCTTGTGGTCCAGTGCATATCAGATAGTGTGCAACAATGGATTGTGGTGACTTACAGTTTTCCTGGGATTGAATCCTCCAGTCATGAATTAAATGATTATTGCCGAATCTCTACCATATGTCTGGTACTGTTCAAGGAGTGAGGATTACAGCCTTGGTAAATAAAGCCAGAATATGTCTGTCCTCATGGAACTTGGCATCCAGGAAGTGCTGGGATGAGTGAGAAACTGTAAACAAGATCAGTGAAATATACAGTCTGTAAGAAGAGAAAAAATGTAGTGGACATAATAAAAGAGCAGGAGGAGACGGGGGTTGCTGGGTGTGTGAGCAGTGAGTGGTCAAAATTTGAAAACAGTGGCGTCAGAGAGGCCTCACTGAGAAGTGAAATTAGAACATTTGAACCAAGACAGGAAGTAGACAAGGGAGCCTGTGGACGCCAGGAGAAGAATGTTCTGGAAAGCGAGAGCAGTGGGTACAGAGGCCTGAAGCCTTACTGGAGATAGTAGACGTTAGATGCAGCACTCAGAGTCCTGTCTGGAGGGCCTAAGGCATCTCTGAAGCTGTCGTAGCTATCTCTTGTTGGTATAATGGAAATATCAAAAGTGGGTGGCTTTAAGAAACAGAAATTTATTTTCTCACAGTTTGTTGTTGGTAGGTGCCAAAGAGTCTGTTCCAACTCACAGTATAGCCTTATGCAAAACAGAACGAAACACAGTCTGGTCCTACACCAACCTCACAATCATTGCTATGCTTGAGCCCTTTGCTGCTGCCACTGTGCCAATCCGTCTCGTTGGGGGTCTTCATGTTTTCCTCTGACCTTCCACTTTGTCAAGTATAATGTCCTTTTCCAGGGACTGGTCCCTCCTGATAACAAGTAAGAAATATGAAAGACTAAGTTTGGCCATTTTGGCTTCCATTGTAGATTTGGTTGTTCTTTTGGCAGTCTTTGGTATTTTCAGTTCTTTTCCAGTACTATGGTCACAGGTTAGGAGACTAGAAGTCCAAATTCAGAGTACCAGCACTGGGAAAAACTTTCTGTCTCTGTTGGCTCACACTGTAGAAGGAAGATGCTTGTTTCCTTCCCCTGTCTATGGGCCTGGTGTTCTCTGGAGAGCTTTATGAGTCTCACCATCTGTCTTGTCCTGGGTGAACCTAGGAGGTTCACAGCACAGTGACTCCGGGTCTAAAGGATGTGCTCTATTCCTGGCTCCTCTTTCTTGGTGGTAGTAGGTCCCTCTGACCTCTGCTCACCTGATGATTCCTTTTATATTGCAAAAGAGACTGGCTTAAGGCATAACCTAATCCTGTAGATGGTGCCCTGCCTCATGAACATGACTGCCTCATTAGCACCAGAGAGGTCAGGACTTACAAGACACAGAATGTTGCATCAAATCACAAAAGTAGGGTAATCACATAATACTGAGGATTATGACCCAGACACATTGACACATAATTTGGGAGACACACAATTCAATCCTTAACACTGTGTGATGCAAATCTTTTATTATACCTGTAGTATCAACAGTAGACTCCGAATCACAAGGTTGGCAGTTCAAACCCACCAGTTGCTCCTTGAAAACCCTATACAGTGTTGCTATGAGTTGGAACTGATTCAATGGTACTTAAAAACAACAACAACAACACATATGGTTAATAGCAAAGATGGTCCTGTTTGATTGTGTGCCTGAGATTGGGGGCTTGGTTTGGGGAGAGGGGCTGCCTAGGGGAGTAGAACCGGCTCAGGAAGTGTGCAGCAGCCCGCGGGCTTCCTCATAGTGGAGTTAGAGTGCCCCTCAGTGCAGAGAAGGTGAAGGAGCTGAAACAGAGGCCCACGTGAACAGGTGTTTAGAGATTCTGACAGAACAGCAGCTTCTCTGGTAGTCTGTATGGCACAGGGAGCCCTGTTGTACCCAGGTATTTGTCAGGGAATTACAGATGTGTGCTTATGTACTCAAAGAGTTTCAGATCAGAGACAAGTAGGAAGATAAAGAAGTCACAGGTCACCCCCTTGGTGCTGGCACAGGTATGTGATGAGTTCATGGTGGTGTTATTGTTCTTAAGGACCTACCACTGAGCTGGTTCTGACTCATAGTGACCCTGTAGAGGGTCTCTGAGGAGCTGATGGTGAGCTTGCACCACCGACCTTGTGGATTAAACCAACTTTACAGTCCAGGGCATTAACCCACAGTGCCACATCAGGATGGTGGGAAAAGGACTTGATTATGTGCTAGTGGCCAGGGGACAGGCTTGCAGAATGTGTCCTTTGGTTGTTTAAATGATTACATATTCCTGAGTGTTTTTGTGTACAAACCCCCCCCCACCACCACCACCAAACAAACAACAACACTGAGGGAAAAGAAGCAAATACTGTTGAACGATGATACACAGAGGAGATTGTAATCATTGTAATAAAATGATGAGTGTAAAACTGATGTTCCCCCATGTCAACTATTGCTCAACTCACAATAAAAACTTTTTCAAAAAATGGAATTGATTATGTTGGAATTATGACTGTGGGTGAATCAATAAAAAATGCTTTTTTCTAGTTATTTTTTCCCAATGTGTTAGATTTTTGAGAAACATTTTGTATCCTGTTTTTATCATATAACTTATAAATAAACAAGTCTGTCTTGGAAGAAGTGCAATCAGAATGCTCCTTAGAGCCAAAATGGCCAGACTTCATCTCTCCTACCTTGGACATATCAGGAAAGACAAGTCCCTGAAAAAAGGACATCATGCCTGGTACAGTGGAGGGTCAGTGATAATGACGGGGACCCCCAATGACAGCACCAATGGGCTGGAATGTACAGACGATTGTGAGGATGGCACAGAACTGGAAGGCGTTTCTTTCTGTTGTACTTAGAGTTGCTGTCATTTGGAACTGACTTGATGGCACTCAACAACAACAATCACAATCCTTCAGCATTATATTTCATTTAGGCAATTTATTTCCACATCCTTCCAATATTTACACATAGTGGCTCCTCCTATTAGAAATAAGACTGTCTTGAACATCTTTCTGCATATAATTTTACTTTTTCCTTCCCTTTCCAATGTTCTTAGGACTATTTTCCTAGAATCATTTTCCAGAGGTAGAATACAATTACTCTAGTAAAGGGTACAATTTCTTCCAGACTGTCGAAATCAATGTGACTCACCTTTATTTTATTCTCTATTGGACCACTTATTTCACTGAGTTTGGTTTCCCTTGTCAATTGGAAAAACCTTTCTATGTCTTTATCCAAGAAGTTGCTAGACATGTTGATCAAGGACAGGTTCAAGGGTGTGATTTACTCCAGTTTGAAAGTTCTTGGTGTTTGAAATTTCCATCTCTATACATTATACTATCTTACTTGATACAAATTTAAAATTTTATTCCATTCTTTTGCCTGAAGAGATGCCTGAGAATCACCCTTGATTTCTAAGTGTGTAGTACATAGTTCTCGTAGTGAGAATGTCTAAACATGGTGGATTTAGAACGATTTTAAAAGGCATTTAGCACTGGTATCAGATTTATTTACTTTTAATTGTTTTATGTGAGTTGAATTGGTATGAGTAGATTTGTGATGTTCTTTGCAAAATTCATTCTTTTTTTTTTTTTTCTTCCTAAAAGCAGGGCACATTTCACAAAATAGTCTGGAAATGGCTAGACACCCTTATCTTTTATAATGGTTTTAAACTCCTATTAGCTATAATGGGGTGTCTACAAACAAATTGCCACATTTTATTGAAAGATTTGGGCACCCTAACTGACCCTCCCCAACGCACAGGGAGATTTTAATCCATGCTCACAGACGAGACATTTTTCTCTCCTTAGTGGAGCCCAATTTGAAGTCTCCATAAATGAGCGGGACCACATTTACTGGGCAGGGATATGATTCTGGTTTTTGAAGGCTGACAATGTGCTTCCATCAGTGCATTAGTAACTGACTGGGAAAAACAATTCTTTAAAAGCTCCCAATCAAGGACATAAATAAACCAGTGAGGAGCCAGGGGCCTCCTCAGACTCAGCCAAATTATAGGTCCCTGTGACATACTGTTGTTGAGGACAATGACAAACATTTCAGAGTATCCACAGAAACCACTGGGGGCACTTTTGTTTCTTTCTACAAGCCCCCAGAGCCTTCATGGCTAATAGTGTGTGTAATGAGTCTCGCTTTCCTGGCCTTCAGAGGGGAGGCTGCCTGCCTTGGCAAGAGGTTGGAAAGCACCTAAGCTTTCCCCAGCGGAGATTCAATCATGGAACCTCTGCATTCCAGGGAGCTGGAACCTTGCCATGGAACCCAAGTCAGAATCAGAGCATTGCAATCACAGAAGTGGACATCACTGAGGTCCAGAGGGTTGAAGTTGTGAGAAAGGTATGTTGGAGGAGGCTATGGCACACTCTGACTGCTAGGGGTGATGCAACCCTGGCCCTTTACCTTTCTTCCTTATGCCCCTTAGATCCTGACCTGACTACGCAAGTCATTCTGGGACACAACACAGGTTAGTTCCAGACCTGATTCACCCTTCCTGGGAGGGGAGATGGACGCCTTTTTCCTTTTCCACATGAATCTCTGAACAGGGAAGTGAGAGGCTAGAATCCTAGTGCCAGGGTTCTAATCTGGACTCTGCATTTGTGAAATGGCAGCCTAGACACCTCTGCCTGGTCCAGCATTAGAATCACCAACGAGACACTGAGACATGACAAAGGACTCAAGCATAGTGAGGTTGATGCAGACCCCACCATGCTTCCTTCTGTTATACATGGGCTCCCATGAGTGGGGACAAACTCCTATTGCCTAGCAACAGCAGACGTCTCCCAGCCCAGTGAGGTCTGAATACCTGCGGGCGGGTCTGCTTTCTTCTCAACCTGAGGCCCAGAAACTGGCCCAGTTCACGTTCCTCTCAGCTACACAATTGAGCTAGAATTGAAGTCTTCTCTATTAATAATCATAATTAATAGAAAGAAAAGACAGATTGTCAGTGCAGGTCTGAGGTCTGGTTCCAGGAAGCAGAGAGAGAGACACAGTGAATTGGAATACTATCTTAGCGTTTTGGTTATGCCATTGGGTTGGAGTCACAACCTTTGGGCTGCAAGGTGGAAAGAAAGCTAGGAATGGGTAGGATAGGAGCTAAGAGACTTCAGCTCAGTTTAGGGCAAGCACTGAAGTATCCCATTGTTTTAGGAAGCATGGAAACTCTTTCGTTTTCATCAAGGTGTTGACCACCCTAAGGGAGAGTAGAGAGCCAACAGGAATCTCAAAGTAGCTAGTAGCGGTGACATAATTGGGTAGGCACTGTCTTAGTTTCCCTTGAGAATCGGAATCAGCAATATGTGTGACTATACTACGAAGAGAGGCTTGATAAAATATTTCTAAAACAAACAAGAGCCAGTTAAAACCTTATGAATATCAGTGAAATGTTGTCTGGTGTACTCCTGAGATTGGAAGGCACTCAAGATGTAACTGGGGAAGAGCTGCCTCTTTAAAGCAGAGTCAACTTTAATGATACAGATGGATGAAGGCTTTCAATAGCTTCCTTTGCTCATGGGGCATGATTCAAACTGAGAAGAAACACTGCAAAGATCCATTAGCATGTGGAATGTACGAAGCATGAATCTCAAAAAATTAGAAGGTGTCAAAAGTGAAACAGAATGCATAAAGATCAATATCCTAGACATTAGTGAACTGAAATGGACTGGTACTGGCCATTTTTAATTGGACATATGATCTGTTCTGCTGGAAGTGACAAATTGAAGAGGAATTCTGTCTCATTCATCGTTAAAAAACGATTTTAAGATCTGCCCTGAAGTATAGTGTTTTCAGTGATAGGGTTCCTATCCATATACTTACAAAGACCAGTTAATACAGATATCATTTAAATGTATGTGCCAGCCACTAATGCTAAACATGAAGAAATGGAAGATTTTTCATTTCAATTAGGTGTTGATGAAGAATAGTTAATGCACCATTGACTGCCCGAAGAGTGAACCCATCTGTCTTAGATGAAGTATAGCCAACGGCTATCCTTAGAAATCGGGAGGGTGAAACCTGATCTCAGATACTTCGGTTATGTTACCAGGAGGCATTGGTCCCTGGAGAAGAACATCCTGCTCCGTAGAAAAGAGGAAGACCCTCAGTGAGATTGATTACCACGTGACTGCAACAGTAGACTCAAACTTAGGCGGTGGGCTGGCGCGGGACCAGGCAGTGTTAGTTCCTGTCTGCGCAGGGTTGCTATGGGTTGGAACTGACTTAGCGATCCCTAACAACAGTAACTGCGGGCTATACACGCATATCTATGTTGTTGATAAGTGCCATCGGGTCAGTTCCTACTCATAGTGACCCTGTGTAGGGTTTCTGAGGCTGTACATCTTTGTAGAAACAGAAAGCCTCATTTTTCTCTTATGGAGGAGCTGGTGAATTGGAACTGCTGACCTTGTGGTTCACAGTCTAGTGCTTATGATATAGAGTCATTGCGTTCCTTGTATATTGTTGTTGCTGTTAAGTGTTGTCCTGTATAGGGTTTCCAAGGAGAGACTGTTGACCTCGAACTGCCGACCTTATAGTTTAAACTGACTTTACATGCCTGTGCATTAACCCCAGTGCCACACCAGGACTCCATATATATATGTATGTGTGTTTATATATACATATATATACATATGTTGTTGTTGTTGTTGTTAAGTGCTGTCGAGTCAGATCTGACCCATAGCAACCCTATACAGGGTTTCTGAGGAGCGACTGGTGAGCTTGAACTACCGACCTTGCAGTTCAAATGGCTTTGCAGTCTGGCACATCAATCCACAGCGCCACACCAGGACTCTGATATATATTATGTTGTTGTTAAGTGCCATAGAGTCAGTTTCAACCCATAACAACCCTGTACAGGGTTTCCAAGGAGCAACTGGTGAGCTTGAACCAGTGACCTTGTGGTTCAAACTTTGTTGTCCAGTGCCTTAGCTCACAGCGCCACACCAGGACACACACACTCTATCTATCTATCTATCTATCTATCTATCTATCTATCTATCTATCTATCTATCTATCTATGCTTGTTGGTCATGGTTATGTGCTGTGGAGTCGGTTCCGAATCCTAGTGACCCCTGTATAGGGTTTCCAAGGCTGTAAAGTGTTGTTGAGTCAGCTGTGACACACAGCAACCCTGCATTGGGTTTTTGAGGTTTTAAATCTTTGTGGGAGCAGAAAGCATCTTTTTCTGTGGAGCAGGTGGTGGACTCAAATCCCAGACCTTGTGGTTCACAGTCTAATGTTTATTGTATGGAGCACCATGCTCCCAGTACACACACAGAAACACACACACACCAAGAGGCTGAGTCAAAAATCATCCACACTCCGGTGACATTTAAGTGCCTTCCCATGTCCATGACTGATGACAACATTGAGTGTGCACATGAAACGATTCTGTCAACTAGATGAATGGCAGTGGATTATGTAACAAATCATTTGCAAAACAGCCATTGCGCTGCCTATAAAATAATCCATGACAGTCTTGGGGTTTGAAAAGTTTGTGTGAGATAGGTACTGAAACAACTCACAGGAAAGTATAAACAGAAGTGTTTAGATATCTGCAAACAAAATTTGGACCAATACTCAAAGGAAGGTAAATGTTTCTTTAAAAAAAAAAAAAAAATGTTACTGGTGATAAGACATGAATCATCATTATGAGCCTGAGAGTAAATGGCAGAGTATGGAATGGAAATATCCTTAATCGCTGACCAAGAAAAAGCTCAAAAGTTTACCATCAGATGGAAAGTTGATGTTTATAGTCATCTGGAACTCTTAAGGGCCTGATAGTATTGGAACACTATCAGGAGAACGGTTCAACAATCAACAGAGCTCATTGAAGTAAGATGCTCACTGAAGAGCTGAAGCCTAAACTTCAGATGAAATGCAGGGGACTGCTATCCAAGGGCATTGAGATCTTGTATGATAATGCACATCCACACACCTCTGTCCACACTGTTGACACTGCAAAAACTTCACTTTGAGGTTTTCCCTACAGTCCTGATGTTGCTCCATCGGGCTTTCTGTTTGCTTCCATGAAAGTATCCCTTTGAGGATGAAGATTCAATTTTGATGAAGAAATGAAGACTACAGTGGGTGAATTCATGGCTCAAAGCTCAGCCTAAAACATTTAAAAATAAGGGCCTATGAAAGCTTGTGACAAATGGACAAAATGTATTGAAAAAGCAAGGAGATAAATGATGTATATATTTGTCTTCTCGGAAAGTTGAGTGTAGATGATTTTTGACTCACCCTCATGTGTATGTGTGAATGTATATTTATATATGTTTATATATACACAAGGAGTCCTGGTGTGGCGCTGTGGGCTAATACGTCAGACTGTAAAGTCGTTCAAATTGCAAGGTTGGTTCAAGCTCACCAGCTGCTCCTTGGAAACCCTATACAGGGTCGCTATGGGTCAGAAATGACTTGATGCATTTAACAACAATAATACACACACACACACACACACACACACACACAACTATTTGTTTCAAGGGATTGGCTCATGGATTACAGGTCCTGGCACTTGCAAAATCTGTAGGCCAGGTGGCAGCCTGTAGATGTCTTAAGTTATTCATTCCCAAATCCACAGGTCAAGTGACAGTAAAAGTGCAGAATAAACAGAGAGAGTGAAGTCTGCCAAAATGTCTGTTTATAATGTGGAGGCAGAACACAACCTAAGAAAACTCCCTTTTCAACAGATGCATTGATTACATTAGATTACATGATGGAACAGCTAATGTTTGGTCAAACCAATGGAAACCATGTTGTTGTTGTTAAGTGCCATCAAGTCGATTCTGACCCATGGTGACCCTGTATAGGATTTCCAAGGAGCAGCTGGTGAGCTAGAATCACTGACCTTGCAGTACAAATGACTTTGCAGTCTGATGCATTAGCCTACAGCACACCAGGACTCCATATGGAAACCATAGCCTAGCTAAATAGAAATATACATTTAAACATCACATGCACTTGGATTCATAGGATTATTTTGCTACTAAATCGGTTTAAAATAGTCACTCCCTCATGTCTTTGAATGCTGCATGGAAGAATCCTTGAATACTTTTTTCAAATATGATAGTTATTTGAGATAATATTGTTTGGGAAATGGCTAATGACAATGAAAACACGCCTTACAGCGATTTGGTCTAAACCAACCACTAGAGGAGAAGTTGAGTAATTACTGACATGTGTTTTTGAAAATGTTGAAGAAGATGGCCTATCTATCTCCATTCAGAAACCACACTCTCTTCTTCAGCTCTTTAATGTGGAAAGACCACATTTGGGTTTGGGCGGGGATATTACTTACACATTTGCTTCATTTCATATAGATGCATGGTATCTGTTTGTTTATGGTTTGATTGAATGTTACTTTTCTAGCTAGCTTTTTGACACTGAGTATAGATGTTGGCTTTCTCTTATAGTTTTGGTGGAACTAGACATAACAAAATAGCCCACAGTGCAACTAACTTTCTTGTGTCTGGAAAAGCGAATGTAGATATAGTCATTTGCTTATATAGAAGTTGACTGAATAGTGAAATGAACCTCCATATACCCGTTACCAGCTTCAGGCAGATAATCATGTTTCATCTTTATCCCCACCCTTGCTTTCCACGCCTTTCACCCTCACTGGCTTATTTTGAAGCAAATCCCAACCATGATATCATTTCATCTGAATATAATTCAGTACATATCTCTAAGAGATAAGAACTCTTTTTTAAAATATCACAATAACATTTTCACATCTAAAAAATAACAATATGTATCTATTAGCATCAAATATCTAGTCAGTGTTTAAAGTCATCTGACTGAATCATTCATGCTTTCTACTGCTGGTTGATTGGAATTAGAATCCAAACAAGCTCTATGCAGTGAAATTTGTTGGTATGTTCAGAGAAGGTAATTTACAATCATTCTGAACACGTAGCAAGTTTTGTCTTCCGTTTGGGCTCAGAAGACCCACATAAATGCTAGAAGTCCAAGGCCATCATTCCATTCCTCCACAACTCAGTGACTGGCCCAGAGATTTCTGGCAGCACAAACTAGAGAAGCAGGTGGATGAAAAGGAGTTAAGCACACTTTGCCAGGACCCCAGGTTGAACCTAAGCTGTAGTCGTCCTAAAATCTGGACATATTTTAAGTGGTAGCCCCCTAAGGAGGATGAGAGATTGAATATTCACTTGGGGAAAAAAACAAAAACCACCTAGCCAAAGGGATGAAAGTGCTCCAAAAATGGGCCAGAGGAAGAGGTGGGGCATACCACCACCTGATCCAACCCCAGGGCTTCATTTATGAGGGGCTTCAGAAAGTTCGTGAAAAAATTCATTGTCTTAGCATTCCATTTTTCTATGAAGTTTTTGAAGCTCCCTTGTACATCCTGGAAATATGCAATGTGATAGGTGTGAAGGTTGGGCAATTCTGAGTGGAGGACAATCCTGCCATTCAGATCTTTTACTGACTGATAGCCAGGGATTCACTAAAACCACCTCCACAGGACTTTGAGAGTCCAAAGTGTTAGCTTTTGTGAAAATTAGATTAAGGCCCATGGTCTAGAGTGAATTATCAGATTAGGATATCCCCATTGACATACGTAGAACTCCAGGTAAAAGCTTCCAAGGTGAGAAAAAACACAGTATGTATAGAGTCTTACTGGAACAGTGGTTAAATTCTTGGCTACTAACCAGAAGGAGCAAACCCACCAGTCGGTCCATGGGTAAAAGACATGACCGTCTGCTTCCATAAAGATGGTTGTTGCTGGGTGTCACTGAGGAGTGTTTCCAGAATGAAACACTGTCTAGTCCTGTGCCATCCTCATAATTGTTGTTATGCTTGAGCCCGTTTCTGCTGCCACGGTGCCAATCCATCTGGTTCAGAGGTCTTTCTCTACCAAGCATGATGTTGTTCTCCAAGGACTGGTCCCTCCTGTTATCATGTCCAAAGAATGAGAGACAAAGTCTCACCATCCTGGCTTCTAAGGAGCTTCTGGCTGTACTTCCAGCAAAGGTTTGATTGTTCTTTTGGCAGTTGATAGTACTTTCAATATTTTTTTCCAACACCATAACTCAAATGCATGGATTCTTTTATGGTCTTCCTTAGTCATTGCCCAAATTTCACATGCACATGAGGCTACCAAAAACACCACGGTTTGGGTTAGACACACCTTAGTATCTTTTGCTCCATCAAAATGACAGCTTTGGAAACCCGATGGGACAGTTCTGCTCTGTCCTACAGGGTCGGTGTGAGTCAGAACTGACTTAATGGCTATTGGTTTATAGAAACAATCCCCACTTTTCAAGGCTTACATTTTACTGTTCAGTGTATTCAACTTTATATGTTATGGCTATTATTCCCCACCATTCTCACCTATTCCGTGGATCTATTTATAGAAGAAAGAAAGCAGGAGGTAGAGGAAATGTTTTAGTCAATGGGCGTGAAAATAGTTCTATACACATAATCAACGAACAAAAGCAGTGATTACCCAGTAAGCAAGGTAAGCATGTGCTTAGAGCATCAACAAAACATGGACACAGCTGTCTAAAGCAAAGACCTGTAGATGTCAAACAGTTAAGACACAAAGAAAAGCAAGTGATACAGTGGGAGGGAACTGACAGGGCGCTCAGTGAAACTGATGCCACTTTATAAATTTTGTACACGATGACAATGATAGTTTCCTTCACATTTCGGACTATTTGGGTATAACCTCACATTCAGTTCTTTCTTGCTGGTCTCATAAAAATGCCCCAGTGACTCTATCATCACTCATGACACATCTGGTATTGTGCAAAATAAACCAAAACAGATCTTCAAATTGAGCTTACCCTTGTGTTTGTAACATGCTCTTCGTCAGTGCTTTTGACCCCTTTGGGTATCAGTAGTAGTCCACTGATTTGTGAAGATACAACATTCAAGGATAGGAAGTGAATGCTCAAAGTTTTAAGTATTGTTTCAAGATGAAAAACACTTGTGGCGATCTGCAAAGGACCTTCCAACCCAACACACATCATATAACAAACTAATGAAGCGATTTCCAGCTGCCTTGTAGGTGCTGGTTCTTTTGACTATCTCAGACCCGAAGAACAAAATGACATGTTCCAAATAATTTTTGTTTACTTACTAGTTTTCAAATGAAATTTTTTTGAGTTGAAGTACAAATTCAAATGTAAAATTTCTTCTCTTTCTTTTTTTTTTTACAAATTTTACTTGTTTTACAAGTTGTATTTATTTCAAGTATTCAAATTTCTTGTTTTACAAATTTTGTTTATTTATTTTCAATTATTCAAATTTATTTCTGACAGTAACATAAACTTTTAAAAGTGAAATAATTTTATAGCCAGGGAAAATGAGACAGCAACAATGAAGTGGAACACAGAAACTAAAGCTTTCAGAATAAAAAGGAAGTAATTTGTGAATACCTAAAGACAAAGTTGACTTCCTTTGTAAAATGTAATGACTCAGAAGAGAATTCTTCCATTGAATGCTTGAGTCTAATGGGTGTAAATCATTGTACTAGTGCCACTAGTGCTGAAATTATTGATAGCAATACAAATAAAGCAGAAATTGTTCCAAATTCTGTACTCATTTCTTGCTGTAGTAAGAAAATTAATGATGGTGTAGAAAGTGAAACTGTTTTAGAATCTGAAATTATTGCATATACACACTCCATAAATAAAAGAAACACAGATCCTGCTTTGTGGAATAATTTCCTTTTAATGATGTAAATTACTGGACTAATTGATTGTCAGCATCATACTGGACCATTTGAAAATTTGTGCACAAATTCCTAGATGATAAATTAATGAGATTGTGTAACCAGAATATATTCCTAGAGTGGACAGCTAATAGTGAAAATTGTAAGAGGGAATGATGACTTTATTTTCCATCAACTAGCTCTGTGTATTACTTTGCATGAATACTATTCATTTAATTCTGTATTTGCTATGGTTAGATTTTGTGAATGGTGCCATTGAATATGTTTGACAATCATGAAAAGAGTTCAAATCACAGAAATTGCATGTTTTCATATTTAAACCAAATATATGGTTTAACTCATGAACTGGAAACAGAAATGAAAGAAGAATGTCCGTATTATTAACAAGCCATTTTACAGCATATTGTTGTGATTGTTACAACATCAGCTGAATGTGGACTTCCTATTTGAGGAAGAAATAAAGTGTTTGGGTCCACACAAAATGGAGATTATTCAGGGTGTACATGAACTTGTTGGTCAGTTTGATCCATTTTTGGCATGTCACATCTCACAATATGGTAACACAGGGAAAGGCAACCCATCGTATATGTGTAAAGCGATGTGAATTAGTATACTTACCAAGTCAGCGTGTAGTGAATGATCTAATGTCTCTTTTAGCCATAGTTCTATAACTCCCACCCAACATTTCTGCACTGTTGAATCTGGGTAAGAGAAGGTGGGAGAAAATACTGATAGGATGACATGATTCAGCTGTGGATGTTAGCAGAGTTATTTGTCATTGTGAAAACTTGACACTCTAGCATGGGTATAAAAGGAACCATCTCAGAAGCAAGAGGAAAGAATCTCACTAGCATCAATGAAAATCCAGGAGTGGAGTATGTCCTTTGGACCCAGAGATCCCTGTGCATTGAACCTCCTCCATCCAGGGATAGAGAGCTGTGACATCAGAGGAGAGGCAGAGGAGCAGCAGCAGCAGAACCAAGAACTAGCACATGAGACAGAGTGGAGGGCTTCCCAGCCCACAGAGTACGTAAAGCTGAGTGACTTTGCGAAGGAAGCTAGCTTATAGAGTGGGATGCCTCCAGGCATGTATTTTGAGAAGCTGTGTTTTGCTGACCCACAGAGCTAGAGCCAAGTACCTGTAGGATGAGGTTATAACAAAGTGATGTGTCTGGCAGGCATTTATCAGCAACCCTAAAAGAGCTCTGTAACATTGCCTAAGCAGAGAGAGGCCTGCCTGCAGACACAGCAGAACAGAGACTGTTCTGACCAAACATCTGTGTTCTGAGCAGATTTCTGATCCTGAGTTGCTATCTGTTAACTTCCCTATAAACCCCTTAACTGGGACTATGGCATCCAAGTTGTGTGTGGCCATTGCAAAGGATGGTTAAACCCAGATGAGAGGTAGAGAGGATCATGGGAGGTATGGATGGCTGCATAGTGATAAAGGTCAATCAACTATTTTCAGTGAAACACATACAGTGTGATATTTCAGTTTGGATATAGATTCCACTCCTGATTTTTCTCATGCAGATAAGTATTTTTTAATAATATGTACCTGTAACAGATGCAAAACCTGTTGATCGGTAGATCACATTCATTAGCTTAAAAAGTCATACTGGTGAAGAAATTGTAAATCAGCTAATTTATGTGACATGTGCAGACTTGGTTTATCTAAGCGCAGAGGTCAGTCCTATGCAGATGCTCCCAATGTGATAGGACAACTTAATAGTCACAAAACAATGTAGAACATAGTGAATATGCATTTATACCACGTGCTGCTTGCTCAGCATATAGGACATAACTAGTCAATTGTTGTCTGCAAACGGTCTTTTTTTTTTAATACTGTTCAGTTACTCTGTACATTTTTTGCACCCCTAATGTGATGGTGTGGCCCTGTTGGCTAATGCGTCAGACTAAAAAGTCATTTGAACTGCAAAGTTGATGGTTCAAGCTCACCAGCTGCTCTGTGGAAACCCTATACAGGGTTGCTATAGGTCGGAATCGACTCAACGGCACTTAACAACAACAATGTGATGCTGTAAAGTAGCTCTGGTAGCATAGTAGTTACGAGTCGGGCTGCCAACCTCAAGGTCAGCAGTTCAAAACTACCAGTGGTTCCTCAGGAGAAAGAGGAGGCTTTCTGCTCCCGTAAATATTTGTAGCCTCAGAAACCCTGTATAGGGTCGCTATGAGTCGGAACCAACTCCATGGTTCTTAACAACAACAACAACAACAACAACAATGAGATGCTGTAGGAAAAGCACTGCACTGCTAATCAGAAGGTTGACAGTTCAAATCCACCAGCTAGTCCTTGGGAACCCTGTACTGGGTTGCTATGAGTCAGAAACAACTCAACAGCATTTGACAACAACCACTCACTGATGAACAGTTTTTAAATCATTTCTAATCAATGAGTGAGAATTAATATGTCTTTCTCATAAATGTTGGGAATTGCATGCTATAGCAATGATTGTGATCCTAGAATCACATATTCAGATTCTAGATGTCTTAGAAAATATTGCCAAAGACCAGACCAAAAAGGAGATGCCACAGAGGAGCTGAAAATATAGACAATGAAATGCAAACACTAGAATATGTATTTATGTTGATTGTATGGAATGATACATTGCAGCTTTTTCATCAGATGAATCAAGCTCTTCAAGATTGAGAAGTAAAATTAAAGATATGTACAGATCTCTACCAGTCATTAGCAGGGTATTTACATAATTTAAGAGAAGATTTTGAAAACACAACAAAACAAACACTGCCAAATTCTGATTATCAAGTAGTTCACCACTGTAGAAGCATTAACAAGAAACAAGAAGAAAACGGAAGTGCTTGAGAAGTACCATTGCATGCCAGAGATCAGTTTCACATAACCACACACTACACCATCATTGTCATCAGCACACATCTTGCATGAAGAGGGGAAGCGTTTGTTCTTTCAAATAGATTTTCTTAAACAATGTGGATATGCCTTGTGAAGAATGCAGAAGGGCATCTAAGAAGCTGGTCCAGGCTTACCCTGGTGAACATGCTACAAATCTCTAAGGAGAAGGGTGACAATCTCATTCTTACCTGACAATGAAGTTTGCAAATTTAGGAAAGACAAATTCTATATGCATGTTAGCGTATATGATTCAATGATATAAAATAAAATATAATGCATGTTTCCCAATGTTGAAATTGCTTTACATATATTCCTAATTTTAATGATCACAGCTGCTCAATAGGATACTCACTTTTGTCCCTGCTGTTGTTTTTTGACCCATAGCAACCCGATTTAGGTTTTCTGAGGAGCAGCTGGTGAGCTTGAACCACTGACCTTGAGATTCAAACCAACTTTGCAGTCCAGCGCATTAACACACAGCCCCATGCCAGGACTCCTTTTTTGTCCCTAAGGAGACTCAAAAACCCTTAGCACACAACAATAATTTGAGAAAATGTGAGTCATTATCCTTATGTGGTGATTCTCATTGACCATGATTCTCAGTAGCTTGGCAGTTACGTAATGACATAGCTTGACAATTCTCTAATTAGGTAGTTGTCCTCCATTTTGTAATATAATGTAATTACTTCCATGGTGCAATTTCATATCATCAGCCATTCGGCTGTTGATTGTCTGACAAAGTTCACTGACTTTTTCCCTCACTCATGATCCTGCATCCAGCTCAGCATCAACTGACCTCTGCTCTTAAGACTTGAGTCAGCAGCTTGCTACATTGCCTGGCAATCTCAGGATTTGTGAGCCAGCAGCCTGCCTTCTGACCTGCTGATCTTGGGTTTGTCATTCGCTGCAGCATCATGACTCAGGAGAATCCTCCAACCTGACATTGGCCCATGGATTTGGGACTTACCAGCCTCTACAACCATGTAATCCATTTCTAGGAGGTAAATGAGTATATCGTTTCATTGCCATGGTTACAATCCCCTCCCTGCATCTTTCTATATTTATAATATATTATAGTTTTCACAAATAACATGACCATGTAAATAGTGTGCACATAAATGTAATGTACATAGCACGTAGGAAACTAATGCACTAGGGGGCTGCAGAGTTTGCAAACAAACAGACATATAATTTGTGCAAAAATATGTTACAAGCCTCACAGGTTTTACTTCTCTAGAGAACCAAGCCTAAGATACTTTATTTTGTATGGAAGTAGATATTGTTCATCAGTTTAATTGTGATGAAGTTATTGAAGAATTTGTAAGAGCAGAGAATATAAAACAATGTTTTAAATTATAACATGTTAGAGATGAAAGATCTAAAAACAAAATATAACAATTTGTTGTAATATCTGTTTTCTGATGATCAAGTTTTCTTTTATAACATCTTTTCAGTTGTTTGTAATTATAGCATTTATTATGAAACAAGCATCAGAATTGAAGTGTGAATCATTTAAAGCAAAATTGATAAAAGTCAATTTTTTTTTCCTGTGACAAATCAGTAGAATTTTACACTGACTGTTGAAACAACTAAGTTCACTGATTAATTTTCTTTGTTGTTGAGTATGTGGAATATTCTGGTTGTAGAATATGTGGTATATAGTAAAAATGTTAGGACTCTATATCCACGAAAACTTTTATAATCCAGTTCATCTCATTCTGCTATAGTGACATACACCACTTTTGCATTCCATTGCTAATATTATAACAAGGAGTCACATCATGGGTAGCTAACACATATGTTGTTGTTATGTGCCGTGGGGTCGTACAGGGTTTCCGAGGCTGTAAATCTTTACGGGAGCAAAAATCCTCATGATCTGGTAGTTTCGAATTGCTGACCCTGAGGTTAGCAGCCCAATTGTAACTGCTATGCTACCAGAGCTCCTTAGCTAACACACAGACACACACATATATATGT
Source organism: Chrysochloris asiatica (assembly GCF_000296735.1). NCBI lineage: Eukaryota > Metazoa > Chordata > Mammalia > Afrosoricida > Chrysochloridae > Chrysochloris > Chrysochloris asiatica. The sequence goes on along the minus strand of NW_006408555.1, from coordinate 7,015,152 downwards.
ATGTACATGTATAACTCACACAGCCTGTCTGAATGCAAGAGTAAGCAGAGGATAAAAAAAAAAAAAAAAAAAAAAAGAGTAAGCAGAGGAGAGGGCACGAAACTTTTCCATGTTTAGAACCCTGAGCTCTGAACACAAGTCTACT